>NW_026646891.1:680000-1020000 GCF_950005125.1 Chionomys nivalis | reverse complement strand
GCCATCTTGCCTTACTCTCCTTGGTGTTGTCTCTGAAGCACGCTGGCTCCTGGTGATAGAGCTGTGAGTCTTTAACCTCCTAACAAGAGCTTTTGCCTCATTCAGTCACAACAACGTGGGCCCTGGCCCTGTGCCCTGACTCTATGTCTGTTCTTGGCCTCATCAAACTCAGCAGGCAAAGCTCTTTACCACAGAGCCATCTTTCCTGCCTCTTCAATCTGTTGCCAATAGAGCGAACCAAAGCTCCTTTTGAGAGCAATTACGTGGTTCCCAGGAATCGAACTTCTGACCTTTGGAAGGGCAACCAATGCTCTTAACCACTGAGCTATCTCTCCAGCTCTTCTTGCTGTAGCCAAAAGAGGGCACAAGACCTCATTGCAGATGGTTGTGACCCATTATGTGGTTGCCTGGAATTGAATTCAGGAGGTTGGAAGAGCAGGCAATTCTCTTAACCATTGAGCCATCTCTCTTGCATCTTCCTTCTGTTGCCAGTAGAGGGCACCAAACCTCCTTTTGAGAGCAATTATGTGGTTGCCAAGAATCGAACTTCTGACCATTGGAAGGGCAGGCAGAGCTCTTAACCACTGAGCTATCTCCCCAGCTCTTATTTCTGTATCCAAAAGAGGGCACAAGACCTCATTGCACATGGTTGTGAGCCATTATGTGGTTGCCTGGAATTCAGTTCAGGAGGTTGGAAGAGCAGGCAATGTTCTTAAGCACTGAGCCATCTCTCCAACCCGTTTTTCAACTTCTTTAACTAAACCAGGTTTACAAAATGTGGTGTGTGGATCATATCTGCATTCCACTAACATGTGGAGTACAGGGGACTCCATGGACATATTGGCCGTTTGTGTACCTCATAAATGAATTCTGGATACATTGTTTGTCTGGCTTTCAATTGGTAAACCTTTTGCTGGTGTTTGTAGTCCTTTGTATGTCTTGGATGTGAGTTCTTCTTAAGGAACATGAACATGCCTGTATTTTCTTCTTCTAACCATCTTTTTTCATTCTGCTTGGTGGTGTCCCTGAAGCATGCAGGCTAATGGTGATAGAGCTGTGAGTCTTTATTATCCTAACAAAATGTTTTGCCTGATTCTGAGACAACAACGTGGGCCCTGGCTGTATGTGTCCACTTGGCCTCATCAACCTCAGCAGGCAATGCTCTTAACCACTGAGCCATCTCTCCTGCCTCTTCCTTCTGTTGCCAGTAGAGGGCACCAAACCTCATTTTGAGAGCAATTATGTGATTTCCAGGAATCGAACTTCTGAACTTTGGAAGAGCAGGCAATGCTCTTAACCACTGAGCCATCTCTCCTGCCTCTCCCCTCTGTTGCCAGTAGAGGGCAACAAACCTCATTTTGAGAGCAACTATGTGATTTCCAGTAATTGAACTTCTGAACTTTGGAAGAGCAGGCAATCCTTTTAACCACTGAGCCATCTCTCCAAAAGGTTTTTCAACTTCTTTACCTAAACCAGGTTTCCTCCATATGTTTTGAGGATCACATCTGCATTCCACTAACATGTGGAGTACAGGGGTCTCCGTGGACCTATTGGCCATTCGTGTACCTCATACAGGAGGTCTAGATAAATTGTTTCTCTGGCTTAAAATTGGTATACCTTTTGCTGGTGTTTGTCGTTCTTTGGGTGTCTTGGATATGAGTTCTTCTTCAGGAACATGAACATGCCTGTATTTTCTTCTTCTAGTCATCTTGCCTTACTCTCCTTGGTATTGTCTCTGAAGCACGCTGGCTCATGGTGATAGAGCTGTGAGCCTTTAACATCCTAACAAAAGCTTTTGCCTCATTCAGTCACAACAACGCGGGCCCTGGCCCTTGGCCCTGACTCTATGTCTGTATGTGGTCTCATCAAACTCAGCAGGCAATGCTTTTTACCACAGAGCCATCTCTCTTGCCTCTTCCTTGTGGTGCCATTAGAGGTCGCCAAAGCTCCTTTTGAGAGCAATTATTTGGTAGCCAGGAATCGAACTTCTGACCTGTGGAAGGGCAGCCAATGTTCTTAACCACTGAACTATCTCTCCAGTTTTTCTTACTGTAGCCAAAAGAGGGCAAAAGACCTCATTGCAGATGGTTGTGAATCATTATGTGGTTGGCTGGAATTGAATTCAGGAGCTTGGAAGAGCAGGCAATGATCTTAACCACTGAGCCATCTCTCATGCCTCTTCCTTATGTTGCCAGTAGAGGGCACCAAACCTCATTTTGAGAGCAATTATGTGATTTCCAGGAATCGAACTTCTGATCTTTGGAAGAACAGGCAATGCTCTTCACCACTGAGCCATCTCTCCAACCCATTTTTCAACTTCTTTTACTAAACCAGGTTTACTCAATGTGGTGTGGATCACATCTCCATTTCCCTAACATGTGGAGTACAGGGGTCTCCATGGACTTATTGGCCATTCGTGTACCTCATAGAGAAGGTCTAGATAAATTGTTTCTCTGGTTTAAAATTGGTAAACCATTTGCTGGTGTTTGTCGTTCTTTGGATGTCTTGGATGTGAGTTCTTCTTCAGGAACATGAACATGCCTTATTTTCTTCTTCTAGTCATCTTGCCTTACTCTCCTTGGTATTGTCTCTGAAGCACGCTGGCTCATGGTGATAGAGCTGTGAGCCTTAAACATCCTAACAAAAGCTTTTGCCTCATTCATTCACAACAACGCGGGCCCTGGCCCTTAGCCCTGACTCTATGTCTGTATGTGGTCTCATCAAACTCAGCAGGCAATGATCTTTACCACAGAGCCATCTCTCTTGCCTCTTCCTTGTGGTGCCATTAGAGGTCGCCAAAGCTCCTTTTGAGAGCAATTATTTGGTAGCCAGGAATCGAACTTCTGACCTTTGGAAGGGCAGCCAATGTTCTTAACCACTGAACTATCTCTCCAGTTTTTCTTACTGTAGCCAAAAGAGGGCAAAAGACCTCATTGCAGATGGTTGTGAATCATTATGTGGTTGGCTGGAATTGAATTCAGGAGGTTGGAAGAGCAGGCAATGATCTTACCCACTGAGCCATCTCTCATGCCTCTTCCTTATGTTGCCAGTAGAGGGCACCAAACCTCATTTTGAGAGCAATTATGTGATTTCCAGGAATCGAACTTCTGACCTTTGGAAGAACAGGCAATGCTCTTAACCACTGAGCCATCTCTCCAACCCATTTTTCAACTTCTTTTACTAAACCAGGTTTACTCAATGTGGTGTGGATCACATCTCCATTTCCCTAACATGTGGAGTACAGGGGTCTCCATGGACCTATTGGCCATTCGTGTACCTCATAGAGGAGGTCTAGATAAATTGTTTCTCTGGTTTAAAATTGGTAAACCTTTTGCTGGTGTTTGTCGTTCTTTGGATGTCTTGGATGTGAGTTCTTCTTCAGGAACATGAACATGCCTTATTTTCTTCTTCTAGTCATCTTGCCTTACTCTCCTTGGTATTGTCTCTGAAGCACGCTGGCTCATGGTGATAGAGCTGTGAGCCTTAAACATCCTAACAAAAGCTTTTGCCTCATTCATTCACAACAACGCGGGCCCTGGCCCTTGGCCCTGACTCTATGTCTGTATGTGGTCTCATCAAACTCATCAGGCAATGATCTTTACCACAGAGCCATCTCTCTTGCCTCTTCCTTGTGGTGCCACTAGAGGTCGCCAAACCTCCTTTTGAGAGCAATTATTTGGTAGCCAGGAATCGAACTTCTGACCTTTGGAAGAGCAGCCAATGTTCTTAACCACTGAACTATCTCTCCAGTTTTTCTTACTGTAGCCAAAAGAGGGCACAAGACCTCATTGCAGATGGTTGTGAATCATTATGTGGTTGCCTTGAATTGAATTCAGGAGGTTGGAAGAGCAGGCAATGATCTTAACCACGGAGCCATCTCTCATGCCTCTTCCTTATGTTGCCAGTAGAGGGCACCAAACCTCATTTTGAGAGCAATTATGTGATTTCCAGGAATCGAACTTCTGACCTTTGGAAGAACAGGCAATGATCTTAACCACTGAGCCATCTCTCCAACCCATTTTTCAATTCTTTTACTAAACCAGGTTTACTCAATGTGGTGTGCATCACATCTCCATTTCCCTAACATGTGGAGTACAGGGGTCTCCATGGACCTATTGGCCGTTCTTGAACCTCATAGAGGAGGTCTAGATAAATTGTTTCTCTGGCTTAAAATTGGTAAACCTTTTGCTGGTGTTTGTCGTCCTTTGGATGTCTTGGATGTCAGTTCTTCTTCAGGAACATGAACATGCCTGTATTTTCTTCTTCTAGTCATCTTGCCTTACTCTCCTTGGTGTTGTCTCTGAAGCACGCTGGCTCATGGTGATAGATCTGTGAGGCTTTAACATCCTAACAAAAGCTTTTGCCTCATTCAGTCACAACAACGTGGGCCCTGGCCCTTGGCCCTGACTCTATGTCTGTATGTGGTCTCATCAAACTCAGCAGGCAATGCTCTTTACCACAGAGCCATCTCTCTTGCCTCTTCCTTGTGGTGCCACTAGAGGGCACCAAACCTCCTTATGAGAGCAATTATTTGGTAGCCAGGAATCGAACTTCTGACCTTTGGAAGGGCAGCCAATGCTCTTCACCACTGAGCCATCTCTCCTGCATCTCCCCTCTGTTGCCAGTAGAGGGCACCAAACCTCGTTTTGAGAGCAACTATGTGATTTCCAGGAATCGAACTTCTGAACTTTGTAAGAGCAGGCAAGCTCTTAACCACTGAGCC
The DNA here is from genome assembly GCF_950005125.1 of Chionomys nivalis. Lineage (NCBI taxonomy): Eukaryota > Metazoa > Chordata > Mammalia > Rodentia > Cricetidae > Chionomys > Chionomys nivalis. The sequence goes on along the minus strand of NW_026646891.1, from coordinate 1,015,277 downwards.
ATCTCTCCAACCCGTTTTTCAACTTCTTTTACTAAACCAGGTTTACTCAATGTGGTGTGTGGATCACATCTCCATTCCCCTAACATGTGGAGTACAGGGGTCTCCATGGACCTATTGGCCATTCATGTACCTCATAGTTTAAGTCTAGATAAATTGTTTCTCTGGCTTTAAATATGTTAATATTTTGCTGGTGTTTCTAGTCCTTTGATTGCTTGGATATGAGTTCTTCTTCAGGTACATGAACATGCCAATATTTTCTTCTTATAGCCATCTTGCCTTACTCTCCTTGGTGTTGTCTCTGAAGCACGCTGGCTCCTGGTGATAGAGCTGTGAGTCTTTAACCTCCTAACAAGAGCTTTTGCCTCATTCAGTCACAACAACGTGGGCCCTGGCACTGTGCCCTGACTCTATGTCTGTTCTTGGCCTCATCAAACTCAGCAGGCAAAGCTCTTTACCACAGAGCCATATCTCCTGCCTCTTCCTTCTGTTGCCCATAGAGCGAACCAAAGCTCCTTTTGAGAGCAATTACGTGGTTCCCAGGAATCGAACTTCTGACCTTTGGAAGGGAAACCAATGCTCTTAACCACTGAGCTATCTCTCCAGCTCTTCTTGCTGTAGCCAAAAGAGGGCACAAGACCTCATTGCAGATGGTTGTGACCCATTATGTGGTTGCCTGGAATTGAATTCAGGAGGTTGGAAGAGCAGGCAATTCTCTTAACCATTGAGCCATCTCTCTTGCATCTTCCTTCTGTTGCCAGTAGAGGGCACCAAACCTCCTTTTGAGAGCAATTATGTGGTTGCCAAGAATCGAACTTCTGACCATTGGAAGGGCAGGCAGAGCTCTTAACCACTGAGCTATCTCCCCAGCTCTTATTTCTGTATCCAAAAGAGGGCACAAGACCTCATTGCACATGGTTGTGAGCCATTATGTGGTTGCCTGGAATTCAGTTCAGGAGGTTGGAAGAGCAGGCAATGTTCTTAAGCACTGAGCCATCTCTCCAACCCGTTTTTCAACTTCTTTAACTAAACCAGGTTTACTCAATGTGGTGTGTGGATCATATCTGCATTCCACTAACATGTGGAGTACAGGGGACTCCATGGACATATTGGCCGTTTGTGTACCTCATAAATTAATTCTGGATACATTGTTTGTCTGGCTTTCAATTGGTAAACCTTTTGCTGGTGTTTGTAGTCCTTTGTATGTCTTGGATGTGAGTTCTTCTTAAGGAACATGAACATGCCTGTATTTTCTTCTTCTAACCATCTTTTTTCATTCTGCTTGGTGGTGTCCCTGAAGCATGCAGGCTAATGGTGATAGAGCTGTGAGTCTTTATTATCCTAACAAAATGTTTTGCCTGATTCTGAGACAACAACGTGGGCCCTGGCTGTATGTGTCCACTTGGCCTCATCAACCTCAGCAGGCAATGCTCTTAACCACTGAGCCATCTCTCCTGCCTCTTCCTTCTGTTGCCAGTAGAGGGCACCAAACCTCATTTTGAGAGCAATTATGTGATTTCCAGGAATCGAACTTCTGAACTTTGGAAGAGCAGGCAATGCTCTTAACCACTGAGCCATCTCTCCTGCCTCTCCCCTCTGTTGCCAGTAGAGGGCACCAAACCTCATTTTGAGAGCAACTATGTGATTTCCAGGAATTGAACTTCTGAACTTTGGAAGAGCAGGCAATCCTTTTAACCACTGAGCCATCTCTCCAAAAGGTTTTTCAACTTCTTTACCTAAACCAGGTTTCCTCCATATGTTTTGAGGATCACATCTGCATTCCACTAACGTGTGGAGTACAGGGGTCTCCGTGGACCTATTGGCCATTCGTGTACCTCATACAGGAGGTCTAGATAAATTGTTTCTCTGGCTTAAAATTGGTAAACCTTTTGCTGGTGTTTGTCGTTCTTTGGATGTCTTGGATGTGAGTTCTTCTTCAGGAACATGAACATGCCTGTATTTTCTTCTTCTAGTCATCTTGCCTTACTCTCCTTGGTATTGTCTCTGAAGCACGCTGGCTCATGGTGACAGAGCTGTGAGCCTTTAACATCCTAACAAAAGCTTTTGCCTCATTCAGTCACAACAACGCGGGCCCTGGCCCTTGGCCCTGACTCTATGTCTGTATGTGGTCTCATCAAACTCAGCAGGCAATGCTTTTTACCACAGAGCCATCTCTCTTGCCTCTTCCTTGTGGTGCCATTAGAGGTCGCCAAAGCTCCTTTTGAGAGCAATTATTTGGTAGCCAGGAATCGAACTTCTGACCTTTGGAAGGGCAGCCAATATTCTTAACCACTGAACTATCTCTCCAGTTTTTCTTACTGTAGCCAAAAGAGGGCACAAGACCTCATTGCAGATGGTTGTGAATCATTATGTGGTTGGCTGGAATTGAATTCAGGAGGTTGGAAGAGCAGGCAATGATCTTAACCACGGAGCCATCTCTCATGCCTCTTCCTTATGTTGCCAGTAGAGGGCACCAAACCTCATTTTGAGAGCAATTATGTGATTTCCAGGAATCGAACTTCTGACCTTTGGAAGAACAGGCAATGCTCTTAACCACTGAGCCATCTCTCCAACCCATTTTTCAACTTCTTTTACTAAACCAGGTTTACTCAATGTGGTGTGGATCACATCTCCATTTCCCTAACATGTGGAGTACAGGGGTCTCCATGGACCTATTGGCCATTCGTGTACCTCATAGAGGAGGTCTAGATAAATTGTTTCTCGGGTTTAAAATTGGTAAACCTTTTGCTGGTGTTTGTCGTTCTTTGGATATCTTGGATGTGAGTTCTTCTTCAGGAACATGAACATGCCTGTATTTTCTTCTTCTAGTCATCTTGCCTTACTCTCCTTGGTATTGTCTCTGAAGCACGCTGGCTCCTGGTGATAGAGCTGTGAGCCTTTAACATCCTAACAAAAGCTTTTGCCTCATTCATTCACAACAACGCGGGCCCTGGCCCTTGGCCCTGACTCTATGTCTGTATGTGGTCTCATCAAACTCAGCAGGCATTGCTGTTTACCACAGAGCCATCTCTCTTGCCTCTTCCTTGTGGTGCCATTAGAGGTCGCCAAAGCTCCTTTGGAGAGCAATTATTTGGTAGCCAGGAATCGAACTTCTGACCTTTGGAAGGGCAGCCAATGTTCTTAACCACTGAACTATCTCTCCAGTTTTTCTTACTGTAGCCAAAAGAGGGACAAGACCTCATTGCAGATGGTTGTGAATCATTATGTGGTTGGCTGGAATTGAATTCAGGAGGTTGGAAGAGCAGGCAATGATCTTAACCACGGAGCCATCTCTCATGCCTCTTCCTTATGTTGCCAGTAGAGGGCACCAAACCTCATTTTGAGAGCAATTATGTGATTTCCAGGAATCGAACTTCTGACCTTTGGAAGAACAAGCAATGCTCGTAACCACTGAGCCATCTCTCCAACCCATTTTTCAACTTCTTTTACTAAACCAGGTTTCCTCAATGTGGTGTGGATCACATCTCCATTTCCCTAACATGTGGAGTACAGGGGTCTCCATGGACCTATTGGCCATTCGTGTACCTCATAGAGGAGGTCTAGATAAATTGTTTCTCTGGTTTAAAATTGGTAAACCTTTTGCTGGTGTTTGTCGTTCTTTGGATGTCTTGGATGTGAGTTCTTCTTCAGGAACATGAACATGCCTGTATTTTCTTCTTCTAGTCATCTTGCCTTACTCTCCTTGGTATTGTCTCTGAAGCACGCTGGCTCATGGTGATAGAGCTGTGAGCCTTAAACATCCTAACAAAAGCTTTTGCCTCATTCATTCACAACAACGCGGGCCCTGGCCCTTGGCACTGACTCTATGTCTGTATGTGGTCTCATCAAACTCATCAGGCAATGATCTTTACCACAGAGCCATCTCTCTTGCCTCTTCCTTGTGGTGCCACTAGAGGTCGCCAAACCTCCTTTTGAGAGCAATTATTTGGTGCCAGGAATCGAACTTCTGACCTTTGGAAGGGCAGCCAATGTTCTTAACCACTGAACTATCTCTCCAGTTTTTCTTACTGTAGCCAAAAGAGGGCACAAGACCTCATTGCAGATGGTTGTGAATCATTATGTGGTTGCCTGGAATTGAATTCAGGAGCTTGGAAGAGCAGGCAATGATCTTAACCACGGAGCCATCTCTCATGCCTCTTCCTTATGTTGCCAGTAGAGGGCACCAAACCTCATTTTGAGAGCAATTATGTGATTTCCAGGAATCGAACTTCTGACCTTTGGAAGAACAGGCAATGATCTTAACCACTGAGCCATCTCTCCAACCCATTTTTCAATTCTTTTACTAAACCAGGTTTACTCAATGTGGTGTGTGGATCACATCTCCATTCCCCTAACATGTGGAGTACAGGGGTCTCCATGGACCTATTGGCCATTCTTGAACCTCATAGAGGAGGTCTAGATAAATTGTTTCTCTGGCTTAAAATTGGTAAACCTTTTGCTGGTGTTTGTCGTCCTTTGGATGTCTTGGATGTCAGTTCTTCTTCAGGAACATGAACATGCCTGTATTTTCTTCTTCTAGTCATCTTGCCTTACTCTCCTTGGTGTTGTCTCTGAAGCACGCTGGCTCATGGTGATAGATCTGTGAGGCTTTAACATCCTAACAAAAGTTTTGCCTCATTCAGTCACAACAACGTGGGCCCTGGCCCTTGGCCCTGACTCTATGTCTGTATGTGGTCTCATCAAACTCAGCAGGCAATGCTCTTTACCACAGAGCCATCTCTCTTGCCTCTTCCTTGTGGTGCCACTAGAGGGCACCAAACCTCCTTATGAGAGCAATTATTTGGTAGCCAGGAATCGAACTTCTGACCTTTGGAAGGGCAGCCAATGCTCTTCACCACTGAGCCATCTCTCCTGCCTCTCCCCTCTGTTGCCAGTAGAGGGCACCAAACCTCATTTTGAGAGCAACTATGTGATTTCCAGGAATCGAACTTCTGAACTTTGTAAGAGCAGGCAATGCTCTTAACCACTGAGCCATCTCTCCAACCCGTTTTTCAACTTCTTTTACTAAACCAGGTTTACTCAATGTGGTGTATGGATCACATCTCCATTCCCCTAACATGTGGAGTACAGGGGTCTCCATGGACCTATTGGCCATTCATGTACCTCATAGTTTAAGTCTAGATAAATTGTTTCTCTGGCTTTAAATATGTTAATATTTTGCTGGTGTTTTTAGTCCTTTGATTGCTTGGATATGAGTTCTTCTTCAGGTACATGAACATGCCAATATTTTCTTCTTATAGCCATCTTGCCTAACTCTCCTTGGTGTTGTCTCTGAAGCACGCTGGCTCCTGGTGATAGAGCTGTGAGTCTTTAACCTCCTAACAAGAGCTTTTGCCTCATTCAGTCACAACAATGTGGGCCCTGGCCCTGTGCCCTGACTCTATGTCTGTTCTTGGCCTCATCAAACTCAGCAGGCAAAGCTCTTTACCACAGAGCCATATCTCCTGCCTCTTCCTTCTGTTGCCCATAGAGCGAACCAAAGCTCCTTTTGAGAGCAATTACGTGGTTCCCAGGAATCGAACTTCTGACCTTTGGAAGGGCAACCAATGCTCTTAACCACTGAGCTATCTCTCCAGCTCTTCTTGCTGTAGCCAAAAGAGGGCACAAGACCTCATTGCAGATGGTTGTGACTCATTATGTGGTTGCCTGGAATTGAATTCAGGAGGTTGGAAGAGCAGGCAATTCTCTTAACCATTGAGCCATCTCTCTTGCATCTTCCTTCTGTTGCCAGTAGAGGGCACCAAACCTCCTTTTGAGAGCAATTATGTGGTTGCCAAGAATCGAACTTCTGACCATTGGAAGGGCAGGCAGAGCTCTTAACCACTGAGCTATCTCCCCAGCTCTTATTTCTGTATCCAAAAGAGGGCACAAGACCTCATTGCACATGGTTGTGAGCCATTATGTGGTTGCCTGGAATTCAGTTCAGGAGGTTGGAAGAGCAGGCAATGTTCTTAAGCACTGAGCCATCTCTCCAACCCGTTTTTCAACTTCTTTAACTAAACCAGGTTTACTCAATGTGGTGTGTGGATCATATCTGCATTCCACTAACATGTGGAGTACAGGGGACTCCATGGACATATTGGCCGTTTGTGTACCTCATAAATGAATTCTGGATACATTGTTTGTCTGGCTTTCAATTGGTAAACCTTTTGCTGGTGTTTGTAGTCCTTTGTATGTCTTGGATGTGAGTTCTTCTTAAGGAACATGAACATGCCTGTATTTTCTTCTTCTAACCATCTTTTTTCATTCTGCTTGGTGGTGTCCCTGAAGCATGCAGGCTAATGGTGATAGAGCTGTGAGTCTTTATTATCCTAACAAAATGTTTTGCCTGATTCTGAGACAACAACGTGGGCCCTGGCTGTATGTGTCCACTTGGCCTCATCAACCTCAGCAGGCAATGCTCTTAACCACTGAGCCATCTCTCCTGCCTCTTCCTTCTGTTGCCAGTAGAGGGCACCAAACCTCATTTTGAGAGCAATTATGTGATTTCCAGGAATCGAACTTCTGAACTTTGGAAGAGCAGGCAATGCTCTTAACCACTGAGCCATCTCTCCTGCCTCTCCCCTCTGTTGCCAGTAGAGGGCACCAAACCTCATTTTGAGAGCAACTATGTGATTTCCAGGAATTGAACTTCTGAACTTTGGAAGAGCAGGCAATCCTTTTAACCACTGAGCCATCTCTCCAAAAGGTTTTTCAACTTCTTTACCTAAACCAGGTTTCCTCCATATGTTTTGAGGATCACATCTGCATTCCACTAACGTGTGGAGTACAGGGGTCTCCGTGGACCTATTGGCCATTCGTGTACCTCATACAGGAGGTCTAGATAAATTGTTTCTCTGGCTTAAAATTGGTAAACCTTTTGCTGGTGTTTGTCGTTCTTTGGATGTCTTGGATGTGAGTTCTTCTTCAGGAACATGAACATGCCTGTATTTTCTTCTTCTAGTCATCTTGCCTTACTCTCCTTGGTATTGTCTCTGAAGCACGCTGGCTCATGGTGACAGAGCTGTGAGCCTTTAACATCCTAACAAAAGCTTTTGCCTCATTCAGTCACAACAACGCGGGCCCTGGCCCTTGGCCCTGACTCTATGTCTGTATGTGGTCTCATCAAACTCAGCAGGCAATGCTTTTTACCACAGAGCCATCTCTCTTGCCTCTTCCTTGTGGTGCCATTAGAGGTCGCCAAAGCTCCTTTTGAGAGCAATTATTTGGTAGCCAGGAATCGAACTTCTGACCTTTGGAAGGGCAGCCAATATTCTTAACCACTGAACTATCTCTCCAGTTTTTCTTACTGTAGCCAAAAGAGGGCACAAGACCTCATTGCAGATGGTTGTGAATCATTATGTGGTTGGCTGGAATTGAATTCAGGAGGTTGGAAGAGCAGGCAATGATCTTAACCACGGAGCCATCTCTCATGCCTCTTCCTTATGTTGCCAGTAGAGGGCACCAAACCTCATTTTGAGAGCAATTATGTGATTTCCAGGAATCGAACTTCTGACCTTTGGAAGAACAGGCAATGCTCTTAACCACTGAGCCATCTCTCCAACCCATTTTTCAACTTCTTTTACTAAACCAGGTTTACTCAATGTGGTGTGGATCACATCTCCATTTCCCTAACATGTGGAGTACAGGGGTCTCCATGGACCTATTGGCCATTCGTGTACCTCATAGAGGAGGTCTAGATAAATTGTTTCTCGGGTTTAAAATTGGTAAACCTTTTGCTGGTGTTTGTCGTTCTTTGGATATCTTGGATGTGAGTTCTTCTTCAGGAACATGAACATGCCTGTATTTTCTTCTTCTAGTCATCTTGCCTTACTCTCCTTGGTATTGTCTCTGAAGCACGCTGGCTCCTGGTGATAGAGCTGTGAGCCTTTAACATCCTAACAAAAGCTTTTGCCTCATTCATTCACAACAACGCGGGCCCTGGCCCTTGGCCCTGACTCTATGTCTGTATGTGGTCTCATCAAACTCAGCAGGCATTGCTGTTTACCACAGAGCCATCTCTCTTGCCTCTTCCTTGTGGTGCCATTAGAGGTCGCCAAAGCTCCTTTGGAGAGCAATTATTTGGTAGCCAGGAATCGAACTTCTGACCTTTGGAAGGGCAGCCAATGTTCTTAACCACTGAACTATCTCTCCAGTTTTTCTTACTGTAGCCAAAAGAGGGACAAGACCTCATTGCAGATGGTTGTGAATCATTATGTGGTTGGCTGGAATTGAATTCAGGAGGTTGGAAGAGCAGGCAATGATCTTAACCACGGAGCCATCTCTCATGCCTCTTCCTTATGTTGCCAGTAGAGGGCACCAAACCTCATTTTGAGAGCAATTATGTGATTTCCAGGAATCGAACTTCTGACCTTTGGAAGAACAAGCAATGCTCGTAACCACTGAGCCATCTCTCCAACCCATTTTTCAACTTCTTTTACTAAACCAGGTTTCCTCAATGTGGTGTGGATCACATCTCCATTTCCCTAACATGTGGAGTACAGGGGTCTCCATGGACCTATTGGCCATTCGTGTACCTCATAGAGGAGGTCTAGATAAATTGTTTCTCTGGTTTAAAATTGGTAAACCTTTTGCTGGTGTTTGTCGTTCTTTGGATGTCTTGGATGTGAGTTCTTCTTCAGGAACATGAACATGCCTGTATTTTCTTCTTCTAGTCATCTTGCCTTACTCTCCTTGGTATTGTCTCTGAAGCACGCTGGCTCATGGTGATAGAGCTGTGAGCCTTAAACATCCTAACAAAAGCTTTTGCCTCATTCATTCACAACAACGCGGGCCCTGGCCCTTGGCACTGACTCTATGTCTGTATGTGGTCTCATCAAACTCATCAGGCAATGATCTTTACCACAGAGCCATCTCTCTTGCCTCTTCCTTGTGGTGCCACTAGAGGTCGCCAAACCTCCTTTTGAGAGCAATTATTTGGTGCCAGGAATCGAACTTCTGACCTTTGGAAGGGCAGCCAATGTTCTTAACCACTGAACTATCTCTCCAGTTTTTCTTACTGTAGCCAAAAGAGGGCACAAGACCTCATTGCAGATGGTTGTGAATCATTATGTGGTTGCCTGGAATTGAATTCAGGAGCTTGGAAGAGCAGGCAATGATCTTAACCACGGAGCCATCTCTCATGCCTCTTCCTTATGTTGCCAGTAGAGGGCACCAAACCTCATTTTGAGAGCAATTATGTGATTTCCAGGAATCGAACTTCTGACCTTTGGAAGAACAGGCAATGATCTTAACCACTGAGCCATCTCTCCAACCCATTTTTCAATTCTTTTACTAAACCAGGTTTACTCAATGTGGTGTGTGGATCACATCTCCATTCCCCTAACATGTGGAGTACAGGGGTCTCCATGGACCTATTGGCCATTCTTGAACCTCATAGAGGAGGTCTAGATAAATTGTTTCTCTGGCTTAAAATTGGTAAACCTTTTGCTGGTGTTTGTCGTCCTTTGGATGTCTTGGATGTCAGTTCTTCTTCAGGAACATGAACATGCCTGTATTTTCTTCTTCTAGTCATCTTGCCTTACTCTCCTTGGTGTTGTCTCTGAAGCACGCTGGCTCATGGTGATAGATCTGTGAGGCTTTAACATCCTAACAAAAGTTTTGCCTCATTCAGTCACAACAACGTGGGCCCTGGCCCTTGGCCCTGACTCTATGTCTGTATGTGGTCTCATCAAACTCAGCAGGCAATGCTCTTTACCACAGAGCCATCTCTCTTGCCTCTTCCTTGTGGTGCCACTAGAGGGCACCAAACCTCCTTATGAGAGCAATTATTTGGTAGCCAGGAATCGAACTTCTGACCTTTGGAAGGGCAGCCAATGCTCTTCACCACTGAGCCATCTCTCCTGCCTCTCCCCTCTGTTGCCAGTAGAGGGCACCAAACCTCATTTTGAGAGCAACTATGTGATTTCCAGGAATCGAACTTCTGAACTTTGTAAGAGCAGGCAATGCTCTTAACCACTGAGCCATCTCTCCAACCCGTTTTTCAACTTCTTTTACTAAACCAGGTTTACTCAATGTGGTGTATGGATCACATCTCCATTCCCCTAACATGTGGAGTACAGGGGTCTCCATGGACCTATTGGCCATTCATGTACCTCATAGTTTAAGTCTAGATAAATTGTTTCTCTGGCTTTAAATATGTTAATATTTTGCTGGTGTTTTTAGTCCTTTGATTGCTTGGATATGAGTTCTTCTTCAGGTACATGAACATGCCAATATTTTCTTCTTATAGCCATCTTGCCTAACTCTCCTTGGTGTTGTCTCTGAAGCACGCTGGCTCCTGGTGATAGAGCTGTGAGTCTTTAACCTCCTAACAAGAGCTTTTGCCTCATTCAGTCACAACAATGTGGGCCCTGGCCCTGTGCCCTGACTCTATGTCTGTTCTTGGCCTCATCAAACTCAGCAGGCAAAGCTCTTTACCACAGAGCCATATCTCCTGCCTCTTCCTTCTGTTGCCCATAGAGCGAACCAAAGCTCCTTTTGAGAGCAATTACGTGGTTCCCAGGAATCGAACTTCTGACCTTTGGAAGGGCAACCAATGCTCTTAACCACTGAGCTATCTCTCCAGCTCTTCTTGCTGTAGCCAAAAGAGGGCACAAGACCTCATTGCAGATGGTTGTGACTCATTATGTGGTTGCCTGGAATTGAATTCAGGAGGTTGGAAGAGCAGGCAATTCTCTTAACCATTGAGCCATCTCTCTTGCATCTTCCTTCTGTTGCCAGTAGAGGGCACCAAACCTCCTTTTGAGAGCAATTATGTGGTTGCCAAGAATCGAACTTCTGACCATTGGAAGGGCAGGCAGAGCTCTTAACCACTGAGCTATCTCCCCAGCTCTTATTTCTGTATCCAAAAGAGGGCACAAGACCTCATTGCACATGGTTGTGAGCCATTATGTGGTTGCCTGGAATTCAGTTCAGGAGGTTGGAAGAGCAGGCAATGTTCTTAAGCACTGAGCCATCTCTCCAACCCGTTTTTCAACTTCTTTAACTAAACCAGGTTTACTCAATGTGGTGTGTGGATCATATCTGCATTCCACTAACATGTGGAGTACAGGGGACTCCATGGACATATTGGCCGTTTGTGTACCTCATAAATGAATTCTGGATACATTGTTTGTCTGGCTTTCAATTGGTAAACCTTTTGCTGGTGTTTGTAGTCCTTTGTATGTCTTGGATGTGAGTTCTTCTTAAGGAACATGAACATGCCTGTATTTTCTTCTTCTAACCATCTTTTTTCATTCTGCTTGGTGGTGTCCCTGAAGCATGCAGGCTAATGGTGATAGAGCTGTGAGTCTTTATTATCCTAACAAAATGTTTTGCCTGATTCTGAGACAACAACGTGGGCCCTGGCTGTATGTGTCCACTTGGCCTCATCAACCTCAGCAGGCAATGCTCTTAACCACTGAGCCATCTCTCCTGCCTCTTCCTTCTGTTGCCAGTAGAGGGCACCAAACCTCATTTTGAGAGCAATTATGTGATTTCCAGGAATCGAACTTCTGAACTTTGGAAGAGCAGGCAATGCTCTTAACCACTGAGCCATCTCTCCTGCCTCTCCCCTCTGTTGCCAGTAGAGGGCACCAAACCTCATTTTGAGAGCAACTATGTGATTTCCAGGAATTGAACTTCAGAACTTTGGAAGAGCAGGCAATGCTCTTAAACACTGAGCCATCTCTCCAAAAGGTTTTTCAACTTCTTTACCTAAACCAGGTTTCCTCCATATGTTTTGAGGATCACATCTCCATTTCCCTAACATGTGGAGTACAGGGGTCTCCGTGGACCTATTGGCCATTCGTGTACCTCATACAGGAGGTCTAGATAAATTGTTTCTCTGGCTTAAAATTGGTAAACCTTTTGCTGGTGTTTGTCGTTCTTTGGATGTCTTGGATGTGAGTTCTTCTTCAGGAACATGAACATGCCTGTATTTTCTTCTTCTAGTCATCTTGCCTTACTCTCCTTGGTATTGTCTCTGAAGCACGCTGGCTCATGGTGATAGAGCTGTGAGCCTTAAACATCCTAACAAAAGCTTTTGCCTCATTCATTCACAACAACGCGAGCCCTGGCCCTTGGCACTGACTCTATGTCTGTATGTGGTCTCATCAAACTCAGCAGGCAATGATCTTTACCACAGAGCCATCTCTCTTGCCTCTTCCTTGTGGTGCCACTAGAGGTCGCCAAAGCTCCTTTTGAGAGCAATTATTTGGTAGCCAGGAATCGAACTTCTGACCTTTGGAAGGGCAGCCAATGTTCTTAACCACTGAACTATCTCTCCAGTTTTTCTTACTGTAGCCAAAAGAGGGCACAAGACCTCATTGCAGATGGTTGTGAATCATTATGTGGTTGGCTGGAATTGAATTCAGGAGGTTGGAAGAGCAGGCAATGATCTTAACCACGGAGCCATCTCTCATGCCTCTTCCTTATGTTGCCAGTAGAGGGCACCAAACCTCATTTTGAGAGCAATTATGTGATTTCCAGGAATCGAACTTCTGACCTTTGGAAGAACAGGCAATGCTCTTAACCCCTGAGCCATCTCTCCAACCCATTTTTCAACTTCTTTACTAAACCAGGTTTACTCAATGTGGTGTGGATCACATCTCCATTTCCCTAACATGTGGAGTACAGGGGTCTCCATGGACCTATTGGCCATTCGTGTACCTCATAGAGGAGGTCTAGATAAATTGTTTCTCTGGTTTAAAATTGGTAAACCTTTTGCTGGTGTTTGTCGTCCTTTGGATGTCTTGGATGTGAGTTCTTCTTCAGGAACATGAACATGCCTTATTTTCTTCTTCTAGTCATCTTGCCTTACTCTCCTTGGTATTGTCTCTGAAGCACGCTGGCTCATGGTGATAGAGCTGTGAGCCTTAAACATCCTAACAAAAGCTTTTGTCTCATTCATTCACAACAACGCGGGCCCTGGCCCTTGGCCCTGACTCTATGTCTGTATGTGGTCTCATCAAACTCAGCAGGCAATGCTCTTTACCACAGAGCCATCTCTCTTGCCTCTTCCTTGTGGTGCCACTAGAGGTCGCCAAACCTCCTTTTGAGAGCAATTATTTGGTAGCCAGGAATCGAACTTCTGACCTTTGGAAGGGCAGCCAATGTTCTTAACCACTGAACTATCTCTCCAGTTTTTCTTACTGTAGCCAAAAGAGGGCACAAGACCTCATTGCAGATGGTTGTGAATCATTATGTGGTTGCCTGGAATTGAATTCAGGAGGTTGGAAGAGCAGGCAATGATCTTAACCACGGAGCCATCTCTCATGCCTCTTCCTTATGTTGCCAGTAGAGGGCACCAAACCTCATTTTGAGAGCAATTATGTGATTTCCAGGAATCGAACTTCTGACCTTTGGAATAACAGGCAATGATCTTAACCACTGAGCCATCTCTCCAACCCATTTTTCAATTCTTTTACTAAACCAGGTTTACTCAATGTGGTGTGGATCACATCTCCATTTCCCTAACATGTGGAGTACAGGGGTCTCCATGGACCTATTGGCCGTTCTTGAACCTCATAGAGGAGGTCTAGATAAATTGTTTCTCTGGCTTAAAATTGGTAAACCTTTTGCTGGTGTTTGTCGTCCTTTGGATGTCTTGGATGTCAGTTCTTCTTCAGGAACATGAACATGCCTGTATTTTCTTCTTCTAGTCATCTTGCCTTACTCTCCTTGGTGTTGTCTCTGAAGCACGCTGGCTCATGGTGATAGATCTGTGAGGCTTTAACATCCTAACAAAAGCTTTTGCCTCATTCAGTCACAACAACGTGGGCCCTGGCCCTTGGCCCTGACTCTATGTCTGTATGTGGTCTCATCAAACTCAGCAGGCAATGCTCTTTACCACAGAGCCATCTCTCTTGCCTCTTCCTTGTGGTGCCACTAGAGGGCACCAAACCTCCTTATGAGAGCAATTATTTGGTAGCCAGGAATCGAACTTCTGACCTTTGGAAGGGCAGCCAATGCTCTTCACCACTGAGCCATCTCTTCTGCCTCTCCCCTCTGTTGCCAGTAGAGGGCACCAAACCTCATTTTGAGAGCAACTATGTGATTTCCAGGAATCGAACTTCTAAACTTTGTAAGAGCAGGCAATGCTCTTAACCACTGAGCCATCTCTCCAACCCGTTTTTCAACTTCTTTTACTAAACCAGGTTTACTCAATGTGGTGTGTGGATCACATCTCCATTCCCCTAACATGTGGAGTACAGGGGTCTCCATGGACCTATTGGCCATTCATGTACCTCATAGTTTAAGTCTAGATAAATTGTTTCTCTGGCTTTAAATATGTTAATATTTTGCTGGTGTTTCTAGTCCTTTGATTGCTTGGATATGAGTTCTTCTTCAGGTACATGAACATGCCAATATTTTCTTCTTATAGCCATCTTGCCTTACTCTCCTTGGTGTTGTCTCTGAAGCACGCTGGCTCCTGGTGATAGAGCTGTGAGTCTTTAACCTCCTAACAAGAGCTTTTGCCTCATTCAGTCACAACAATGTGGGCCCTGGCCCTGTGCCCTGACTCTATGTCTGTTCTTGGCCTCATCAAACTCAGCAGGCAAAGCTCTTTACCACAGAGCCATATCTCCTGCCTCTTCCTTCTGTTGCCCATAGAGCGAACCAAAGCTCCTTTTGAGAGCAATTACGTGGTTCCCAGGAATCGAACTTCTGACCTTTTGAAGGGCAACCAATGCTCTTAACCACTGAGCTATCTCTCCAGCTCTTCTTGCTGTAGCCAAAAGAGGGCACAAGACCTCATTGCAGATGGTTGTGACCCATTATGTGGTTGCCTGGAATTGAATTCAGGAGGTTGGAAGAGCAGGCAATTCTCTTAACCATTGAGCCATCTCTCTTGCATCTTCCTTCTGTTGCCAGTAGAGGGCACCAAACCTCCTTTTGAGAGCAATTATGTGGTTGCCAAGAATCGAACTTCTGACCATTGGAAGGGCAGCCAAAGCTCTTATCCACTGAGCTAACACCCCAGCTCTTATTTTTGTATCCAAAAGAGGGCACAAGACCTCATTGCAGATGGTTGTGAGCCATTATGTGGTTGCCTGGAATAGAATTCAGGAGGTTGGAAGAGGAGGCAATGATCTTAACCACGGAGCCATCTCTCATGCCTCTTCCTTATGTTGCCAGTAGAGGGCACCAAACCTCCTTTTGAGAGCAATTATGTGATTTCCAGGAATCGAACTTCTGACCTTTGGAAGAGCAGGCAATGCTCTTAACCACTGAGCCATCTCTCCAACCCGTTTTTCAACTTCTTTTACTAAACCAGCTTTAGTCAATGTGGTGTGTGGATCACATCTCCATTTCCCTGACGTGTGGAGTACAGGGGTCTCCATGGACCTATTGGCCATTCATGTACCTCATAGAGGAGGTCTAGAAAAATTGTTTCTCTGGCTTTAAATAGGTTAACATTTTGCTGGTGTTTGTAGTCCTTTGATTGTCTTGGATATGAGTTCTTCTTCAGGCACATGAACATGCCAATATTTTCTTCTTCTAGCCATCTTGCCTTACTCTCCTTGGTGTTGTCTCTGAAGCACGCTGGCTCATGGTGATAGAGCTGTGAGTCTTTAACATCCTAACAAGAGCTTTTGCCTCATTCAGTCACAACAAGCTGGGCCCTGGCCCTGTGCCCCGACTCTATGTCTGTTCTTGGCCTCATCAAACTCAGCAGGCACAGCTCTTTGCCACAGAGCCATCTTTCCTGCCTCTTCCTTGTGGTGCCACTAGAGGGCGCCAAACCTCCTTTTGAGAGCAATTACGTGGTTCCCAGGAATCGAACTTCTGACCTTTGGAAGGGCAACCAATGCTCTTAACCACTGAGCTGTCTCTCCAGCTCTTCTTACTGTAGCCAAAAGAGGGCACAAGACCTCATGGCAGATGGTTGTGACCCATTATGTGGTCGCCTGGAATTGAATTCAGGAGGTTGGAAGAGCAGGCAATTCTCTTAACCATTGAGCCATCTCTCTTGCATCTTCCTTCTGTTGCCAGTAGAGGGCACCAAACCTCCTTTTGAGAGCAATTATGTGGTTGCCAGGAATCGAACTTCTGACCTTTGGAAGGGCAGGCAAAGCTCTTAACCACTGAGCTATCTCCCCAGCTCTTCTTTCTGTATCCAAAAGAGGGCACAAGACCTCATTGCAGAGGGTTGTGAGCCATTATGTGGTTGCCTGGAATTCAGTTCAGGAGGTTGGAACAGCAGGCAATGTTCTTCACCACTGAGCCATCTCTCCAACCCGTTTTTCAACTTCTTGAACTAAACCAGGTTTACTCAATGTGGTGTGGGGATCATATCTGCATTTCCCTAACATGTGGAGTACAGGGGTCTCCATGGACATATTGGCCGTTCGCGTACCTCATGGATGAAGTCTAGATAAATTGTTTGTCTGGCTTTAAATTGGTAAACCTTTTGCTGGTGTTTGTCGTCCTTTGGATGTCTTGGATGTGAGTTCTTCTTAAGGAACATGAACATGCCTGTATTTTCTTCTTCTAACCATCTTTCCTCATTCTGCTTGGTGGTGTCCCTGAAGCATGCAGGCTCATGCTGATAGAGCTGTGAGTCTTTATTATCCTAACAAAATGTTTTGCCTGATTCTGAGACAACAACGTGGGCCCTGGCTGTATGTGTCCACTTGGCCTCATCAACCTCAGCAGGCAATGCTCTTAACCACTGAGCCATCTCTCCTGCCTCTTCCTTCTGTTGCCAGTAGAGGGCACCAAACCTCATTTTGAGAGCAATTATGTGATTTCCAGGAATCGAACTTCTGAACTTTGGAAGAGCAGGCAATGCTCTTAACCACTGAGCCATCTCTCCTGCCTCTCCCCTCTGTTGCCAGGAGACGGCACCAAACCTCATTTTGAGAGCAACTATGTGATTCCCAGGAATCGAACTTCTGACCTTTGGAAGAGCAGGCAATGCTCTTAACCACTGAGCCATCTCTCCAACCCGTTTTGCAACTTCTTTTACTAAACCAGGTTTACTCAATGTGGTGTGTGGATCACATCTCCATTTCCCTAACATGTGGAGTACAGGGGTCTCCGTGGACCTATTGGCCGTTCGTGTACCTCATAGAGGAGGTCTAGATAAATTGTTTCTCTGGCTTAAAATTGGTACACCTTTTGCTGGTGTTTGTCGTCCTTTGGATGTCTTGGATGTGAGTTCTTCTTAAGGAACATGAACATGCCTGTATTTTCTTCTTCTAACCATCTTTCCTCATTCTGCTTGGTGGTGTCCCTGAAGCATGCAGGCTCATGCTGATAGAGCTGTGAGTCTTTATTATCCTAACAAAATGTGTTGCCTGATTCTGAGACAACAACGGGGGCCCTGGCTGTATGTGTCCACTTGGCCTCATCAACCTCAGCCGGCAATGCTCTTAACCACTGAGCCATCTCTCCTGCCTCTTCCTTCTGTTGCCAGTAGAGGGCACCAAACCTCCTTTTGAGAGCAATTATGTGATTTCCAGGAATCGAACTTCTGAACTTTGGAAGAGCAGGCAATGCTCTTAACCACTGAGCCATCTCTCCTGCCTCTCCCCTCTGTTGCCAGTAGAGGGCACCAAACCTCATTTTGAGAGCAACTATGTGATTCCCAGGAATCGAACTTCTGACCTTTGGAAGAGCAGGCAATGCTCTTAACCACTGAGCCATCTCTCCAACCCGTTTTTCAACTTCTTTTACTATACCAGGTTTACACAATGTGGTTTGTGGATCACATCTCCATTTCCCTAACATGTGGAGTACAGGGGTCTCCGTGGACCTATTGGCCGTTCGTGTACCTCATAGAGGAGGTCTAGATAAATTGTTTCTCTGGCTTAAAATTGGTACACCTTTTGCTGGTGTTTGTCGTCCTTTGGATGTCTTGGATGTGAGTTCTTCTTCAGGAACATGAACATGCCTGTATTTTCTTCTTCTTGTCATCTTGCCTTACTCTCCTTGGTGTTGTCTCTGAAGCACGCTGGCTCGTGGTGATAGAGCTGTGAGCCTTTAACATCCTAACAAAAGCTTTTGCCTCATTCAGTCACAACAACGCGGGCCCTGGCCCTTGGCCCTGACTCTATGTCTGTCTGTGGTCTCATCAAACTCAGCAGGCAATGCTCTTTACCACAGAGCCATCTCTCTTGCCTCTTCCTTGTGGTGCCACTAGAGGGCGCCAAACCTCCTTTTGAGAGCAATTATTTGGTAGCCAGGAATCGAACTTCTGACCTTCGGAAGGGCAGCCAATGTTCTTAACCACTGACCTATCTCTCCAGCTTTTCTTACTGTAGCCAAAAGAGGGCACAAGACCTCATGGCAGATGGTTGTGAATCATTATGTGGTTGCCTGCAATAGATTTCAGGAGGTTCTAAGAGCAGGCAATGCTCTTAAGCACTGAACCATCTCTCATGCCTCTTCTTTTTTGCCAGTAAAGGGCACCAAATCTACCTTTTGAGAGCAATTATGGAATTGCCAGGAATGGAACTTCTGACCTTTGGAAGGGCAGCCAAAGCTCTTATCCACTGAGCTAACACCCCAGCTCTTATTTTTGTATCCAAAAGAGGGCACAAGACCTCATTGCAGATGGTTGTGAGCCATTATGTGGTTGCCTGGAATTGAATTCAGGAGGTTGGATGAGGAGGCAATGATCTTAACCACGGAGCCATCTCTCATGCCTCTTCCTTATGTTGCCAGTAGAGGGCACCAAACCTCCTTTTGAGAGCAATTATGTGATTTCCAGGAATCGAACTTCTGACCTTTGGAAGAGCAGGCAATGCTCTTAACCACTGAGCCATCTCTCCAACCCGTTTTTCAACTTCTTTTACTAAACCAGCTTTAGTCAATGTGGTGTATGGATCACATCTCCATTTCCCTGACGTGTGGAGTACAGGGGTCTCCATGGACCTATTGGCCATTCATGTACCTCATAGAGGAGGTCTAGAAAAATTGTTTCTCTGGCTTTAAATAGGTTAACATTTTGCTGGTGTTTGTAGTCCTTTGATTGTCTTGGATATGAGTTCTTCTTCTTCAGGCACATGAACATGCCAATATTTTCTTCTTCTAGCCATCTTGCCTAACTCTCCTTGGTGTTGTCTCTGAAGCACGCTGGCTCATGGTGATAGAGCTGTGAGTCTTTGACATCCTAACAAGAGCTTTTGCCTCATTCTGTCACAACAACGTGGGCCCTGGCCCTGTGCCCCGACTCTATATCTGTTCTTGGCCTCATCAAACTCGGCAGGCAAAGCTCTTTACCACAGAGCCATCTTTCCTGCCTCTTCCTTCTGTTGCCAATAGAGGGCGCCAAACCTCCTTTTGAGAGCATTTACGTGGTTCCCAGGAATCGAACTTCTGACCTTTGGAAGGGCAACCAATGCTCTTAACCACTGAGCTGTCTCTCCAGCTCTTCTTACTGTAGCCAAAAGAGGGCACAAGACCTCATGGCAGATGGTTGTGTCCCATTATGTGGTCGCCTGGAATTGAATTCAGGAGGTTGGAAGCGCAGGCAATTCTCTTAACCATTGAGCCATCTCTCTTGCATCTTCCTTCTGTTGCCAGTAGAGGGCACCAAACCTCCTTTTGAGAGCAATTATGTGGTTGCCAGGAATCGAACTTCTGACCTTTGGAAGGGCAGGCAAAGCTCTTAAACACTGAGCTATCTCCCCAGCTCTTCTTTCTGTATCCCAAAGAGGGCACAAGACCTCATTGCAGAGGGTTGTGAGCCATTATGTGGTTGCCTGGAATTCAGTTCAGGAGGTTGGAAGAGCAGGCAATGTTCTTAACCACTAAGCCGTCTCTCCAACCCGTTTTTCAACTTCTTGAACTAAACCAGGTTTACTCAATGTGGTGTGTGGATCATATCTGCATTCCACTAACATGTGGAGTACAGGGGTCTCCATGGACATATTGGCCGTTCGCGTACCTCATAGATGAAGTCTAGATAAATTGTTTGTCTGGCTTTAAATTGGTAAACATTTAGCTGGTGTTTGTCGTCCTTTGGATGTCTTGGATGTGAGTTCTTCTTAAGGAACATGAACATGCCTGTATTTTCTTCTTCTAACCATCTTTCCTCATTCTGCTTGGTGGTGTCCCTGAAGCATGCAGGCTCTTGCTGATAGAGCTGTGAGTCTTTATTATCCTAACAAAATGTGTTGCCTGATTCTGAGACAACAACGTGGGCCCTGGCTGTATGTGTCCACTTGGCCTCATCAACCTCAGCAGGCAATGCTCTTAACCACTGAGCCATCTCTCCTGCCTCTTCCTTCTGTTGCGAGTAGAGGGCACCAAACCTCATTTTGAGAGCAATTATGTGATTTCCAGGAATCGAACTTCTGAACTTTGGAAGATCAGGCAATGCTCTTAACCACTGAGCCATCTCTCCTGCCTCTCCCCTCTGTTGCCAGGAGAGGGCACCAAACCTCATTTTGAGAGCAACTATGTGATTCCCAGGAATCGAACTTCTGACCTTTGGAAGAGCAGGCAATGCTCTTAACCACTGAGCCATCTCTCCAACCCGTTTTGCAACTTCTTTTACTAAACCAGGTTTACTCAATGTGGTGTGTGGATCACATCTCCATTTCCCTAACATGTGGAGTACAGGGGTCTCCGTGGACCTATTGGCCGTTCGTGTACCTCATAGAGGAGGTCTAGATAAATTGTTTCTCTGGCTTAAAATTGGTAATCCTTTTGCTGGTGTTTGTCGTCCTTTGGATGTCTTGGATGTGAGTTCTTCTTAAGGAACATGAACATGCCTGTATTTTCTTCTTCTAACCATCTTTCCTCATTCTGCTTGGTGGTGTCCCTGAAGCATGCAGGCTCATGCTGATAGAGCTGTGAGTCTTTATTATCCTAACAAAATGTGTTGCCTGATTCTGAGACAACAACGTGGGCCCTGGCTGTATGTGTCCACTTGGCTTCATCAAACTCAGCCGGCAATGCTCTTAACCACTGAGCCATCTCTCCTGCCTCTTCCTCCTGTTGCCAGTAGAGGGCACCAAACCTCCTTTTGAGAGCAATTATGTGATTTCCTGGAATCGAACTTCTGACCTTTGGAAGAGCAGGCAATGCTATTAACCACTGAGCCATCTCTCCAACCCGTTTTTCAACTTCTTTTACTATACCAGGTTTACTCAATGTGGTTTGTGGATCACATCTCCATTTCCCTAACATGTGGAGTACAGGGGTCTCCGTGGACCTATTGGCCATTCATGTACCTCCTAGAGGAGGTCTAGAAAAATTGTTTCTCTGGTTTTAAATAGGTTAACATTTTGCTGGTGTTTGTAGTCCTTTGATTGTCTTGGATATGAGTTCTTCTTCTTCAGGCACATGAACATGCCAATATTTTCTTCTTCTAGCCATCTTGCCTTACTCTCCTTGCTGTTGTCTCTGAAGCACGCTGGCTCATGGTGATAGAGCTGTGAGTCTTTAACATCCTAACAAGAGCTTTTGCCTCATTCAGTCGCAACAACGTGGGCCCTGGCCCTGTGCCCCGACTCTATGTCTGTTCTTGGCCTCATCAAACTCAGCAGGCAGAGCTCTTTACCACAGAGCCATCTTTCCTGCCTCTTCCTTGTGGTGCCACTAGAGGGAGCCAAACCTCCTTTTGAGAGCAATTACGTGGTTCCCAGGAATCGAACTTCTGACCTTTGGAAGGGCAACCAATGCTCTTAACCACTGAGCTGTCTCTCCAGCTCTTCTTACTGTAGCCAAAAGAGGGCACAAGACCTCATGGCAGATGGTTGTGACCCATTATGTGGTCGCCTGGAATTGAATTCAGGAGGTTGGAAGAGCAGGCAATTCTCTTAACCATTGAGCCATCTCTCTTGCATCTTCCTTCTGTTGCCAGTTGAGGGCACCAAACCTCCTTTTGAGAGCAATTATGTGGTTGCCAGGAATCGAACTTCTGACCTTTGGAAGGGCAGGCAAAGCTCTTAACCACTGATCTATCTCCCCAGCTCTTCTTTCTGTATCCCAAAGAGGGCACAAGACCTCATTGCAGATGGTTGTGAGCCATTATGTGGTTGCCTGGAATTCAGTTCAGGAGGTTGGAATTGCAGGCAATGTTCTTAACCACTGAGCCATCTCTCCAACCCGTTTTTCAACTTCTTGAACTAACCCAGGTTTACTCAATGTGGTGTGTGGATCATATCTGCATTTCCCTAACATGTGGAGTACAGGGGTCTCCATGGACATATTGGCCGTTCGCGTACCTCATAGATGAAGTCTAGATAAATTGTTTGTCTGGCTTTAAATTGGTAAACCTTTTGCTGGTGTTTGTCGTCCTTTGGATGTCTTGGATGTGAGTTCTTCTTAAGAAACATGAACATGCCTGTATTTTCTTCTTCTAACCATCTTTCCTCATTCTGCTTGGTGGTGTCCCTGAAGCATGCAGGCTCATGCTGATAGACCTGTGAGTCTATTATCCTAACAAAATGTTTTGCCTGATTCTGAGACAACAACGTGGGCCCTGGCTGTGTGTCCACTTGGCCTCATCAACCTCAGCAGGCAATGCTCTTAACCACTGAGCCATCTCTCCTGCCTCTTCCTTCTGTTGCCAGTAGAGGGCACCAAACCTCATTTTGAGAGCAATTATGTGATTTCCAGGAATCGAACTTCTTAAATTTGGAAGAGCAGGCAATGTTCTTAACCACTGAGCCATCTCTCCTGCCTCTCCCCTCTGTTGCCAGGAGAGGGCACCAAACCTCATTTTGAGAGCAACTATGTGATTCCCAGGAATCGAACTTCTGACCTTTGGAAGAGCAGGCAATGCTCTTAACCACTGAGCCATCTCTCCAACCCGTTTTGCAACTTCTTTTACTAAACCAGGTTTACTCAATGTGGTGTGTGGATCACATCTCCATTTCCCTAACATGTGGAGTACAGGGGTCTCCATGGACCTATTGGCCGTTCGTGTACCTCATAGAGGAGGTCTAGATAAATTGTTTCTCTGGCTTAAAATTGGTACACCTTTTGCTGGTGTTTGTCGTCCTTTGGATGTCTTGGATGTGAGTTCTTCTTAAGGAACATGAACATGCCTGTATTTTCTTCTTCTAACCATCTTTCCTCATTCTGCTTGGTGGTGTCCCTGAAGCATGCAGGCTCATGCTGATAGAGCTGTGAGTCTTTATTATCCTAACAAAATGTGTTGCCTGATTCTGAGACAACAACGTGGGCCCTGGCTGTATGTGTCCACTTGGCCTCATCAACCTCAGCCGGCAATGCTCTTAACCACTGAGCCATCTCTCCTGCCTCTTCCGTCTGTTGCCAGTAGAGGGCACCAATTATGTGATTTCCAGGAATCGAACTTCTGACCTTTGGAAGAGCAGGCAATGCTCTTAACCACTGAGCCATCTCTCCTGCCTCTCCCCTCTGTTGCCAGTAGAGGGCACCAAACCTCATTTTGAGAGCAACTATGTGATGCCCAGGAATCGAACTTCTGACCTTTGGAAGAGCAGGCAATGCTCTTAACCACTGAGCCATCTCTCCAACCCGTTTTGCAACTTCTTTTACTATACCAGGTTTACTCAATGTGGTTTGTGGATCACATCTCCATTTCCCTAACATGTGGAGTACAGGGGTCTCCGTGGACCTATTGGCCGTTCGTATCCCTCATAGAGGAGGTCTAGATAAATTGTTTCTCTGGCTTAAAATTGGTACACATTTTGCTGGTGTTTGTCGTCCTTTGGATGTCTTGGATGTGAGTTCTTCTTCAGGAACATGAACATGCCTGTATTTTAATCTTCTAGTCATCTTGCCTTACTCTCCTTGGTGTTGTCTCTGAAGCACGCTGGCTCGTGGTGATAGAGCTGTGAGCCTTTAACATCCTAACAAAAGCTTTTGCCTCATTCAGTCACAACAACGCGGGCCCTGGCCCTTGGCCCTGACTCTATGTCTGTCTGTGGTCTCATCAAACTCAGCAGGCAATGCTCTTTACCACAGAGCCATCTCTCTTGCCTCTTCCTTGTGGTGCCACTAGAGGGCGCCAAACCTCCTTTTGAGAGCAATTATTTGGTAGCCAGGAATCGAACTTCTGACCTTCGGAAGGGCAGCCAATGTTCTTAACCACTGACCTATCTCTCCAGCTTTTCTTACTGTAGCCAAAAGAGGGCACAAGACCTCATGGCAGATGGTTGTGAATCATTATGTGGTTGCCTGCAATTGATTTCAGAAGGTTCTAAGAGCAGGCAATGCTCTTAAGCACTGAACCATCTCTCATGCCTCTTCTTTTTTGCCAGTAAAGGGCACCAAATCTACCTTTTGAGAGCAATTATGGGATTGCCAGGAATGGAACTTCTGACCTTTGGAAGGGCAGCCAAAGCTCTTATCCACTGAGCTAACACCCCAGCTCTTATTTTTGTATCCAAAAGAGGGCACAAGACCTCATTGCAGATGGTTGTGAGCCATTATGTGGTTGCCTGGAATAGAATTCAGGAGGTTGGAAGAGGAGGCAATGATCTTAACCACGGAGCCATCTCTCATGCCTCTTCCTTATGTTGCCAGTAGAGGGCACCAAACCTCCTTTTGAGAGCAATTATGTGATTTCCAGGAATCGAACTTCTGAACTTTGGAAGAGCAGGCAATGCTCTTAACCACTGAGCCATCTCTCCTGCCTCTCCCCTCTGTTGCCAGTAGAGGGCACCAAACCTCATTTTGAGAGCAACTATGTGATTCCCAGGAATCGAACTTCTGACCTTTGGAAGAGCAGGCAATGCTCTTAACCACTGAGCCATCTCTCCAACCCGTTTTTCAACTTCTTTTACTAAACCAGCTTTAGTCAATGTGGTGTGTGGATCACATCTCCATTTCCCTGACGTGTGGAGTACAGGGGTCTGCATGGATCTATTGGTCATTCATGTACCTCATAGAGTAGGTTAGAAAAATTGTTTCTCTGGCTTTAAATAGGTTAACATTTTGCTGGTGTTTGTAGTCCTTTGATTGTCTTGGATATGAGTTCTTCTTCTTCAGGCACATGAACATGCCAATATTTTCTTCTTCTAGCCATCTTGCCTTACTCTCCTTGGTGTTGTCTCTGAAGCACGCTGGCTCATGGTGATAGAGCTGTGAGTCTTTGACATCCTAACAAGAGCTTTTGCCTCATTCTGTCACAACAACGTGGGCCCTGGCCCTGTGCCCCGACTCTATATCTGTTCTTGGCCTCATCAAACTCTGCAGGCAAAGCTCTTTACCACAGAGCCAACTTTCCTGCCTCTTCCTTCTGTTGCCACTAGAGGGCGCCAAACCTCCTTTTGAGAGCATTTACGTGGTTCCCAGGAATCGAACTTCTGACCTTTGGAAGGGCAACCAATGCTCTTAACCACTGAGCTGTCTCTCCAGCTCTTCTTACTGTAGCCAAAAGAGGGCACAAGACCTCATGGCAGATGGTTGTGTCCCATTATGTGGTCGCCTGGAATTGAATTCAGGAGGTTGGAAGCGCAGGCAATTCTCTTAACCATTGAGCCATCTCTCTTGCATCTTCCTTCTGTTTCCAGTAGAGGGCACCAAACCTCCTTTTGAGAGCAATTATGTGGTTGCCAGGAATCGAACTTCTGACCTTTGGAAGGGCAGGCAAAGCTCTTAACCACTGAGCTATCTCCCCAGCTCTTCTTTCTGTATCCCAAAGAGGGCACAAGACCTCATTGCAGAGGGTTGTGAGCCATTATGTGGTTGCCTGGAATTCAGTTCAGGAGGTTGGAAGAGCAGGCAATGTTCTTAACCACTGAGCCATCTCTCCAACCCGTTTTTCAACTTCTTGAACTAAACCAGGTTTACTCAATGTGGTGTGTGGATCATATCTGCATTCCACTAACATGTGGAGTACAGGGGTCTCCATGGACATATTGGCCGTTCGCGTACCTCATAGGTGAAGTGTAGATAAATTGTTTGTCTGGCTTTAAATTGGTAAACCTTTTGCTGGTGTTTGTCGTCCTTTGGATGTCTTGGATGTGAGTTCTTCTTAAGGAACATGAACATGCCTGTATTTTCTTCTTCTAACCATCTTTCCTCATTCTGCTTGGTGGTGTCCCTGAAGCATGCAGGCTCATGCTGATAGAGCTGTGAGTCTTTATTATCCTAACAAAATGTTTTGCCTGATTCTGAGACAACAACGGGGGCCCTGGCTGTATGTGTCCACTTGGCCTCATCAACCTCAGCAGGCAATGCTCTTAACCACTGAGCCATCTCTCCTGCCTCTTCCTTCTGTTTCCAGTAGAGGGCACCAAACCTCATTTTGAGAGCAATTATGTGATTTCCAGGAATCGAACTTCTGAACTTTGGAAGAGCAGGTAATGCTCTTAACCACTGAGCCATCTCTCCTGCATCTCCCCTCTGTTGCCAGTAGACGGCACCAAACCTCATTTTGAGAGCAACTATGTGATTCCCAGGAATCGAACTTCTGACCTTTGGAAGAGCAGGCAATGCTCTTAACCACTGAGCCATCTCTCCAACCCGTTTTTCAACTTCTTTTACTAAACCAGGTTTACTCAATGTGGTGTGTGGATCACATCTCCATTTCCCTAACACGTGGAGTACAGGGGTCTCCGTGGACCTATTGGCCGTTCGTGTACCTCATAGAGCAGGTCTAGATAAATTGTTTCTCTGGCTTAAAATTGGTACACCTTTTGCTGGTGTTTGTCGTCCTTTGGATGTCTTGGATGTGAGTTCTTCTTCAGGAACATGAACATGCCTGTATTTTCTTCTTCTAGTCATCTTGCCTTACTCTCCTTGGTGTTGTCTCTGAAGCACGCTGGCTCGTGGTGATAGAGCTGTGAGCCTTTAACATCCTAACAAAAGCTTTTGCCTCATTCAGTTACAACAACGCGGACCCTGGCCCTTGGCCCTGACTCTATGTCTGTATGAGGTCTCAGCAAACTCAGCAGGCAATGCTCTTTACCACAGAGCCATCTCTCTTGCCTCTTCCTCGTGGTGCCAGTCGAGGGCGCCAAACCTCCTTTTGAGAGCAATTATTTGGTAGCCAGGAATCGAACTTCTGACCTTCGGAAGGGCAGCCAATGTTCTTAACCACTGACCTATCTCTCCAGCTTTTCTTACTGTAGCCAAAAGAGGGCACAAGACCTCATGGCAGATGGTTGTGAATCATTATGTGGTTGCCTGCAATTGATTTCAGGAGGTTCTAAGAGCAGGCAATGCTCTTAAGCACTGAACCATCTCTCATGCCTCTTCTTTTTTGCCAGTAAAGGGCACCAAATCTACCTTTTGAGAGCAATTATGGGATTGCCAGGAATGGAACTTCTGACCTTTGGAAGGGCAGCCAAAGCTCTTATCCACTGAGCTAACACCCCTGCTCTTATTTTTGTATCCAAAAGAGGGCACAAGACCTCATTGCAGATGGTTGTGAGCCATTATGTTGTTGCCTGGAATTGAATTCAGGAGGTTGGAAGAGGAGGCAATGATCTTAACCACGGAGCCATCTCTCATGCCTCTTCCTTATGTTGCCAGTAGAGGGCACCAAACCTCCTTTTGAGAGCAATTATGTGATTTCCAGGAATCGAACATCTGACCTTTGGAAGAGCAGGCAATGCTCTTAACCACTGAGCCATCTCTCCAACCCATTTTTCAATTCTTTTACTAAACCAGGTTTACTCAATGTGGTGTGTGGATCACATCTCCATTCCCCTAACATGTGGAGTACAGGGGTCTCCATGGACCTCTTGGCCGTTCTTGAACCTCATAGAGGAGGTCTAGATAAATTGTTTTTCTGGCTTTAAATAGGTTAACATTTTGCTGGTGTTTGTAGTCCTTTGATTGTCTTGGATATGAGTTCTTCTTCAGGCACATGAACATGCCAATATTTTCTTCTTCTAGCCATCTTGCCTTACTCTCCTTGGTGTTGTCTCTGAAGCATGCTGGCTCATGGTGATAGAGCTGTGAGTCTTTGACATCCTAACAAGAGCTTTTGCCTCATTCAGTCACAACAACGTGGGCCCTGGCCCTGTGCCCCGACTCTATGTCTGTTCTTGGCCTCATCAAACTCAGCAGGCAGAGCTCTTTCCCACAGAGCCATCTTTCCTGCCTCTTCCTTCTGTAGCCAATAGAGGGCGCCAAACCTCCTTTTGAGAGCAATTACGTGGTTCCCAGGAATCGAACTTCTGACCTTTGGAAGGGCAACCAATGCTCTTAACTACTGAGCTGTCTCTCCAGCTCTTCTTACTGTAGCCAAAAGAGGGCACAAAACCTCATGGCAGATGGTTGTGACCCATTATGTGGTCGCCTGGAATGAATTCAGGAGGTTGGAAGAGCAGGCAATTCTCTTAACCATTGAGCCATCTCTCTTGCATCTTCCTTCTGTTGCCAGTAGAGGGCACCAAACCTCCTTTTGAGAGCAATTATGTGGTTGCCAGGAATCGAACTTCTGACCTTTGGAAGGGCAGGCAAACCTCTTAACCACTGAGCTATCTCCCCAGCTCTTCTTTCTGTATCCAAAAGAGGGCACAAGACCTCATTGCAGATGGTTGTGAGCCATTATGTGGTTGCCTGGAATTCAGTTCAGGAGGTTGGAGGAGCAGGCAATGTACTTAACCACTGAGCCATCTCTCCAACCCGTTTTTCAACTTCTTTAACTAAACCAGGTTTACTCAATGTGGTGTGTGGATCATATCTGCATTCCACTAACATGTGGAGTACAGGGGTCTCCATGGACATATTGGCCGTTCGCGTACCTCATAGATGAAGTCTAGATAAATTGTTTGTCTGGCTTTAAATTGGTAAACATTTTGCTGGTGTTTGTCGTCCTTTGGATGTCTTGGATGTGAGTTCTTCTTAAGGAACATGAACATGCCTGTATTTTCTTCTTCTAACCATCTTTCCTCATTCTGCTTGGTGGTGTCCCTGAAGCATGCAGGCTCATGCTGATAGAGCTGTGAGTCTTTATTATCCTAACAAAATGTTTTGCCTGATTCTGAGACAACAACGGGGGCCCTGGCTGTATGTGTCCACTTGGCCTCATCAACCTCAGCAGGCAATGCTCTTAACCACTGAGCCATCTCTCCTGCCTCTTCCTTCTGTTGCCAGTAGAGGGCACCAAACCTCATTTTGAGAGCAATTATGTGATTTCCAGGAATCGAACTTCTGAACTTTGGAAGAGCAGGCAATGCTCTTAAGCACTGAGCCATCTCTCCTGCCTCTCCCCTCTGTTGCCAGTAGAGGGCACCAAACCTCATTTTGAGAGCAACTATGTGATTTCCAGGAATCGAACTTCTGACCTTTGGAAGAGCAGGCAATGCTCTTAACCACTGAGCCATCTCTCCAACCCGTTTTTCAACTTCTTTTACTAAACCAGGTTTACTCAATGTGGTGTGTGGATCACATCTCCATTTCCCTAACATGTGGAGTACAGGGGTCTCCGTGGACCTATTGGCCATTCGTGTACCTCATAGAGGAGGTCTAGATAAATTGTTTCTCTGGCTTAAAATTGGTACACCTTTTGCTGGTGTTTGTCGTCCTTTGGATGTCTTGGATGTGAGTTCTTCTTCAGGAACATGAACATGCCTGTATTTTCTTCTTCTAGTCATCTTGCCTTACTCTCCTTGGTGTTGTCTCTGAAGCACGCTGGCTCGTGGTGATAGAGCTGTGAGCCTTTAACATCCTAACAAAAGCTTTTGCCTCATTCAGTCACAACAACGCGGGCCCTGGCCCTTGGCCCTGACTCTATGTCTGTATGTGGTCTCATCAAACTCAGCAGGCAATGCTCTTTACCACAGAGCCATCTCTCTTGCCTCTTCCTTGTGGTGCCACTAGAGGGCGCCAAACCTCCTTTTGAGAGCAATTATTTGGTAGCCAGGAATCGAACTTCTGACCTTTGGAAGGGCCGCCAATGTTCTTAACCACTGACCTATCTCTCCAGCTTTTCTTACTGTAGCCAAAAGAGGGCACAAGACCTCATGGCAGATGGTTGTGAATCATTATGTGGTTGCCTGCAATTGATTTCAGGAGGTTCTAAGAGCAGGCAATGCTCTTAAGCACTGAACCATCTCTCACGCCTCTTCTTTTTTGCCAGTAAAGGGCACCAAATCTACCTTTTGAGAGCAATTATGGGATTGCCAGGAATTGTAGGGACATAGCCCCACCCATTGGGGGCGTGTTCGCCTCGGGCTAATGTTTACGGATAAATCTGCCGGGCGTGAGCCCAGCAGCCCTTTTTCTTTTGCTCCGCTTTTCCTGTACACCGCGGGAACCTGTGGTCCTGTAAGTTTATTTCCTTATTAAAGCTCTATATATCTATATAATCTGTCTACATTCATTTGCGCCGCCACATTTGGCGTCCCGACGTCGGGCTATTTTGCCCCCGACCCGGCACAGGGGGGGCGCAAGCTCCACCTTTCCCGGCTAGTTGCCTGAGCTCAGGAAGGCGATTTACAGCGCGCTCCCTGCTCGCTTTCCCTTCCCCCACTCCAGGCCACTACAGTCACAGAGCAGCGACCCCCCACAGAGCAGTTAATAGCTCCCTGCTTCTTCCAAACCCTCACTGCCTGATTTAAGTGAAGCACCCGCAGTTTTGAAGTAAAAGCCACCAACCCCTTCCCTTAACAGGCAGTACAATAATTTTTGTTTTGAGTTAATTGTTTCAGACCGGCTCTGGCTTAGACCACGTGGACTCAGGTGCATTTCTTTAGCCACCACTGGCAGGAAAACTTCATTACAGGTACATAATTTTCTTTTATAAATAAGAAAAATGTCTGAAAACATTACCATTCAAGACTTTAACAGCCTTTTCAGTTGTACCATGTGGGAGATTTTACAAGAAGTGTCTGTCAGCCCACAGATATGGATCTTTCTGGGATTCGTAGTTTTCCTTGGTACTGTATGGTTTGATAATAGAAATATGATAAAGTCTTTACGAGACGAGGTTGAACGCTTAAAAACAATTGAGAATGACAACAATCTTCTCAAAAATCAGTTTGAAGTTCTCCAGGCAGAGAACAGATCTTTGTTTAACACAACTCGACAAACTGAAAAAAATTTAGAAGAGGTACAGGCTGATGTTAAGGAGAAATTCATTACTATGGAAGAGAGAACAGCTGATTTGGATCGTAAGCTTCAGTCCCTTTCTGAAACATTAATGGCTGATATTAAGGAGAAATTCATTACTGTGGAAGAAGGAACAGCTGATTTGGATCGTAAGCTTCAGTCCCTTTCAGTAGGAACAGAAACATTAACTGAGAGAATCAAAACTGCTGAATGTGACAATCGGATTTTGTCTAAAGCTTATGACAGATTGACAGAAAGATTATCTATACAAGAAGGCACGGTATATGCTATAAAAATTATGTCCAAAGATGAGACATTATCTGTAATGGACAAACTTCATACTTTAGAATCCTCAATGAAGGCTTTAGAACATAATTCTGGACAGGAGATTCAGACATTAAAGAAGGCAATGGTGAATAGAATTGAAAAGATTGAGGAATTTCTAAATTCTGAGGAAGAAGAGCAAGAGGTAGAAAGGCATATTTTAACTAAATCTGTGGGTAAATCCCTCCGGGACAATTCCCACAAAGCTCTACCTACAGTTCTACCTGCCTTTCCAGTTGTAACAACTGAGAAAGTAGTTGGTTCCAGAAACCCTAGGGTCATCAAGGAAGATACATGGGAACCTGTCCGTATGAATGATCTCAAAGAAATTAAACAGGCTGTAATGACTTTTGGAATGAATGCCTCTTTTGTTAAAGAGATGCTAAGATCTTGGGCTACCACGAATAAGGTCACGCCCAATGACTGGTTTCAACTGAGCTCTGCTGTCCTTGAGAGTGGAACGCAATTGAAATGGAAATGCTTATTCAGGCAAGAGGCTAGACTTTTAGAACAGCAAGAAAGAGCAAAGGGAATTGAGATTTCCATAGATCAAATTTTGGGAGAGGGGCTATTTTCTGAGCCTCAGGAACAAGCTAATTTGGATGAAAACATACTCTCTGTGTGTACTACAGCAGCCTTAAGGGCTTGGGACAGGGTGCAAGACCCAGGACAGAGGATGGAATCATTTGTCAGAGTTAAACAGGGTCAAAGAGAACACTTTAGTGACTTTTTACAAAGAATAACTAAAGCTGTACAAATAGGGATATCTGACCCAGAAGCAAGACGTATAATGATCGAGACTTTGGCTTATGAAAATGCAAATGTGGAATGCAAAAGGATTTTGGGACCTTTAAAGCTCAGATCAGCGCCATTAGAAGAATGGGTCTTGCATACACTAGATGTTGATACATTTGACTATGGCACTGAAGCATGGGTAGAAGAAGCAATTTCCAATGGTAAAAGGAGACATCAGAATACCAAATGTTTTAATTGTGGCAAAATGGGTCATATGAAAAGGAATTGTAGACAACGGATTTTCAGAAATAATAATAATGCATCTTCTAGAAATAACAGAAATAGGAGGACTCAGCCTTCAGGTTTATGTAGAAGATGTGGAAAGGGCAGACACCGGACGAATGAGTGCAGGTCTACAAGAGATAGACAAGGCAACCTGATACAGACGGGAAACGTGAGAGGGGGGGGCCTCACAGGCCCCCATGGCAAACATGGTTCAGTCATTTCCAGTTACTACAGAGAACGTGACTCGTCAGGACAATTAGAAAGCCCCATGCCTACTGTTACAAGCAATAATGATCAGAAAGATGAGTTCCGTGTGTTTTGGCAAACTTCTATAAATGACCAAAGACCAAAGCTGAGAGTGTGTGTAAATGGCATTTTTATTACTGGCCTGCTGGACACAGGTGCGGATGTAAGTATCATTACCCCAGAATCTTGGCATCCATATTGGCCTCTTCAGAATGTAAATGTTCAGCTCCTGGGAATTGGAACCCTATCTCGAGTAAGGCAGAGCACGAGATGGGTTGAATGTATAGGACCAGATGGAAAAATAGGAAAATTAAGGCCATATGTAGCCAATATTGCAATGAATTTATGGGGTCGTGACCTATTACAACAATGGAATACCCAAATTAACATTCCTGCTACTTCTAGAGCCTATATTTCTGGGGATAATATTAAAAGATATTACAAACGGAGAAAACCGGCCATTCGGGCTGTACAAGAACAAGCAATTGATGTCCCTTCAGAGATACCAACAGCCTTGCCTTTAAAATGGTTGACTGAGAAACCAATATGGACAAAGCAATGGCCTTTAGCTGAGGAAAAGTTACAGGCTTTAGAACAGTTGGTACAAGAGCAATTAGATGCTGGACATATAGAAGAATCTACCAGCCCTTGGAATTCTCCTGTATTTGTGGTTAAGAAAAAATCAGGTAAATGGAGAATGGTGACAGATCTCAGGGCTATCAACAAGGTTATTCAACCTATGGGCCCTCTGCAATCTGGAATTCCTTTGCCCTCTTTATTGCCAAAAGGATGGCCTCTCATAGTTATTGATTTAAAGGATTGTTTTTTCACTATACCTTTACAAAAAGAAGATAGAGAAAAATTTGCCTTCACAGTGCCTACTTATAATAATTCTCAACCTTCGAGGAGGTACCACTGGACCGTCCTCCCCCAGGGTATGTTAAATAGCCCCTCCCTGTGCCAATATTTTGTGAATCAACCATTGCCAATAATACGCAAGAAATTTCCCAAATCGATAGTATATCATTACATGGACGACATTTTGTTATCCGATTCAAACATGGATACCTTGAACAGATTGTTTGAAGAAATAAAAATACTTTTACCAAAATGGGGATTGCAAATTGCTCCTGAAAAGATTCATAAGGGAGATTCTGTTAATTATTTAGGTTATAAAATAGGTTTACAAAAAATTAAGACACAAAAGGCACAAATTCGGAGAGATCGCCTACGGACTCTTAATGACTTTCAAAGACTATTAGGGGACATTTCCAGTCTACGGCCAGCTATTGGGATAACACCTGATCTAATAATTCATTTGAACAAAACCTTGGATGGTGACAAAGATTTAAACAGTCCCAGAGAATTAACAGCTGAAGCAGAAAAGGAACTGACGATGATTGAGGAAAAATTACAACAGGCACATGTGGATAGGGTAAATCCAGAGCTCGACTGTATTCTCGTCATACTACCATCAAAAATTTCCCCTACAGGAATTTTAATGCAGAGAGATGATATTATCTTGGAATGGATCTTTGTACCACATAAACCAAGTAAGAAACTGAAAACTTATGTAGAAAAAGTCTCTGAGTTAATTATAAAAGGCAAGTTGAGACTTCGTCAACTAGCAGGCATAGACCCAGCAGAAATTATAGTGCCTTTCACTGCTGATGAACTAAAGAAATTATGGGAAGATAATGAACCATGGCAAAGAGCTTGTGCTAATTTCTTGGGAGACATTAATAACAACTATCCAAAAAGCAAGAGGCTTAACTTCATAAAGAGAACTTCTTGGATCCTTCCTCGAATCGTCCGTGATACTCCAATAACTGGAGCCCGTACGTTCTATACTGATGCCAATAAATCAGGGAAGGCAGGTTACAAATCAGAAGACTTGGGTAAGGTGGAACAAAGTCCTTATGATTCTGTCCAGAAGGCAGAATTATATGCCATTCTTATGGTGCTAAGGGATTTTAAAGAACCTATTAATATAGTTACTGATTCACAATATGCAGAAAGAGTTATTTTACATATTGAAACTGCTGAATTTATACCTGATGATACAGAACTAACCTCTTTGTTTATCCAGGTGCAAGATTTGATTAGGAACAGGCTTTGCCCTATGTACATAACACACATCCGATCCCATACGGGTCTGCCAGGTCCTCTAGCACAAGGTAATGCAGAAATTGATCAATTATTGATTGGTAGTGTGCTACAAGCCTCTGAATTTCATAAAAAACATCATGTTAATAGCAAAGGTTTGAAGAAAGAGTTTTCTATTACATGGCAACAAGCTAGGGAGATTGTAAAGAAATGCCCTACTTGCTCTTTCTATAACCAAACGCCACTGCCTGCAGGGGCTAATCCAAAGGGCACCCAAAGGAATGAAATCTGGCAGATGGATGTGTTCCACTTTGCAGAATTTGGCAAATTAAAATATGTTCATCACACCATTGACACGTATTCAGGCTTTCAGTGGGCAACGGCTTTAAGTTCAGAAAAAGCTGATTCAGTTATCACTCATTTATTAGAAGTCATGGCTATCATGGGTATACCTACACAAATAAAGACAGATAATGGTCCTGCTTATGTCTCTAGGAAAATGAAACGGTTTTTTGATTATTACAATATCAAGCATGTTACAGGTATACCATACAATCCTACAGGTCAAGCAGTCATAGAAAGATCAAATCGAACTATAAAGGATATGTTGAACAAACAGAAAGGGGTGGAAAACACCCCCAGAAATAGGTTACATAATGCTTTGTTAACCTTGAATTTCCTCAACGCTAATGAGAAGGGAACATCGGCTGCAGAAAGACATTGGATAATGGAAAAGTCTACTGAACTAAATCAACCAGTTTATTTCAAGGATGTGCTGACCTCACAATGGAAGCCAGGAGATGTGCTGCGTTGGGGAAGGGGATTTGCTCTTGTCTCCACAGGTGAGGAAAAATTGTGGATTCCATCAAAATTGATAAAGGTTCGTTTTGATGAAGAGAAGCCAGTTGGGAAAGATAAATAACAATTCAATCACATGGATGGCAATCATACTGATGGTAAGTAATACAAATAGGTTGGGGGCAGGGTTCTCTTCTTATCTCCACAGGAAAATACCCATCTTCAAAGAATTTAAGGTACCCCTAATATTTAATTACTGATGGAGGGACTTGTTCTGTAAGTATTAATATATATATATATATATATATATATATATATATATATATATATGTCTTAAACTTTCTTTGCTTTTCCTCATATCTGTGTCTTTCTTTATATGTCAGTATATGTCCTTGTTGTTAATGTTTAAATTTCCCATAACAAGCAACAAATTTTCCTACAGTAATCTTTGAAGTTTCCAGGATGAAGATGGGGCCCCACAACATCAACTCCATCTGGTTTTTATGACGTCATGATTTTTTTTTAAAGCGCTAATATTAGACCTGTTTTTTGGTACCAACTACAAGAGACAATTTCGAATGGTGCACATTTTTGACAACACTCTGGTCGGACCTTCTCAAAACGCTCTGAGACTAGTTACAATTTTCTTAGGTCAAAGGTTAATTTGGAAATTTTACCATCATTTGCTTTCACAGGACCCCCTAAGAAGAACGTCGCCCCCATGTCAGCTAGAAGCAATCTTAGAGGACGGCATCCCCTCTCCCAACAGAGTTTGCCCTCAGGGTTGGGGACATCTTTTAATGGTTGGTTTAGGGTTGAGGGGATGGGGTGATATTTTTTTTTGGAAAAAAAAATAAGAAGAAGAAGAAGAGGAAGAAGAAGGGGGTAACTGGTTTTTTGGGATGATTGGTATTTGTGAATTACTGTCTATAGAAAATTGTACTGGTACTGTTTCTTGTATATTGATATGTTAAATATTGAATATGAGTGTTCCTACCTCTATTTTTGTATGAGTATGCTTATAACTTTGTCCATATTGTATTGATACATCTACCATATTACATTGTACATTTCTACCTCTGATACTATGACATTGTTTACAGTTGAAGATCATTGTCTTCATATATTGCACAGTTGTTTATTCTTTTAGTCTTCAAAGTTAGATAGGTATTGAGAATTATATGTTTGTCATATTTATTTTTAAGTTTATCAGGTCTTTTAGTTACATAGAGATTATATTTAGTATAGATAGTATGATCTTCAGCCTCTTCGAAGAGCTGTAGAAAATGGCCTTTAATCTAACCTAAAATTTCTATGCCAAAGAGACACAATTACTCCTGGCAACACCACTCTACTCCCGAGAGAACGTTGAGCACCAAAGACACTCCACTGGGAGCTTGTCTTCTTGGCAGAACTGGCCTTTGGGTTAAGAAAAGCCCATACCTCAACTTCTGACAAAGATACAGAATATCCCTAAGTGGATGAAACAGGATTGTCTTATCTTGCCAAGACAGGGTAGGATAGTCCTAAGAAAGTTCCTTGCCTTTAATAATGGTATGCCAGTTATGTTAGGCCTTAGCCAAAGTTGGTTGACTCAACATTGCAAACGAGACTTTGGGTGATTGCCCAGGTAGTCAGTTGTCTCTGTCAATTGTTGCACATTTTGGATATCTCTCGATTGTTAAGTGAAATTTATTCCCTTCTCAGATCTTTGACGGAGTTGAAGATTATATAATTGTAGTTACTCTCTATGTTATTTAGACTCCTTGAGATAGAATGTTTAGCAAAAGTTTTGTCCTCAATATTGTTTGTTATATTTATTATTTGTTATTATTGTATATAGTTGTATTTGGTTTGGTTCTATCTTATTTAGACAAAAGGGGAGAAGTAGGGACATAGCCCCACCCATTGGGGGCGTGTTCGGCTCGGGCTAATGTTTACGGATAAATCTGCCGGGCGTGAGCCCAGCAGGCCTTTTTCTTTTGCTCCGCTTTTCCGGTACACCGCGGGAACCTGTGGTCCTGTAAGTTTATTTCCTTATTAAAGCTGTATATATCTATATAATCTGTCTACATTCATTTGCGCGGCCACAAGGAATGGAACTTCTGACCTTTGGAAGGGCAGCCAAAGCTCTTATCCACTGAGCTAACACCCCAGCTCTTATTTTTGTATCCAAAAGAGGGCACAAGACCTCATTGCAGATGGTTGTGAGCCATTATGTGGTTGCCTGGAATTGAATTCAGGAGGTTGGAAGAGGAGGCAATGATCTTAACCACGGAGCCATCTCTCATGCCTCTTCCTTATGTTGCCAGTAGAGGGCACCAAACCTCCTTTTGAGAGCAATTATGTGATTTCCAGGAATCGAACTTCTGACCTTTGGAAGAGCAGGCAATGCTCTTAACCACTGAGCCATCTCTCCAACCCGTTTTTCAACTTCTTTTACTAAACCAGCTTTAGTCAATGTGGTGTGTGGATCACATCTCCATTTCCCTGACATGTGGAGTACAGGGGACTGCATGGACCTATTGGCCATTCATGTACCTCATAGAGGAGGTCTAGATAAATTGTTTCTCTGGCTTTAAATAGGTTAACATTTTGCTGGTGTTTGTAGTCCTTTGATTGTCTTGGATATGAGTTCTTCTTCAGGCACATGAACATGCCAATATTTTCTTCTTCTAGCCATCTTGCCTTACTCTCCTTGGTGTTGTCTCTGAAGCACGCTGGCTCATGGTGATAGAGCTGTGAGTCTTTAACATCCTAACAAGAACTTTTGCCTCATTCAGTCACAACAACGTGGGCCCTGGCCCTGTGCCCCGACTCTATGTCTGTTCTTGGCCTCATCAAACTCAGTAGGCAGAGCTCTTTACCACAGAGCCATCTTTCCTGCCTCTTCCTTCTGTTGCCAATAGAGGGCGCCAAACCTCCTTTTGAGAGCAATTACGTGGTTCCCAGGAATCGAACTTCTGACCTTTGGAAGGGCAACCAATGCTCTTAACCACTGAGCTATCTCTCCAGCTCTTCTTACTGTAGCCAAAAGAGGGCACAAGACCTCATGGCAGATGGTTGTGACCCATTATGTGGTCGCCTGGAATTGAATTCAGGAGGTTGGAAGAGCAGGCAATTCTCTTAACCATTGAGCCATCTCTCTTGCATCTTCCTTCTGTTGCCAGTAGAGGGCACCAAACCTCCATCTGAGAGCAATTATTTGGTTGCCAGGAATCGAACTTCTGACCTTTGGAAGGGCAGGCAAAGCTCTTAACCACTGAGATATCTCCCCAGCTCTTCTTTCTGTATCCAAAAGAGGGCACAAGACCTCATTGCAGATGGTTGTGAGCCATTATGTGGTTGCCTGGAATTCAGTTCAGGAGGTTGGAAGAGCAGGCAATGTTCTTAACCACTGAGCCATCTCTCCAACCCGTTTTTCAACTTCTTGAACTAAACCAGGTTTACTCAATGTGGTGTGTGGATCATATCTGCATTCCACTAACATGTGGAGTACAGGGGTCTCCATGGACATATTGGCCGTTCGCGTACCTCATAGATGAAGTCTAGATAAATTGTTTGTCTGGCTTTAAATTGGTAAACGTTTTGCTGGTGTTTGTCGTCCTTTGGATGTCTTGGATGTGAGTTCTTCTTAAGGAACATGAACATGCCTGTATTTTCTTCTTCTAACCATCTTTCCTCATTCTGCTTGGTGGTGTCCCTGAAGCATGCAGGCTCATGCTGATAGAGCTGTGAGTCTTTATTATCCTAACAAAATGTTTTGCCTGATTCTGAGACAACAACGGGGGCCCTGGCTGTATGTGTCCACTTGGCCTCATCAACCTCAGCAGGCAATGCTCTTAACCACTGAGCCATCTCTCCTGCCTCTTCCTTCTGTTGCCAGTAGAGGGCACCAAACCTCATTTTGAGAGCAATTATGTGATTTCCAGGAATCGAACTTCTGAACTTTGGAAGAGCAGGTAATGCTCTTAACCACTGAGCCATCTCTCCTGCATCTCCCCTCTGTTGCCAGTAGACGGCACCAAACCTCATTTTGAGAGCAACTATGTGATTCCCAGGAATCGAACTTCTGACCTTTGGAAGAGCAGGCAATGCTCTTAACCACTGAGCCATCTCTCCAACCCGTTTTTCAACTTCTTTTACTAAACCAGGTTTACTCAATGTGGTGTGTGGATCACATCTCCATTTCCCTAACACGTGGAGTACAGGGGTCTCCGTGGACCTATTGGCCGTTCGTGTACCTCATAGAGGAGGTCTAGATAAATTGTTTCTCTGGCTTAAAATTGGTACACCTTTTGCTGGTGTTTGTCGTCCTTTGGATGTCTTGGATGTGAGTTCTTCTTCAGGAACATGAACATGCCTGTATTTTCTTCTTCTAGTCATCTTGCCTTACTCTCCTTGGTGTTGTCTCTGAAGCACGCTGGCTCGTGGTGATAGAGCTGTGAGCCTTTAACATCCTAACAAAAGCTTTTGCCTCATTCAGTCACAACAATGCGGATCCTGGCCCTTGGCCCTGACTCTATGTCTGTATGTGGTCTCATCAAACTCAGCAGGCAATGCTCTTTACCACAGAGCCATCTCTCTTGCCTCTTCCTCGTGGTGCCAGTAGAGGGCGCCAAACCTCCTTTTGAGAGCAATTATTTGGTAGCCAGGAATCGAACTTCTGACCTTCGGAAGGGCAGCCAATGTTCTTAACCACTGACCTATCTCTCCAGCTTTTCTTACTGTAGCCAAAAGAGGGCACAAGACCTCATGGCAGATGGTTGTGAATCATTATGTGGTTGCCTGCAATTGATTTCAGGAGGTTCTAAGAGCAGGCAATGCTCTTAAGCACTGAACCATCTCTCACGCCTCTTCTTTTTTGCCAGTAAAGGGCACCAAATCTACCTTTTGAGAGCAATTATGGGATTGCCAGGAATTGTAGGGACATAGCCCCACCCATGGGGGCGTGTTCGCCTCGGGCTAATGTTTACGGATAAATCTGCCGGGCGTGAGCCCAGCAGCCCTTTTTCTTTTGCTCCGCTTTTCCGGTACACCGCGGGAACCTGTTGTCCTGTAAGTTTATTTCCTTATTAAAGCTCTATATATCTATATAATCTGTCTACATTCATTTGCGCCGCCACATTTGGCGTCCCGACGTCGGGCTATTTTGCCCCCGACCCGGCACAGGGGGGGCGCAAGCTCCACCTTTCCCGGCTAGTTGCCTGAGCTCAGGAAGGCGATTTACAGCGCGCTCCCTGCTCGCTTTCCCTTCCCCCACTCCAGGCCACTACAGTCACAGAGCAGCGACCCCCCACAGAGCAGTTAATAGCTCCCTGCTTCTTCCAAACCCTCACTGCCTGATTTAAGTGAAGCACCCGCAGTTTTGAAGTAAAAGCCACCAACCCCTTCCCTTAACAGGCAGTACAATAATTTTTGTTTTGAGTTAATTGTTTCAGACCGGCTCTGGCTTAGACCACGTGGACTCAGGTGCATTTCTTTAGCCACCACTGGCAGGAAAACTTCATTACAGGTACATAATTTTCTTTTATAAATAAGAAAAATGTCTGAAAACATTACCATTCAAGACTTTAACAGCCTTTTCAGTTGTACCATGTGGGAGATTTTACAAGAAGTGTCTGTCAGCCCACAGATATGGATCTTTCTGGGATTCGTAGTTTTCCTTGGTACTGTATGGTTTGATAATAGAAATATGATAAAGTCTTTACGAGACGAGGTTGAACGCTTAAAAACAATTGAGAATGACAACAATCTTCTCAAAAATCAGTTTGAAGTTCTCCAGGCAGAGAACAGATCTTTGTTTAACACAACTCGACAAACTGAAAAAAATTTAGAAGAGGTACAGGCTGATGTTAAGGAGAAATTCATTACTATGGAAGAGAGAACAGCTGATTTGGATCGTAAGCTTCAGTCCCTTTCTGAAACATTAATGGCTGATATTAAGGAGAAATTCATTACTGTGGAAGAAGGAACAGCTGATTTGGATCGTAAGCTTCAGTCCCTTTCAGTAGGAACAGAAACATTAACTGAGAGAATCAAAACTGCTGAATGTGACAATCGGATTTTGTCTAAAGCTTATGACAGATTGACAGAAAGATTATCTATACAAGAAGGCACGGTATATGCTATAAAAATTATGTCCAAAGATGAGACATTATCTGTAATGGACAAACTTCATACTTTAGAATCCTCAATGAAGGCTTTAGAACATAATTCTGGACAGGAGATTCAGACATTAAAGAAGGCAATGGTGAATAGAATTGAAAAGATTGAGGAATTTCTAAATTCTGAGGAAGAAGAGCAAGAGGTAGAAAGGCATATTTTAACTAAATCTGTGGGTAAATCCCTCCGGGACAATTCCCACAAAGCTCTACCTACAGTTCTACCTGCCTTTCCAGTTGTAACAACTGAGAAAGTAGTTGGTTCCAGAAACCCTAGGGTCATCAAGGAAGATACATGGGAACCTGTCCGTATGAATGATCTCAAAGAAATTAAACAGGCTGTAATGACTTTTGGAATGAATGCCTCTTTTGTTAAAGAGATGCTAAGATCTTGGGCTACCACGAATAAGGTCACGCCCAATGACTGGTTTCAACTGAGCTCTGCTGTCCTTGAGAGTGGAACGCAATTGAAATGGAAATGCTTATTCAGGCAAGAGGCTAGACTTTTAGAACAGCAAGAAAGAGCAAAGGGAATTGAGATTTCCATAGATCAAATTTTGGGAGAGGGGCTATTTTCTGAGCCTCAGGAACAAGCTAATTTGGATGAAAACATACTCTCTGTGTGTACTACAGCAGCCTTAAGGGCTTGGGACAGGGTGCAAGACCCAGGACAGAGGATGGAATCATTTGTCAGAGTTAAACAGGGTCAAAGAGAACACTTTAGTGACTTTTTACAAAGAATAACTAAAGCTGTACAAATAGGGATATCTGACCCAGAAGCAAGACGTATAATGATCGAGACTTTGGCTTATGAAAATGCAAATGTGGAATGCAAAAGGATTTTGGGACCTTTAAAGCTCAGATCAGCGCCATTAGAAGAATGGGTCTTGCATACACTAGATGTTGATACATTTGACTATGGCACTGAAGCATGGGTAGAAGAAGCAATTTCCAATGGTAAAAGGAGACATCAGAATACCAAATGTTTTAATTGTGGCAAAATGGGTCATATGAAAAGGAATTGTAGACAACGGATTTTCAGAAATAATAATAATGCATCTTCTAGAAATAACAGAAATAGGAGGACTCAGCCTTCAGGTTTATGTAGAAGATGTGGAAAGGGCAGACACCGGACGAATGAGTGCAGGTCTACAAGAGATAGACAAGGCAACCTGATACAGACGGGAAACGTGAGAGGGGGGGGCCTCACAGGCCCCCATGGCAAACATGGTTCAGTCATTTCCAGTTACTACAGAGAACGTGACTCGTCAGGACAATTAGAAAGCCCCATGCCTACTGTTACAAGCAATAATGATCAGAAAGATGAGTTCCGTGTGTTTTGGCAAACTTCTATAAATGACCAAAGACCAAAGCTGAGAGTGTGTGTAAATGGCATTTTTATTACTGGCCTGCTGGACACAGGTGCGGATGTAAGTATCATTACCCCAGAATCTTGGCATCCATATTGGCCTCTTCAGAATGTAAATGTTCAGCTCCTGGGAATTGGAACCCTATCTCGAGTAAGGCAGAGCACGAGATGGGTTGAATGTATAGGACCAGAGGGACAAATAGGAAAATTAAGGCCATATGTAGCCAATATTGCAATGAATTTATGGGGTCGTGACCTATTACAACAATGGAATACCCAAATTAACATTCCTGCTACTTCTAGAGCCTATATTTCTGGGGATAATATTAAAAGATATTACAAACGGAGAAAACCGGCCATTCGGGCTGTACAAGAACAAGCAATTGATGTCCCTTCAGAGATACCAACAGCCTTGCCTTTAAAATGGTTGACTGAGAAACCAATATGGACAAAGCAATGGCCTTTAGCTGAGGAAAAGTTACAGGCTTTAGAACAGTTGGTACAAGAGCAATTAGATGCTGGACATATAGAAGAATCTACCAGCCCTTGGAATTCTCCTGTATTTGTGGTTAAGAAAAAATCAGGTAAATGGAGAATGGTGACAGATCTCAGGGCTATCAACAAGGTTATTCAACCTATGGGCCCTCTGCAATCTGGAATTCCTTTGCCCTCTTTATTGCCAAAAGGATGGCCTCTCATAGTTATTGATTTAAAGGATTGTTTTTTCACTATACCTTTACAAAAAGAAGATAGAGAAAAGTTTGCCTTCACAGTGCCTACTTATAATAATTCTCAACCTTCGAGGAGGTACCACTGGACCGTCCTCCCCCAGGGTATGTTAAATAGCCCCTCCCTGTGCCAATATTTTGTGAATCAACCATTGCCAATAATACGCAAGAAATTTCCCAAATCGATAGTATATCATTACATGGACGACATTTTGTTATCCGATTCAAACATGGATACCTTGAACAGATTGTTTGAAGAAATAAAAATACTTTTACCAAAATGGGGATTGCAAATTGCTCCTGAAAAGATTCAGAAGGGAGATTCTGTTAATTATTTAGGTTATAAAATAGGTTTACAAAAAATTAAGACACAAAAGGCACAAATTCGGAGAGATCGCCTACGGACTCTTAATGACTTTCAAAGACTATTAGGGGACATTTCCAGTCTACGGCCAGCTATTGGGATAACACCTGATCTAATAATTCATTTGAACAAAACCTTGGATGGTGACAAAGATTTAAACAGTCCCAGAGAAT
Organism: Chionomys nivalis; assembly: GCF_950005125.1. Lineage (NCBI taxonomy): Eukaryota > Metazoa > Chordata > Mammalia > Rodentia > Cricetidae > Chionomys > Chionomys nivalis. The sequence continues at coordinate 971,028 of NW_026646891.1, read as the reverse complement.
TAACAGCTGAAGCAGAAAAGGAACTGACGATGATTGAGGAAAAATTACAACAGGCACATGTGGATAGGGTAAATCCAGAGCTCGACTGTATTCTCGTCATACTACCATCAAAAATTTCCCCTACAGGAATTTTAATGCAGAGAGATGATATTATCTTGGAATGGATCTTTGTACCACATAAACCAAGTAAGAAACTGAAAACTTATGTAGAAAAAGTCTCTGAGTTAATTATAAAAGGCAAGTTGAGACTTCGTCAACTAGCAGGCATAGACCCAGCAGAAATTATAGTGCCTTTCACTGCTGATGAACTAAAGAAATTATGGGAAGATAATGAACCATGGCAAAGAGCTTGTGCTAATTTCTTGGGAGACATTAATAACAACTATCCAAAAAGCAAGAGGCTTAACTTCATAAAGAGAACTTCTTGGATCCTTCCTCGAATCGTCCGTGATACTCCAATAACTGGAGCCCGTACGTTCTATACTGATGCCAATAAATCAGGGAAGGCAGGTTACAAATCAGAAGACTTGGGTAAGGTGGAACAAAGTCCTTATGATTCTGTCCAGAAGGCAGAATTATATGCCATTCTTATGGTGCTAAGGGATTTTAAAGAACCTATTAATATAGTTACTGATTCACAATATGCAGAAAGAGTTATTTTACATATTGAAACTGCTGAATTTATACCTGATGATACAGAACTAACCTCTTTGTTTATCCAGGTGCAAGATTTGATTAGGAACAGGCTTTGCCCTATGTACATAACACACATCCGATCCCATACGGGTCTGCCAGGTCCTCTAGCACAAGGTAATGCAGAAATTGATCAATTATTGATTGGTAGTGTGCTACAAGCCTCTGAATTTCATAAAAAACATCATGTTAATAGCAAAGGTTTGAAGAAAGAGTTTTCTATTACATGGCAACAAGCTAGGGAGATTGTAAAGAAATGCCCTACTTGCTCTTTCTATAACCAAACGCCACTGCCTGCAGGGGCTAATCCAAAGGGCACCCAAAGGAATGAAATCTGGCAGATGGATGTGTTCCACTTTGCAGAATTTGGCAAATTAAAATATGTTCATCACACCATTGACACGTATTCAGGCTTTCAGTGGGCAACGGCTTTAAGTTCAGAAAAAGCTGATTCAGTTATCACTCATTTATTAGAAGTCATGGCTATCATGGGTATACCTACACAAATAAAGACAGATAATGGTCCTGCTTATGTCTCTAGGAAAATGAAACGGTTTTTTGATTATTACAATATCAAGCATGTTACAGGTATACCATACAATCCTACAGGTCAAGCAGTCATAGAAAGATCAAATCGAACTATAAAGGATATGTTGAACAAACAGAAAGGGGTGGAAAACACCCCCAGAAATAGGTTACATAATGCTTTGTTAACCTTGAATTTCCTCAACGCTAATGAGAAGGGAACATTGGCTGCAGAAAGACATTGGATAATGGAAAAGTCTACTGAACTAAATCAACCAGTTTATTTCAAGGATGTGCTGACCTCACAATGGAAGCCAGGAGATGTGCTGCGTTGGGGAAGGGGATTTGCTCTTGTCTCCACAGGTGAGGAAAAATTGTGGATTCCATCAAAATTGATAAAGGTTCGTTTTGATGAAGAGAAGCCAGTTGGGAAAGATAAATAACAATTCAATCACATGGATGGCAATCATACTGATGGTAAGTAATACAAATAGGTTGGGGGCAGGGTTCTCTTCTTATCTCCACAGGAAAATACCCATCTTCAAAGAATTTAAGGTACCCCTAATATTTAATTACTGATGGAGGGACTTGTTCTGTAAGTATTAATATATATATATATATATATATATATATATATATATATATATGTCTTAAACTTTCTTTGCTTTTCCTCATATCTGTGTCTTTCTTTATATGTCAGTATATGTCCTTGTTGTTAATGTTTAAATTTCCCATAACAAGCAACAAATTTTCCTACAGTAATCTTTGAAGTTTCCAGGATGAAGATGGGGCCCCACAACATCAACTCCATCTGGTTTTTATGACGTCATGATTTTTTTTAAAGCGCTAATATTAGACCTGTTTTTTGGTACCAACTACAAGAGACAATTTCGAATGGTGCACATTTTTGACAACACTCTGGTCGGACCTTCTCAAAACGCTCTGAGACTAGTTACAATTTTCTTAGGTCAAAGGTTAATTTGGAAATTTTACCATCATTTGCTTTCACAGGACCCCCTAAGAAGAACGTCGCCCCCATGTCAGCTAGAAGCAATCTTAGAGGACGGCATCCCCTCTCCCAACAGAGTTTGCCCTCAGGGTTGGGGACATCTTTTAATGGTTGGTTTAGGGTTGAGGGGATGGGGTGATATTTTTTTTTGGAAAAAAAAATAAGAAGAAGAAGAAGAGGAAGAAGAAGGGGGTAACTGGTTTTTTGGGATGATTGGTATTTGTGAATTACTGTCTATAGAAAATTGTACTGGTACTGTTTCTTGTATATTGATATGTTAAATATTGAATATGAGTGTTCCTACCTCTATTTTTGTATGAGTATGCTTATAACTTTGTCCATATTGTATTGATACATCTACCATATTACATTGTACATTTCTACCTCTGATACTATGACATTGTTTACAGTTGAAGATCATTGTCTTCATATATTGCACAGTTGTTTATTCTTTTAGTCTTCAAAGTTAGATAGGTATTGAGAATTATATGTTTGTCATATTTATTTTTAAGTTTATCAGGTCTTTTAGTTACATAGAGATTATATTTAGTATAGATAGTATGATCTTCAGCCTCTTCGAAGAGCTGTAGAAAATGGCCTTTAATCTAACCTAAAATTTCTATGCCAAAGAGACACAATTACTCCTGGCAACACCACTCTACTCCCGAGAGAACGTTGAGCACCAAAGACACTCCACTGGGAGCTTGTCTTCTTGGCAGAACTGGCCTTTGGGTTAAGAAAAGCCCATACCTCAACTTCTGACAAAGATACAGAATATCCCTAAGTGGATGAAACAGGATTGTCTTATCTTGCCAAGACAGGGTAGGATAGTCCTAAGAAAGTTCCTTGCCTTTAATAATGGTATGCCAGTTATGTTAGGCCTTAGCCAAAGTTGGTTGACTCAACATTGCAAACGAGACTTTGGGTGATTGCCCAGGTAGTCAGTTGTCTCTGTCAATTGTTGCACATTTTGGATATCTCTCGATTGTTAAGTGAAATTTATTCCCTTCTCAGATCTTTGACGGAGTTGAAGATTATATAATTGTAGTTACTCTCTATGTTATTTAGACTCCTTGAGATAGAATGTTTAGCAAAAGTTTTGTCCTCAATATTGTTTGTTATATTTATTATTTGTTATTATTGTATATAGTTGTATTTGGTTTGGTTCTATCTTATTTAGACAAAAGGGGGAGAAGTAGGGACATAGCCCCACCCATTGGGGGCGTGTTCGGCTCGGGCTAATGTTTACGGATAAATCTGCCGGGCGTGAGCCCAGCAGGCCTTTTTCTTTTGCTCCGCTTTTCCGGTACACCGCGGGAACCTGTGGTCCTGTAAGTTTATTTCCTTATTAAAGCTGTATATATCTATATAATCTGTCTACATTCATTTGCGCGGCCACAAGGAATGGAACTTCTGACCTTTGGAAGGGCAGCCAAAGCTCTTATCCACTGAGCTAACACCCCAGCTCTTATTTTTGTATCCAAAAGAGGGCACAAGACCTCATTGCAGATGGTTGTGAGCCATTATGTGGTTGCCTGGAATTGAATTCAGGAGGTTGGAAGAGGAGGCAATGATCTTAACCACGGAGCCATCTCTCATGCCTCTTCCTTATGTTGCCAGTAAAGGGAACCAAACCTCCTTTTGAGAGCAATTATGTGATTTCCAGGAATCGAACTTCTGACCTTTGGAAGAGCAGGCAATGCTCTTAACCACTGAGCCATCTCTCCAACCCGTTTTTCTTTTTTTCTTTTTTTTTTTTTCCCTTTGATAATCCTGTATTTTAGAAACCAATTAAGCATTGAAGGAATAATTAACAAAAGCAGTTTTATATTAAGAAACAATTTTACATGATATAATCACTGAAGCAACATTAACATGTACCTTACATTCAACCAAAAACGTAAGAGGGTCAGAGTATAAAAAATAACCCACTTTCTCATATTCCAAATATGTGGACATTCAGTAATGAAGTTCCATTAATAAAGATAATCAAGTCCTTGAGTGCTGAGAAAGAACCGAGTAATCCTGAGACAAATCCTAACGGGTGGTAAAGGTCAGACACATGTGAACTGAGACACAGTTCTGCAGCTCTGACTTTACAAGAAGGCTGGAGGCAACCAGCGGTCACAACAGAGGCCTACAGGTGCACACTGAGTTATTCCCAAACCACTCACCCTTCCCTAGCCCATCACTATACCAAAGCACCAAAAATTTGAATAGAAACTATTATTGAAACCACTTAAAATTGCAATGAAAAACGGGGGGTAAACCCTTAAAATCCAAGACAAGGAAAGAAATAACAGAATGCTCACCAAGCCCACAATTTATCTTTCTAGATATTTAGATAAAACTCTAATCTATTATATCTTAAGCACATAATAAGGCACATAATAAGAAATTAAGTAAATACACAGTAATTCTGAGTATTAGAGATTATAGTGGTACAAAAAACCCTTGAGATTTTTTTCTAAAAGAAGACCTTACCAAAAATAACTTTTAAAAAATCTGTCAAACCATATGATAGACCTGAATATTTTCCTTAAGACTGTAAACTTTTTTTCTGAAAACAATTATAAAAAAGTAGGATTACTTTTCTTTTAAAATTTTCCAAGATCATATTACATTACTTGACAAATGTCATTTTGAAATTCAAAACATAATTTTTTTTCTAAAATGGTTCACTATTCTGATATTGTAACAGATCTAGGCTGAATTCCACTTCTGTTTCCCTGGGACAATTGCAACACTTTGCGTTTCCAAAAAGTCTTTGAAAGAGAAGATATGCATTATTCAAAGGAGTGACATACAGTGAAAAAAAAATCACTGAAAGAAAGCATGCATGTTTATAAACCTGCTTCCAATATAACTCCATGTGGTTATGTATAATAACTATCAATAGATGCAAATATCTGATATAATTTATAAGTGAACATCATTTTCTACAGGGAAATTGCTGAATCATAAAGTTAAAAACTTGGTTGTAAGTGGTTTAAATTACATCAAGAAATTGTAAAAGTCTGTATGCCTAAATTCCTCAAAGTACAAAGGATACTAGAAATGTCATGTAAGGCTGATCTGGACCCAAACTTAAACAAAGTCTATCCTTTTGAAATCTAATTCAGGGAATTAAATTATTTAAAAAATATTTTCCTGATCTTTTTTCCTGAAAGTTATTTTCATAGAAACTGCAGTACAAAGGAAAAGCAAACCTTTGATCAACATTGGTGGGAAAAATTGGAGAAAAAAAGGAATATCTCTTGTTTTGAATGTACTTGAATATTAATCAAACTCCCAAAGAGTTACTTTTGTGAAAGAGGCAGAATTGGTCTTGAGCTGCTAAAGTTTGTGCCTGAAGACTTTACTGAAATTATGGTCCAGTTTCAGGAGAACATTCACAGAGAGCTCAGATGGTGGACTTTGAGAAGGAAACTCTGAGGTGATGATTCTCTCCAAGATCATGATTGTGAAGCTCAATAAGGGCCTGGATTGCTTCTTCCACAGACCCCAACTGAATGAGTGCCATCTTACGATCCTTCTGAAAGAATTTAAAAGCCTTCACTGAGCATCCAGCGTCTATGAAAAGGTTCTTCAAATCATCCATTGTAACAGAAGGGGGGATGTTGGAAAGATGTAGAGTGGCTGACGGCGGGAAGATATTCTGGAAGTTCTTTGAGCCGGGCTTTTTAAAGCGATGCAGGGGACTATTGCTGAAGTCCTTAGTCAGACCTTGGTCTTCCTGTCCCTCTCTAGGGAGCTGGACTGCTTGGTGTTTGGACAGTGTAGCACGAAGTACTTTTCCATAAAGTCTCTGACCACTTAGATGGTTCATTGCGAGCTGAGCTTGACTTGCGTCTGCCATCTGCACCAAAGCGTTTTCTTTCTTGTTAAACATGATCTTCACTCGATGGACATCACCATACACTCCAAATAGGATAAAAAGTCCATGTGGTGTGATAAAATCAGGATTGAGGTTGGTGACAAGCAGAACAGAATTCCCTGGTATGCCACTTGTCCCAGGAATGGCCATCCTTCCAGTGACAGCAGAGGAGGTGAGTGTGAGGGGACCAAGGGCTCCAGGAACAGCTGGAACAGACAGACCTGTAGCTTGAGGAAATCCAATGGTGGGGGCAAATCCAGCAGCCCCTGCATATGGAGAGGAAATTATACCTGGTGCACCAAAAGCAGCAGCCATAGGAGGTTCAAGGGGTGGCTGACCATCTCCAGTAGGAAGGTCTATGCGAGTAAAGTCTCTGCTTTTGTCATTATTGTATTTCACATTAAGGCTGGTGAGTTTGGAGAAGTCAATACGCAGAGTGCAGCATGCATTATAGATATTCTGGCCATCCAAAGCCATTTTGGCATAATGTGCATTCAGTGGGTCAGCATACTGAAGCAAGGCTTGAAACTGATTATTCTTTGTAAAGGTGATAATCTTCAAGACTGTGCCAAATTTAGAAAATATCTGATGAAGAACTTCCAAAGTGACAGGGTAAAATAGGTTTTCAATAATTATCCGGAGCACAGGACTCTGCCCAGGTAGCACTGTGCCTTCACTGGAAGGAGCTCCAGGAAGGGACAGGTTTCCTGACTGTACAGCACTGACAGCCTGCAGTGCAGCTTGGGCTCTAGCCTGATTAGGCAGATTGTCAGTCTTAAGTTCTCGGTGATTGGAATACTGGATATAAACAGGCTGACTTCGTAGATGAGGAGTAACAGGAGTGTAATAATTTACCATAGTAACAGCAGCTTCTTCAGAAGCCATTTCTAAAAAGGCCTGGCTTTTTCCTTTCAACATCAAAAGATTAGTTACTTTGCCAAATGGTAGACCTAATGATATGACCTCTGCTTCGGTGACATCACATGGAATTTTGCGAAGATGGAGAACACGGGAAGGCGAACAGGGAGGTCTATCTCCTTTAAATTTCTTGTTGTCATTCCCATTAGCATACACACCTGCAGAAGGAGTAGAATTGCTCATGGTAGAAGGTCCGTTAATGACACCAGGAGAAAGAAGCTCATCAGATCCCCGCCATCCATGGCCCAGATGGAGGAGCGCGTCGTGCGGGGATTGACGGGCTCGCCGCGGGCGGGGGTGGGGGGAAAGCAAGCGGCGGCTCCGGGGACCGGCGAGCGGAGCCGCTCAGCAGCTCCGGCCGGTCGGAGGTGGAAGGAAGCTCCAACCCGTTTTTCAACTTCTTTTACTAAACCAGCTTTAGTCAATGTGGTGTGTGGATCACATCTCCATTTCCATGACGTGTGGAGTACAGGGGTCTGCATGGACCTATTGGCCATTCATGTACCTCATAGAGGAGGTCTAGATAAATTGTTTCTCTGGCTTTAAATAGGTTAACATTTTGCTGGTGTTTGTAGTCCTTTGATTGTCTTGGATATGAGTTCTTCTTAAGGCACATGAACATGCCAAAATTTTCTTCTTCTAGCCATCTTGCCTTACTCTCCTTGGTGTTGTCTCTGAAGCACGCTGGCTCATGGTGATAGAGCTGTGAGTCTTTAACATCCTAACAAGAGCTTTTGCCTCATTCAGTCACAGCAACGCGGGCCCTGGCCCTGTGCCCCGACTCTATGTCTGTTCTTGGCCTCATCAAACTCAGCAGGCAGAGCTCTTTACCACAGAGCCATCTTTCCTGCCTCTTCCTTGTGGTGCCAGTAGAGGGCACCAAACCTCCTTTTGAGAGCAATTATGTGGTTGCCAGGAATCGAACTTCTGACCTTTGGAAGGGCAACCAATGCTCTTAACCACTGAGCTATCTCTCCAGCTCTTCTTACGGTAGCCAAAAGAGGGCACAAGACCTCATGGCAGATGGTTGTGACCCATTATGTGGTTGCCTGGAATTGAATTCAGGAGGTTGGAAGAGCAGGCAATTCTCTTAACCATTGAGCCATCTCTCTTGCATCTTCCTTCTGTTGCCAGTAGAGGGCACCAAACCTCCTTTTGAGAGCAATTATGTGGTTGCCAGGAATCGAACTTCTGACCTTTGGAAGGGCAGGCAAAGCTCTTAACCACTGAGCTATCTCCCCAGCTCTTCTTTCTGTATCCCAAAGAGGGCACAAGACCTCATTGCAGATGGTTGTGAGCCATTATGTGGTTGCCTGGAATTGAATTCAGGAGGTTGGAAGAGGAGGCAATGATCTTAACCACGGAGCCATCTCTCATGCCTCTTCCTTATGTTGCCAGTAGAGGGCACCAAACCTCCTTTTGAGAGCAATTATGTGATTTCCAGGAATCGAACTTCTGACCTTTGGAAGAGCAGGCAATGCTCTTAACCACTGAGCCATCTCTCCAACCCGTTTTTCAACTTCTTTTACTAAACCAGCTTTAGTCAATGTGGTGTGTGGATCACATCTCCATTTCCCTGACATGTGGAGTACAGGGGACTGCATGGACCTATTGGCCATTCATGTACCTCATAGAGGAGGTCTAGATAAATTGTTTCTCTGGCTTTAAATAGGTTAACATTTTGCTGGTGTTTGTAGTCCTTTGATTGTCTTGGATATGAGTTCTTCTTCAGGCACATGAACATGCCAATATTTTCTTCTTCTAGCCATCTTTCCTTACTCTCCTTGGTGTTGTCTCTGAAGCACGCTGGCTCATGGTGATAGAGCTGTGAGTCTTTAACATCCTAACAAGAGCTTTTGCCTCATTCAGTCACAACAACGTGGGCCCTGGCCCTGTGCCCCGACTCTATGTCTGTTCTTGGCCTCATCAAACTCAGTAGGCAGAGCTCTTTACCACAGAGCCATCTTTCCTGCCTCTTCCTTCTGTTGCCAATAGAGGGCGCCAAACCTCCTTTTGAGAGCAATTACGTGGTTCCCAGGAATCGAACTTCTGACCTTTGGAAGGGCAACCAATGCTCTTAACCACTGAGCTATCTCTCCAGCTCTTCTTACTGTAGCCAAAAGAGGGCACAAGACCTCATGGCAGATGGTTGTGACCCATTATGTGGTCGCCTGGAATTGAATTCAGGAGGTTGGAAGAGCAGGCAATTCTCTTAACCATTGAGCCATCTCTCTTGCATCTTCCTTCTGTTGCCAGTAGAGGGCACCAAACCTCCTTTTGAGAGCAATTATTTGGTTGCCAGGAATCGAACTTCTGACCTTTGGAAGGGAAGGCAAAGCTCTTAACCACTGAGCTATCTCCCCAGCTCTTCTTTCTGTATCCAAAAGAGGGCACAAGACCTCATTGCAGATGGTTGTGAGCCATTATGTGGTTGCCTGGAATTCAGTTCAGGAGGTTGGAAGAGCAGGCAATGTTCTTAACCACTGAGCCATCTGTCCAACCCGTTTTTCAACTTCTTGAACTAAACCAGGTTTACTCAATGTGGTGTGTGGATCATATCTGCATTCCACTAACATGTGGAGTACAGGGGTCTCCATGGACATATTGGCCGTTCGCGTACCTCATAGATGAAGTCTAGATAAATTGTTTGTCTGGCTTTAAATTGGTAAACCTTTTGCTGGTGTTTGTCGTCCTTTGGATGTCTTGGATGTGAGTTCTTCTTAAGGAACATGAACATGCCTGTATTTTCTTCTTCTAACCATCTTTCCTCATTCTGCTTGGTGGTGTCCCTGAAGCATGCAGGCTCATGCTGATAGAGCTGTGAGTCTTTATTATCCTAACAAAATGTTTTGCCTGATTCTGAGACAACAACGGGGGCCCTGGCTGTATGTGTCCACTTGGCCTCATCAACCTCAGCAGGCAATGCTCTTAACCACTGAGCCATCTCTCCTGCCTCTTCCTTCTGTTGCCAGTAGAGGGCACCAAACCTCATTTTGAGAGCAATTATGTGATTTCCAGGAATCTAACTTCTGAACTTTGGAAGAGCAGGTAATGCTCTTAACCACTGAGCCATCTCTCCTGCATCTCCCCTCTGTTTCCAGTAGACGGCACCAAACCTCATTTTGAGAGCAACTATGTGATTCCCAGGAATCGAACTTCTGACCTTTGGAAGAGCAGGCAATGCTCTTAACCACTGAGCCATCTCTCCAACCCGATTTTCAGCTTCTTTTACTAAACCAGGTTTACTCAATGTGGTGTGTGGATCACATCTCCATTTCCCTAACACGTGGAGTACAGGGGTCTCCGTGGACCTATTGGCCGTTCGTGTACCTCATAGAGGAGGTCTAGATAAATTGTTTCTCTGGCTTAAAATTGGTACACCTTTTGCTGGTGTTTGTCGTCCTTTGGATGTCTTCGATGTGAGTTCTTCTTCAGGAACATGAACATGCCTGTATTTTCTTCTTCTAGTCATCTTGCCTTACTCTCCTTGGTGTTGTCTCTGAAGCACGCTGGCTCGTGGTGATAGAGCTGTGAGCCTTTAACATCCTAACAAAAGCTTTTGCCTCATTCAGTCACAACAACGCGGGCCCTGGCCCTTGGCCCTGACTCTATGTCTGTATGTGGTCTCATCAAACTCAGCAGGCAATGCTCTTTACCACAGAGCCATCTCTCTTGCCTCTTCCTCGTGGTGCCAGTAGAGGGCGCCAAACCTCCTTTTGAGAGCAATTATTTGGTAGCCAGGAATCGAACTTCTGACCTTCGGAAGGGCAGCCAATGTTCTTAACCACTGACCTATCTCTCCAGCTTTTCTTACTGTAGCCAAAAGAGGGCACAAGACCTCATGGCAGATGGTTGTGAATCATTATGTGGTTGCCTGCAATTGATTTCAGGAGGTTCTAAGAGCAGGCAATGCTCTTAAGCACTGAACCATCTCTCACGCCTCTTCTTTTTTGCCAGTAAAGGGCACCAAATCTACCTTTTGAGAGCAATTATGGGATTGCCAGGAATTGTAGGGACATAGCCCCACCCATGGGGGCGTGTTCGCCTCGGGCTAATGTTTACAGATAAATCTGCCGGGCGTGAGCCCAGCAGCCCTTTTTCTTTTGCTCCGCTTTTCCGGTACACCGCGGGAACCTGTGGTCCTGTAAGTTTATTTCCTTATTAAAGCTCTATATATCTATATAATCTGTCTACATTCATTTGCGCCGCCACATTTGGCGTCCCGACGTCGGGCTATTTTGCCCCCGACCCGGCACAGGGGGGGCGCAAGCTCCACCTTTCCCGGCTAGTTGCCTGAGCTCAGGAAGGCGATTTACAGCGCGCTCCCTGCTCGCTTTCCCTTCCCCCACTCCAGGCCACTACAGTCACAGAGCAGCGACCCCCCACAGAGCAGTTAATAGCTCCCTGCTTCTTCCAAACCCTCACTGCCTGATTTAAGTGAAGCACCCGCAGTTTTGAAGTAAAAGCCACCAACCCCTTCCCTTAACAGGCAGTACAATAATTTTTGTTTTGAGTTAATTGTTTCAGACCGGCTCTGGCTTAGACCACGTGGACTCAGGTGCATTTCTTTAGCCACCACTGGCAGGAAAACTTCATTACAAGTACATAATTTTCTTTTATAAATAAGAAAAATGTCTGAAAACATTACCATTCAAGACTTTAACAGCCTTTTCAGTTGTACCATGTGGGAGATTTTACAAGAAGTGTCTGTCAGCCCACAGATATGGATCTTTCTGGGATTCGTAGTTTTCCTTGGTACTGTATGGTTTGATAATAGAAATATGATAAAGTCTTTACGAGACGAGGTTGAACGCTTAAAAACAATTGAGAATGACAACAATCTTCTCAAAAATCAGTTTGAAGTTCTCCAGGCAGAGAACAGATCTTTGTTTAACACAACTCGACAAACTGAAAAAAATTTAGAAGAGGTACAGGCTGATGTTAAGGAGAAATTCATTACTATGGAAGAGAGAACAGCTGATTTGGATCGTAAGCTTCAGTCCCTTTCTGAAACATTAATGGCTGATATTAAGGAGAAATTCATTACTGTGGAAGAAGGAACAGCTGATTTGGATCGTAAGCTTCAGTCCCTTTCAGTAGGAACAGAAACATTAACTGAGAGAATCAAAACTGCTGAATGTGACAATCGGATTTTGTCTAAAGCTTATGACAGATTGACAGAAAGATTATCTATACAAGAAGGCACGGTATATGCTATAAAAATTATGTCCAAAGATGAGACATTATCTGTAATGGACAAACTTCATACTTTAGAATCCTCAATGAAGGCTTTAGAACATAATTCTGGACAGGAGATTCAGACATTAAAGAAGGCAATGGTGAATAGAATTGAAAAGATTGAGGAATTTCTAAATTCTGAGGAAGAAGAGCAAGAGGTAGAAAGGCATATTTTAACTAAATCTGTGGGTAAATCCCTCCGGGACAATTCCCACAAAGCTCTACCTACAGTTCTACCTGCCTTTCCAGTTGTAACAACTGAGAAAGTAGTTGGTTCCAGAAACCCTAGGGTCATCAAGGAAGATACATGGGAACCTGTCCGTATGAATGATCTCAAAGAAATTAAACAGGCTGTAATGACTTTTGGAATGAATGCCTCTTTTGTTAAAGAGATGCTAAGATCTTGGGCTACCACGAATAAGGTCACGCCCAATGACTGGTTTCAACTGAGCTCTGCTGTCCTTGAGAGTGGAACGCAATTGAAATGGAAATGCTTATTCAGGCAAGAGGCTAGACTTTTAGAACAGCAAGAAAGAGCAAAGGGAATTGAGATTTCCATAGATCAAATTTTGGGAGAGGGGCTATTTTCTGAGCCTCAGGAACAAGCTAATTTGGATGAAAACATACTCTCTGTGTGTACTACAGCAGCCTTAAGGGCTTGGGACAGGGTGCAAGACCCAGGACAGAGGATGGAATCATTTGTCAGAGTTAAACAGGGTCAAAGAGAACACTTTAGTGACTTTTTACAAAGAATAACTAAAGCTGTACAAATAGGGATATCTGACCCAGAAGCAAGACGTATAATGATCGAGACTTTGGCTTATGAAAATGCAAATGTGGAATGCAAAAGGATTTTGGGACCTTTAAAGCTCAGATCAGCGCCATTAGAAGAATGGGTCTTGCATACACTAGATGTTGATACATTTGACTATGGCACTGAAGCATGGGTAGAAGAAGCAATTTCCAATGGTAAAAGGAGACATCAGAATACCAAATGTTTTAATTGTGGCAAAATGGGTCATATGAAAAGGAATTGTAGACAACGGATTTTCAGAAATAATAATAATGCATCTTCTAGAAATAACAGAAATAGGAGGACTCAGCCTTCAGGTTTATGTAGAAGATGTGGAAAGGGCAGACACTGGACGAATGAGTGCAGGTCTACAAGAGATAGACAAGGCAACCTGATACAGACGGGAAACGTGAGGGGGGGGGCCTCACAGGCCCCCATGGCAAACATGGTTCAGTCATTTCCAGTTACTACAGAGAACGTGACTCGTCAGGACAATTAGAAAGCCCCATGCCTACTGTTACAAGCAATAATGATCAGAAAGATGAGTTCCGTGTGTTTTGGCAAACTTCTATAAATGACCAAAGACCAAAGCTGAGAGTGTGTGTAAATGGCATTTTTATTACTGGCCTGCTGGACACAGGTGCGGATGTAAGTATCATTACCCCAGAATCTTGGCATCCATATTGGCCTCTTCAGAATGTAAATGTTCAGCTCCTGGGAATTGGAACCCTATCTCGAGTAAGGCAGAGCACGAGATGGGTTGAATGTATAGGACCAGAGGGACAAATAGGAAAATTAAGGCCATATGTAGCCAATATTGCAATGAATTTATGGGGTCGTGACCTATTACAACAATGGAATACCCAAATTAACATTCCTGCTACTTCTAGAGCCTATATTTCTGGGGATAATATTAAAAGATATTACAAACGGAGAAAACCGGCCATTCGGGCTGTACAAGAACAAGCAATTGATGTCCCTTCAGAGATACCAACAGCCTTGCCTTTAAAATGGTTGACTGAGAAACCAATATGGACAAAGCAATGGCCTTTAGCTGAGGAAAAGTTACAGGCTTTAGAACAGTTGGTACAAGAGCAATTAGATGCTGGACATATAGAAGAATCTACCAGCCCTTGGAATTCTCCTGTATTTGTGGTTAAGAAAAAATCAGGTAAATGGAGAATGGTGACAGATCTCAGGGCTATCAACAAGGTTATTCAACCTATGGGCCCTCTGCAATCTGGAATTCCTTTGCCCTCTTTATTGCCAAAAGGATGGCCTCTCATAGTTATTGATTTAAAGGATTGTTTTTTCACTATACCTTTACAAAAAGAAGATAGAGAAAAATTTGCCTTCACAGTGCCTACTTATAATAATTCTCAACCTTCGAGGAGGTACCACTGGACCGTCCTCCCCCAGGGTATGTTAAATAGCCCCTCCCTGTGCCAATATTTTGTGAATCAACCATTGCCAATAATACGCAAGAAATTTCCCAAATCGATAGTATATCATTACATGGACGACATTTTGTTATCCGATTCAAACATGGATACCTTGAACAGATTGTTTGAAGAAATAAAAATACTTTTACCAAAATGGGGATTGCAAATTGCTCCTGAAAAGATTCAGAAGGGAGATTCTGTTAATTATTTAGGTTATAAAATAGGTTTACAAAAAATTAAGACACAAAAGGCACAAATTCGGAGAGATCGCCTACGGACTCTTAATGACTTTCAAAGACTATTAGGGGACATTTCCAGTCTACGGCCAGCTATTGGGATAACACCTGATCTAATAATTCATTTGAACAAAACCTTGGATGGTGACAAAGATTTAAACAGTCCCAGAGAATTAACAGCTGAAGCAGAAAAGGAACTGACGATGATTGAGGAAAAATTACAACAGGCACATGTGGATAGGGTAAATCCAGAGCTCGACTGTATTCTCGTCATACTACCATCAAAAATTTCCCCTACAGGAATTTTAATGCAGAGAGATGATATTATCTTGGAATGGATCTTTGTACCACATAAACCAAGTAAGAAACTGAAAACTTATGTAGAAAAAGTCTCTGAGTTAATTATAAAAGGCAAGTTGAGACTTCGTCAACTAGCAGGCATAGACCCAGCAGAAATTATAGTGCCTTTCACTGCTGATGAACTAAAGAAATTATGGGAAGATAATGAACCATGGCAAAGAGCTTGTGCTAATTTCTTGGGAGACATTAATAACAACTATCCAAAAAGCAAGAGGCTTAACTTCATAAAGAGAACTTCTTGGATCCTTCCTCGAATCGTCCGTGATACTCCAATAACTGGAGCCCATACGTTCTATACTGATGCCAATAAATCAGGGAAGGCAGGTTACAAATCAGAAGACTTGGGTAAGGTGGAACAAAGTCCTTATGATTCTGTCCAGAAGGCAGAATTATATGCCATTCTTATGGTGCTAAGGGATTTTAAAGAACCTATTAATATAGTTACTGATTCACAATATGCAGAAAGAGTTATTTTACATATTGAAACTGCTGAATTTATACCTGATGATACAGAACTAACCTCTTTGTTTATCCAGGTGCAAGATTTGATTAGGAACAGGCTTTGCCCTATGTACATAACACACATCCGATCCCATACGGGTCTGCCAGGTCCTCTAGCACAAGGTAATGCAGAAATTGATCAATTATTGATTGGTAGTGTGCTACAAGCCTCTGAATTTCATAAAAAACATCATGTTAATAGCAAAGGTTTGAAGAAAGAGTTTTCTATTACATGGCAACAAGCTAGGGAGATTGTAAAGAAATGCCCTACTTGCTCTTTCTATAACCAAACGCCACTGCCTGCAGGGGCTAATCCAAAGGGCACCCAAAGGAATGAAATCTGGCAGATGGATGTGTTCCACTTTGCAGAATTTGGCAAATTAAAATATGTTCATCACACCATTGACACGTATTCAGGCTTTCAGTGGGCAACGGCTTTAAGTTCAGAAAAAGCTGATTCAGTTATCACTCATTTATTAGAAGTCATGGCTATCATGGGTATACCTACACAAATAAAGACAGATAATGGTCCTGCTTATGTCTCTAGGAAAATGAAACGGTTTTTTGATTATTACAATATCAAGCATGTTACAGGTATACCATACAATCCTACAGGTCAAGCAGTCATAGAAAGATCAAATCGAACTATAAAGGATATGTTGAACAAACAGAAAGGGGTGGAAAACACCCCCAGAAATAGGTTACATAATGCTTTGTTAACCTTGAATTTCCTCAACGCTAATGAGAAGGGAACATCGGCTGCAGAAAGACATTGGATAATGGAAAAGTCTACTGAACTAAATCAACCAGTTTATTTCAAGGATGTGCTGACCTCACAATGGAAGCCAGGAGATGTGCTGCGTTGGGGAAGGGGATTTGCTCTTGTCTCCACAGGTGAGGAAAAATTGTGGATTCCATCAAAATTGATAAAGGTTCGTTTTGATGAAGAGAAGCCAGTTGGGAAAGATAAATAACAATTCAATCACATGGATGGCAATCATACTGATGGTAAGTAATACAAATAGGTTGGGGGCAGGGTTCTCTTCTTATCTCCACAGGAAAATACCCATCTTCAAAGAATTTAAGGTACCCCTAATATTTAATTACTGATGGAGGGACTTGTTCTGTAAGTATTAATATATATATATGTCTTAAACTTTCTTTGCTTTTCCTCATATCTGTGTCTTTCTATATGTCAGTATATGTCCTTGTTGTTAATGTTTAAATTTCCCATAACAAGCAACAAATTTTCCTACAGTAATCTTTGAAGTTTCCAGGATGAAGATGGGGCCCCACAACATCAACTCCATCTGGTTTTTATGACGTCATGATTTTTTTTAAAGCGCTAATATTAGACCTGTTTTTTGGTACCAACTACAAGAGACAATTTCGAATGGTGCACATTTTTGACAACACTCTGGTCGGACCTTCTCAAAACGCTCTGAGACTAGTTACAATTTTCTTAGGTCAAAGGTTAATTTGGAAATTTTACCATCATTTGCTTTCACAGGACCCCCTAAGAAGAACGTCGCCCCCATGTCAGCTAGAAGCAATCTTAGAGGACGGCATCCCCTCTCCCAACAGAGTTTGCCCTCAGGGTTGGGGACATCTTTTAATGGTTGGTTTAGGGTTGAGGGGATGGGGTGATATTTTTTTTTGGAAAAAAAAATAAGAAGAAGAAGAAGAGGAAGAAGAAGGGGGTAACTGGTTTTTTGGGATGATTGGTATTTGTGAATTACTGTCTATAGAAAATTGTACTGGTACTGTTTCTTGTATATTGATATGTTAAATATTGAATATGAGTGTTCCTACCTCTATTTTTGTATGAGTATGCTTATAACTTTGTCCATATTGTATTGATACATCTACCATATTACATTGTACATTTCTGCCTCTGATACTATGACATTGTTTACAGTTGAAGATCATTGTCTTCATATATTGCACAGTTGTTTATTCTTTTAGTCTTCAAAGTTAGATAGGTATTGAGAATTATATGTTTGTCATATTTATTTTTAAGTTTATCAGGTCTTTTAGTTACATAGAGATTATATTTAGTATAGATAGTATGATCTTCAGCCTCTTCGAAGAGCTGTAGAAAATGGCCTTTAATCTAACCTAAAATTTCTATGCCAAAGAGACACAATTACTCCTGGCAACACCACTCTACTCCCGAGAGAACGTTGAGCACCAAAGACACTCCACTGGGAGCTTGTCTTCTTGGCAGAACTGGCCTTTGGGTTAAGAAAAGCCCATACCTCAACTTCTGACAAAGATACAGAATATCCCTAAGTGGATGAAACAGGATTGTCTTATCTTGCCAAGACAGGGTAGGATAGTCCTAAGAAAGTTCCTTGCCTTTAATAATGGTATGCCAGTTATGTTAGGCCTTAGCCAAAGTTGGTTGACTCAACATTGCAAACGAGACTTTGGGTGATTGCCCAGGTAGTCAGTTGTCTCTGTCAATTGTTGCACATTTTGGATATCTCTCGATTGTTAAGTGAAATTTATTCCCTTCTCAGATCTTTGACGGAGTTGAAGATTATATAATTGTAGTTACTCTCTATGTTATTTAGACTCCTTGAGATAGAATGTTTAGCAAAAGTTTTGTCCTCAATATTGTTTGTTATATTTATTATTTGTTATTATTGTATATAGTTGTATTTGGTTTGGTTCTATCTTATTTAGACAAAAGGGGGAGAAGTAGGGACATAGCCCCACCCATTGGGGGCGTGTTCGGCTCGGGCTAATGTTTACGGATAAATCTGCCGGGCGTGAGCCCAGCAGGCCTTTTTCGTTTGCTCCGCTTTTCCGGTACACCGCGGGAACCTGTGGTCCTGTAAGTTTATTTCCTTATTAAAGCTGTATATATCTATATAATCTGTCTACATTCATTTGCGCCGCCACAAGGAATGGAACTTCTGACCTTTGGAAGGGCAGCCAAAGCTCTTATCCACTGAGCTAACACCCCAGCTCTTATTTTTGTATCCAAAAGAGGGCACAAGACCTCATTGCAGATGGTTGTGAGCCATTATGTGGTTGCCTGGAATTGAATTCAGGAGGTTGGAAGAGGAGGCAATGATCTTAACCACGGAGCCATCTCTCATGCCTCTTCCTTATGTTGCCAGTAGAGGGCACCAAACCTCCTTTTGAGAGCAATTATGTGATTTCCAGGAATCGAACTTCTGACCTTTGGAAGAGCAGGCAATGCTCTTAACCACTGAGCCATCTCTCCAACCCGTTTTTCAACTTCTTTTACTAAACCAGCTTTAGTCAATGTGGTGTGTGGATCACATCTCCATTTCCATGACGTGTGGAGTACAGGGGTCTGCATGGACCTATTGGCCATTCATGTACCTCATAGAGGAGGTCTAGATAAATTGTTTCTCTGGCTTTAAATAGGTTAACATTTTGCTGGTGTTTGTAGTCCTTTGATTGTCTTGGATATGAGTTCTTCTTAAGGCACATGAACATGCCAAAATTTTCTTCTTCTAGCCATCTTGCCTTACTCTCCTTGGTGTTGTCTCTGAAGCACGCTGGCTCATGGTGATAGAGCTGTGAGTCTTTAACATCCTAACAAAAGCTTTTGCCTCATTCAGTCACAGCAACGTGGGCCCTGGCCCTGTGCCCCGACTCTATGTCTGTTCTTGGCCTCATCAAACTCAGCAGGCAAAGCTCTTTACCACAGAGCCATCTTTCCTGCCTCTTCCTTGTGGTGCCAGTAGAGGGCACCAAACCTCCTTTTGAGAGCAATTATGTGGTTGCCAGGAATCGAACTTCTGACCTTTGGAAGGGCAACCAATGCTCTTAACCACTGAGCTATCTCTCCAGCTCTTCTTACTGTAGCCAAAAGAGGGCACAAGACCTCATGGCAGATGGTTGTGACCCGTTATGTGGTCGCCTGGAATTGAATTCAGGAGGTTGGAAGGGCAGGCAATTCTCTTAACCATTGAGTCATCTCTCTTGCATCTTCCTTCTGTTGCCAGTAGAGGGCACCAAACCTCCTTTTGAGAGCAATTATGTGGTTGCCAGGAATCGAACTTCTGACCTTTGGAAGGGCAGGCAAAGCTCTTAACCACTGAGCTATCTCCCCAGCTCTTCTTTCTGTATCCCAAAGAGGGCACAAGACCTCATTGCAGATGGTTGTGAGCCATTATGTGGTTGCCTGGAATTCAGTTCAGGAGGTTGGAAGAGCAGGCAATGTTCTTAACCACTGAGCCATCTCTCCAACCCGTTTTTCAACTTCTTGAACTAAACCAGGTTTACTCAATGTGGTGTGTGGATCATATCTGCATTCCACTAACATGTGGAGTACAGGGGTCTCCATGGACATATTGGCCGTTCGCGTACATCATAGATGAAGTCTAGATAAATTGTTTGTCTGGCTTTAAATTGGTAAACCTTTTGCTGGTGTTTGTCGTCCTTTGGATGTCTTGGATGTGAGTTCTTCTTAAGGAACATGAACATGCCTGTATTTTCTTCTTCTAACCATCTTTCCTCATTCTGCTTGGTGGTGTCCCTGAAGCATGCAGGCTCATGGTGATAGAGCTGTGAGTCTTTATTATCCTAACAAAATGTTTTGCCTGATTCTGAGACAACAACGGGGGCCCTGGCTGTATGTGTCCACTTGGCCTCATCAACCTCAGCAGGCAATGCTCTTAACCACTGAGCCATCTCTCCTGCCTCTTCCTTCTGTTGCCAGTAGAGGGTACCAAACCTCATTTTGAGAGCAATTATGTGATTTCCAGGAATCGAACTTCTGAACTTTGGAAGAGCAGGCAATGCTCTTAACCACTGAGCCATCTCTCCTGCCTCTCCCCTCTGTTGCCAGTAGAGGGCACCAAACCTCATTTTGAGAGCAATTATGTGATTCCCAGGAATCCAACTTCTGACCTTTGGAAGAGCAGGCAATGCTCTTAACCACTGAGCCATCTCTCCAACCCGTTATTCAACTTCTTTTACTAAACCAGGTTTACTCAATGTGGTGTGTGGATCACATCTCCATTTCCCTAACATGTGGAGTACAGGGGTCTCCGTGGACATATTGGCCGTTCGTGTACCTCATAGAGGAGGTCTAGATAAATTGTTTCTCTGGCTTAAAATTGGTACACCTTTTGCTGGTGTTTGTCGTCCTTTGGATGTCTTGGATGTGAGTTCTTCTTCAGGAACATGAACATGCCTGTATTTTCTTCTTCTAGTCATCTTGCCTTACTCTCCTTGGTGTTGTCTCTGAAGCACGCTGGCTCGTGGTGATAGAGCTGTGAGCCTTTAACATCCTAACAAAAGCTTTTGCCTCATTCAGTCACAACAACGCGGGCCCTGGCCCTTGGCCCTGACTCTATGTCTGTATGTGGTCTCATCAAACTCAGCAGGCAATGCTCTTTACCACAGAGCCATCTCTCTTGCCTCTTCCTTGTGGTGCCACTAGAGGGCGCCAAACCTCCTTTTGAGAGCAATTATTTGGTAGCCAGGAATCGAACTTCTGACCTTCGGAAGGGCAGCCAATGTTCTTAACCACTGACCTATCTCTCCAGCTTTTCTTACTGTAGCCAAAAGAGGGCACAAGACCTCATGGCAGATGGTTGTGAATCATTATGTGGTTGCCTGCAATTGATTTCAGGAGGTTCTAAGAGCAGGCAATGCTCTTAAGCACTGAACCATCTCTCATGCCTCTTCTTTTTTGCCAGTAAAGGGCAACAAATCTACCTTTTGAGAGCAATTATGGGATTGCCAGGAATGGAACTTCTGACCTTTGGAAGGGCAGCCAAAGCTCTTATCCACTGAGCTAAAACCCCAGCTCTTATTTTTTTATCCAAAACAGGGCACAAGACCTCATTGCAGATGGTTGTGAGCCATTATGTGGTTGCCTGGAATTGAATTCAGGAGGTTGGAAGAGGAGGCAATGATCTTAACCACGGAGCCATCTCTCATGCCTCTTCCTTATGTTGCCAGTAGAGGGCACCAAACCTCCTTTTGAGAGCAATTATGTGATTTCCAGGAATCGAACTTCTGACCTTTGGAAGAGCAGGCAATGCTCTTAACCACTGAGCCATCTCTCCAACCCGTTTTTCAACTTCTTTTACTAAACCAGCTTTAGTCAATGTGGTGTGTGGATCACATCTCCATTTCCATGACGTGTGGAGTACAGGGGTCTGCATGGACCTATTGGCCATTCATGTACCTCATAGAGGAGGTCTAGATAAATTGTTTCTCTGGCTTTAAATAGGTTAACATTTTGCTGGTGTTTGTAGTCCTTTGATTGTCTTGGATATGAGTTCTTCTTAAGGCACATGAACATGCCAAAATTTTCTTCTTCTAGCCATCTTGCCTTACTCTCCTTGGTGTTGTCTCTGAAGCACGCTGGCTCATGGTGATAGAGCTGTGAGTCTTTAACATCCAAACAAGAGCTTTTGCCTCATTCAGTCACAGCCACGTGGGCCCTGGCCCTGTGCCCCGACTCTATGTCTGTTCTTGGCCTCATCAAACTCAGCAGGCAAAGCTCTTTACCACAGAGCCATCTTTCCTGCCTCTTCCTTGTGGTGCCACTAGACGGCGCCAAACCTCCTTTTGAGAGCAATTACGTGGTTCCCAGGAATCGAACTTCTGACCTTTGGAAGGGCAACCAATGCTCTTAACCGATGAGCTATCTCTCCAGCTCTTCTTACTGTAGCCAAAAGAGGGCACAAGACCTCATGAAAGATGGTTGTGACCCGTTATGTGGTCGCCTGGAATTGAATTCAGGAGATTGGAAGAGCAGGCAATTCTCTTAACCATTGAGCCATCTCTCTTGCATCTTCCTTCTGTTGCCAGTAGAGGGCACCAAACCTCCTTTTGAGAGCAATTATGTTGTTGCCAGGAATCGAACTTCTGACCTTTGGAAGGGCAGGCAAAGCTCTTAACCACTGAGCCATATCTCCTGCCTCTTCCTTCTGTTGCCAGTAGAGGGCACCAAACCTCATTTTGAGAGCAATTATGTGATTTCCAGGAAACGAACTTCTGAACTTTGGAAGAGCAGGCAATGCTCTTAAACACTGAGCCATCTCTCCTGCCTCTCCCCTCTGTTGCCAGTCTAGGGCACCAAACCTCATTTTGAGAGCAACTATGTGATTCCCAGGAATCGAACTTCTGAACTTTGGAAGAGCAGGCAATGCTCTTAACCACTGAGCCATCTCTCCAACCCGTTTTTCAACTTCTTGAACTAAACCAGGTTTACTCAATGTGGCGTGTGGATCATATCTGCATTCAACTAACATGTGGAGTACAGGGGTCTCCATGGACATATTGGCCGTTCGCGTACCTCATAGATGAAGTCTAGATAAATTGTTTGTCTGGCTTTAAATTGGTAAACCTTTTGCTGGTGTTTGTCGTCCTTTGGATGTCTTGGATGTGAGTTCTTCTTAAGGAACATGAACATGCCTGTATTTTCTTCTTCTAACCATCTTTCCTCATTCTGCTTGGTAATGTCCCTGAAGCATGCAGGCTCATGCTGATAGAGCTGTGAGTCTTTATTATCCTAACAAAATGTTTTGCCTGATTCTGAGACAACAACGGGGGCCCTGGCAGTATGTGTCCACTTGGCCTCATCAACCTCAGCAGGCAATGCTCTTAACCACTGAGCCATCTCTCCTGCCTCTTCCTTCTGTTGCCAGTAGAGGGCACCAAACCTCATTTTGAGAGCAATTATGTGATTTTGAGGTATCGAACTTGGAAAAGCAGGCAATGCTCTTAACCACTGAGCCATCTCTCCTGCCTCTCCCCTCTGTTGCCAGTAGAGGGCACCAAACCTCATTTTAAGTGCAACTATGTGATTCCCAGGAATCGATCTTCTGAACTTTGGAAGAGCAGGCAATGCTCTTAACCACTGAGCCATCTCTCCAACCCGTTTTGCAACTTCTTTTACTAAACCAGCTTTAGTCAATGTGGTGTGTGGATCACATCTCCATTTCCCTGACATGTGGAGTACAGGGGTCTGCTTGGACCTATTGGACATTCATGTACCTCATAGAGGAGGTCTAGATAAATTGTTTCTCTGGCTTTAAATAGGTTAACATTTTGCTGGTGTTTGTAGTCCTTTGATTGTCTTGAATATGAGTTCTTCTTCAGGCACATGAACATGCCAATATTTTCTTCTTCTAGCCATCTTGCCTTACTCTCCTTGGTGTTGTCTCTGAAGCACGCTGGCTCATGGTGATAGAGCTGTGAGTCTTTAACATCCTAAGAAGAGCTTTTGCCTCTTTCAGTCACAACAACGTGGGCCCTGGCCCTGTGCCCCGACTCTATGTCTGTACTTGGCCTCATCAAACTCAGCAGGCAAAGCTCTTTGCCACAGAGCCATCGTTCCTGCCTCTTCCTTCTGTTGCCAATAGAGGGCGCCAAACCTCCTTTTGAGAGCAATTACGTGGTTCCCAGGAATCGAACTTCTGACCTTTGGAAGGGCAACCAATGCTCATAACCGCTGAGCCATCTCTCCAACCCGTTTTTCAACTTCTTTTACTAAACCAGGTTTACTCAATGTGGTGTGTGGATCACATCTCCATTTCCCTAACATGTGGAGTACAGGGGTCTCCGTGGACCTATTGGCCGTTCGTGTACTTCATAGAGGAGGTCTAGATAAATTGTTTCTCTGGCTTAAAATTGGTACACCTTTTGCTGGTGTTTGTCGTCCTTTGAATGTCTTGGATGTGAGTTCTTCTTCAGGAACATGAAAATGCCTGTATTTTCTTCTTCTAGTCATCTTGCCTTACTCTCCTTGGTGTTGTCTCTGAATCACGCTGGCTCGTGGTGATAGAGCTGTGAGCCTTTAACATCCTAACAAAAGCTTTTGCCTCATTCAGTCACAACAACGCGGGCCCTGGCCCTTGGCCCTGACTCTATGTCTCTATGTGGTCTCATCAAACTCAGCAGGCAATGCTCTTTACCACAGAGCCATCTCTCTTGCCTCTTCCTTGTGGTGCCACTAGAGGGCGCCAAACCTCCTCTTGAGAGCAATTATTTGGTAGCCAGGAATCGAACTTCTGACCTTCGGAAGGGCAGCCAATGTTCTTAACCACTGACCTATCTCTCCAGCTTTTCTTACTGTAGCCAAAAGAGGGCACAAGACCTCATGGCAGATGGTTGTGAATCATTATGTGGTTGCCTGCAATTGATTTCAGGAGGTTCTAAGAGCAGGCAATGCTCTTAAGCACTGAACCATCTCTCATGCCTCTTCTTTTTTGCCAGTAAAGGGCACCAAATCTACCTTTTGAGAGCAATTATGGGATTGCCAGGAATGGAACTTCTGAACTTTGGAAGGGCAGCCAAAGCTCTTATCCACTGAGCTAACACCCCAGCTCTTATTTTTGTATCCAAAAGGGGGCACAAGACCTCATTGCAGATGGTTGTGAGCCATTATGTGGTTGCCTGGAATTGAATTCGGAGGGTGGAAGAGGAGGCAATGATCTTAACCACGGAGCCATCTCTCATGCCTCTTCCTTATGTTGCCAGTAGAGGGCACCAAACCTCCTTTTGAGAGCAATTATGTGATTTCCAGGAATCGAACTTCTGACCTTTGGAAGAGCAGGCAATTCTCTTAACCACTGAGCCATCTCTCCAACCCGTTTTTCAACTTCTTGAACTAAACCAGGTTTACTCAATGTGGTGTGTGGATCATATCTGCATTCCACTAACATGTGGAGTACAGGGGTCTCCATGGACATATTGGCCGTTCGCGTACCTCATAGATGAAGTCTAGATAAATTGTTTGTCTGGCTTTAAATTGGTAAACGTTTTGCTGGTGTTTGTCGTCCTTTGGATGTCTTGGATGTGAGTTCTTCTTAAGGAACATGAACATGCCTGTATTTTCTTCTTCTAACCATCTTTCCTCATTCTGCTTGGTGGTGTCCCTGAAGCATGCAGGCTCATGCTGATAGAGCTGTGAGTCTTTATTATCCTAACAAAATGTTTTGTCTGATTCTGAGACAACAACGGGGGCCCTGGCTGTATGTGTCCACTTGGCCTCATCAACCTCAGCAGGCAATGCTCTTAACCACTGAGCCATCTCTCCTGCCTCTTCCTTCTGTTGCCAGTAGAGGGTACCAAACCTCATATTGAGAGCAATTATGTGATTTCCAGGAATCGAACTTCTGAACTTTGGAAGAGCAGGCAATGCTCTTAACCACTGAGCCATCTCTCCTGCCTCTCCCCTCTGTTGCCAGTAGAGGGCACCAAACCTCATTTTGAGAGCAACTATGTGATTTCCAGGAATCGCACTTCTGACCTTTGGAAGAGCAGGCA
Source organism: Chionomys nivalis (assembly GCF_950005125.1). Lineage (NCBI taxonomy): Eukaryota > Metazoa > Chordata > Mammalia > Rodentia > Cricetidae > Chionomys > Chionomys nivalis. The sequence goes on along the minus strand of NW_026646891.1, from coordinate 945,164 downwards.
ATGCTCTTAACCACTGAGCCATCTCTCCAACCCGTTTTTCAACTTCTTTTACTAAACCAGGTTTACTCAATGTGGTGTGTGGATCACATCTCCATTTCCCTAACACGTGGAGTACAGGGGTCTCCGTGGACCTATTGGCCGTTCGTGTACCTCATAGAGGAGGTCTAGATAAATTGTTTCTCTGGCTTAAAATTGGTACACCTTTTGCTGGTGTTTGTCGTCCTTTGGATGTCTTGGATGTGAGTTCTTCTTCAGGAACATGAACATGCCTGTATTTTCTTCTTCTAGTCATCTTGCCTTACTCTCCTTGGTGTTGTCTCTGAAGCACGCTGGCTCGTGGTGATAGAGCTGTGAGCCTTTAACATCCTAACAAAAGCTTTTGCCTCATTCAGTCACAACAACGCGGGCCCTGGCCCTTGGCCCTGACTCTATGTCTGTATGTGGTCTCAGCAAACTCAGCAGGCAATGCTCTTTACCACAGAGCCATCTCTCTTGCCTCTTCCTCGTGGTGCCAGTAGAGGGCGCCAAACCTCCTTTTGAGAGCAATTATTTGGTAGCCAGGAATCGAACTTCTGACCTTCGGAAGGGCAGCCAATGTTCTTAACCACTGACCTATCTCTCCAGCTTTTCTTACTGTAGCCAAAAGAGGGCACAAGACCTCATGGCAGATGGTTGTGAATCATTATGTGGTTGCCTGCAATTGATTTCAGGAGGTTCTAAGAGCAGGCAATGCTCTTAAGCACTGAACCATCTCTCATGCCTCTTCTTTTTTGCCAGTAAAGGGCACCAAATCTACCTTTTGAGAGCAATTATGGGATTGCCAGGAATGGAACTTCTGACCTTTGGAAGGGCAGCCAAAGCTCTTATCCACTGAGCTAACACCCCTGCTCTTATTTTTGTATCCAAAAGAGGGCACAAGACCTCATTGCAGATGGTTGTGAGCCATTATGTTGTTGCCTGGAATTGAATTCAGGAGGTTGGAAGAGGAGGCAATGATCTTAACCACGGAGCCATCTCTCATGCCTCTTCCTTATGTTGCCAGTAGAGGGCACCAAACCTCCTTTTGAGAGCAATTATGTGATTTCCAGGAATCGAACTTCTGACCTTTGGAAGAGCAGGCAATGCTCTTAACCACTGAGCCATCTCTCCAACCCGTTTTTCAACTGCTTTTACTAAACCAGCTTTAGTCAATGTGGTGTGTGGATCACATCTCCATTTCCCTGACATGTGGAGTACAGGGGTCTGCATGGACCTATTGGCCATTCATGTACCTCATAGAGGAGGTCTAGATAAATTGTTTCTCTGGCTTTAAATAGGTTAACATTTTGCTGGTGTTTGTAGTCCTTTGATTGTCTTGGATATGAGTTCTTCTTCAGGCACATGAACATGCCAATATTTTCTTCTTCTAGCCATCTTGCCTTACTCTCCTTGGTGTTGTCTCTGAAGCATGCTGGCTCATGGTGATAGAGCTGTGAGTCTTTAACATCCTAACAAGAGCTTTTGCCTCATTCAGTCACAACAACGTGGGCCCTGGCCCTGTGCCCCGACTCTATGACTGTTCTTGGCCTCATCAAACTCAGCAGGCAGAGCTCTTTCCCACAGAGCCATCTTTCCTGCCTCTTCCTTGTGGTGCCAGTAGAGGGCACCAAACCTCCTTTTGAGAGCAATTACGTGGTTCCCAGGAATCGAACTTCTGACCTTTGGAAGGGCAACCAATGCTCTTAACTACTGAGCTGTCTCTCCAGCTCTTCTTACTGTAGCCAAAAGAGGGCACAAAACCTCATGGCAGATGGTTGTGACCCATTATGTGGTCGCCTGGAATGAATTCAGGAGTTTGGAAGAGCAGGCAATTCTCTTAACCATTGAGCCATCTCTCTTGCATCTTCCTTCTGTTGCCAGTAGAGGGCACCAAACCTCCTTTTGAGAGCAATTATGTGGTTGCCAGGAATCGAACTTCTGACCTTTGGAAGGGCAGGCAAAGCTCTTAACCACTGAGCTATCTCCCCAGCTCTTCTTTCTGTATCCAAAAGAGGGCACAAGACCTCATTGCAGATGGTTGTGAGCCATTATGTGGTTGCCTGGAATTCAGTTCAGGAGGTTGGAGGAGCAGGCAATGTACTTAACCACTGAGCCATCTCTCCAACCCGTTTTTCAACTTCTTGAACTAAACCAGGTTTACTCAATGTGGTGTGTGGATCATATCTGCATTCCACTAACATGTGGAGTACAGGGGTCTCCATGGACATATTGGCCGTTCGCGTACCTCATAGATGAAGTCTAGATAAATTGTTTGTCTGGCTTTAAATTGGTAAACATTTTGCTGGTGTTTGTCGTCCTTTGGATGTCTTGGATGTGAGTTCTTCTTAAGGAACATGAACATGCCTGTATTTTCTTCTTCTAACCATCTTTCCTCATTCTGCTTGGTGGTGTCCCTGAAGCATGCAGGCTCATGCTGATAGAGCTGTGAGTCTTTATTATCCTAACAAAATGTTTTGCCTGATTCTGAGACAACAACGGGGGCCCTGGCTGTATGTGTCCACTTGGCCTCATCAACCTCAGCAGGCAATGCTCTTAACCACTGAGCCATCTCTCCTGCCTCTTCCTTCTGTTGCCAGTAGAGGGCACCAAACCTCATTTTGAGAGCAATTATGTGATTTCCAGGAATCGAACTTCTGAACTTTGGAAGAGCAGGCAATGCTCTTAACCACTGAGCCATCTCTCCTGCCTCTCCCTTCTGTTGCCAGTAGAGGGCACCAAACCTCATTTTGAGAGCAACTATGTGATTCCCAGGAATCGAACTTCTGACCTTTGGAAGAGCAGGCAATGCTCTTAACCACTGAGCCATCTCTCCAACCCGTTTTTCAACTTCTTTTACTAAACCAGGTTTACTCAATGTGGTGTGTGGATCACATCTCCATTTCCCTAACATGTGGAGTACAGGGGTCTCCGTGGACCTATTGGCCGTTCGTGTACCTCATAGAGGAGGTCTAGATAAATTGTTTCTCTGGCTTAAAATTGGTACACCTTTTGCTGGTGTTTGTCGTCCTTTGGATGTCTTGGATGTGAGTTCTTCTTCAGGAACATGAACATGCCTGTATTTTCTTCTTCTAGTCATCTTGCCTTACTCTCCTTGGTGTTGTCTCTGAAGCACGCTGGCTCATGGTGATAGAGCTGTGAGCCTTTAACATCCTAACAAAAGCTTTTGCCTCATTCAGTCACAACAACGCGGGCCCTGGCCCTTGGCCCTGACTCTATGTCTGTATGTGGTCTCATCAAACTCAGCAGGCAATGCTCTTTACCACAGAGCCATCTCTCTTGCGTCTTCCTTGTGGTGCCACTAGAGGGCGCCAAACCTCCTTTTGAGAGCAATTATTTGGTAGCCAGGAATCGAACTTCTGACCTTCGGAAGGGCAGCCAATGTTCTTAACCACTGACCTATCTCTCCAGCTTTTCTTACTGTAGCCAAAAGAGGGCACAAGACCTCATGGCAGATGGTTGTGAATCATTATGTGGTTGCCTGCAATTGATTTCAGGAGGTTCTAAGAGCAGGCAATGCTCTTAAGCACTGAACCATCTCTCACGCCTCTTTTTTTTGCCAGTAAAGGGCACCAAATCTACCTTTTGAGAGCAATTATGGGATTGCCAGGAATTGTAGGGACATAGCCCCACCCATTGGGGGCGTGTTCGCCTCGGGCTAATGTTTACGGATAAATCTGCCGGGCGTGAGCCCAGCAGCCCTTTTTCTTTTGCTCCGCTTTTCCGGTACACCGCGGGAACCTGTGGTCCTGTAAGTTTATTTCCTTATTAAAGCTCTATATATCTATATAATCTGTCTACATTCATTTGCGCCGCCACATTTGGCGTCCCGACGTCGGGCTATTTTGCCCCCGACCCGGCACAGGGGGGGCGCAAGCTCCACCTTTCCCGGCTAGTTGCCTGAGCTCAGGAAGGCGATTTACAGCGCGCTCCCTGCTCGCTTTCCCTTCCCCCTCTCCAGGCCACTACTGTCACAGAGCAGCGACCCCCCACAGAGCAGTTAATAGCTCCCTGCTTCTTCCAAACCCTCACTGCCTGATTTAAGTGAAGCACCCGCAGTTTTGAAGTAAAAGCCACCAACCCCTTCCCTTAACAGGCAGTACAATAATTTTTGTTTTGAGTTAATTGTTTCAGACCGGCTCTGGCTTAGACCACGTGGACTCAGGTGCATTTCTTTAGCCACCACTGGCAGGAAAACTTCATTACAGGTACATAATTTTCTTTTATAAATAAGAAAAATGTCTGAAAACATTACCATTCAAGACTTTAACAGCCTTTTCAGTTGTACCATGTGGGAGATTTTACAAGAAGTGTCTGTCAGCCCACAGATATGGATCTTTCTGGGATTCGTAGTTTTCCTTGGTACTGTATGGTTTGATAATAGAAATATGATAAAGTCTTTACGAGACGAGGTTGAACGCTTAAAAACAATTGAGAATGACAACAATCTTCTCAAAAATCAGTTTGAAGTTCTCCAGGCAGAGAACAGATCTTTGTTTAACACAACTCGACAAACTGAAAAAAATTTAGAAGAGGTACAGGCTGATGTTAAGGAGAAATTCATTACTATGGAAGAGAGAACAGCTGATTTGGATCCTAAGCTTCAGTCCCTTTCTGAAACATTAATGGCTGATATTATGGAGAAATTCATTACTGTGGAAGAAGGAACAGCTGATTTGGATCGTAAGCTTCAGTCCCTTTCAGTAGGAACAGAAACATTAACTGAGAGAATTAAAACTGCTGAATGTGACAATCGGATTTTGTCTAAAGCTTATGACAGATTGACAGAAAGATTATCTATACAAGAAGGCACGGTATATGCTATAAAAATTATGTCCAAAGATGAGACATTATCTGTAATGGACAAACTTCATACTTTAGAATCCTCAATGAAGGCTTTAGAACATAATTCTGGACAGGAGATTCAGACATTAAAGAAGGCAATGGTGAATAGAATTGAAAAGATTGAGGAATTTCTAAATTCTGAGGAAGAAGAGCAAGAGGTAGAAAGGCATATTTTAACTAAATCTGTGGGTAAATCCCTCCGGGACAATTCCCACAAAGCTCTACCTACAGTTCTACCTGCCTTTCCAGTTGTAACAACTGAGAAAGTAGTTGGTTCCAGAAACCCTAGGGTCATCAAGGAAGATACATGGGAACCTGTCCGTATGAATGATCTCAAAGAAATTAAACAGGCTGTAATGACTTTTGGAATGAATGCCTCTTTTGTTAAAGAGATGCTAAGATCTTGGGCTACCACGAATAAGGTCACGCCCAATGACTGGTTTCAACTGAGCTCTGCTGTCCTTGAGAGTGGAACGCAATTGAAATGGAAATGCTTATTCAGGCAAGAGGCTAGACTTTTAGAACAGCAAGAAAGAGCAAAGGGAATTGAGATTTCCATAGATCAAATTTTGGGAGAGGGGCTATTTTCTGAGCCTCAGGAACAAGCTAATTTGGATGAAAACATACTCTCTGTGTGTACTACAGCAGCCTTAAGGGCTTGGGACAGGGTGCAAGACCCAGGACAGAGGATGGAATCATTTGTCAGAGTTAAACAGGGTCAAAGAGAACACTTTAGTGACTTTTTACAAAGAATAACTAAAGCTGTACAAATAGGGATATCTGACCCAGAAGCAAGACGTATAATGATCGAGACTTTGGCTTATGAAAATGCAAATGTGGAATGCAAAAGGATTTTGGGACCTTTAAAGCTCAGATCAGCGCCATTAGAAGAATGGGTCTTGCATACACTAGATGTTGATACATTTGACTATGGCACTGAAGCATGGGTAGAAGAAGCAATTTCCAATGGTAAAAGGAGACATCAGAATACCAAATGTTTTAATTGTGGCAAAATGGGTCATATGAAAAGGAATTGTAGACAACGGATTTTCAGAAATAATAATAATGCATCTTCTAGAAATAACAGAAATAGGAGGACTCAGCCTTCAGGTTTATGTAGAAGATGTGGAAAGGGCAGACACCGGACGAATGAGTGCAGGTCTACAAGAGATAGACAAGGCAACCTGATACAGACGGGAAACGTGAGAGGGGGGGCCTCACAGGCCCCCATGGCAAACATGGTTCAGTCATTTCCAGTTACTACAGAGAACGTGACTCGTCAGGACAATTAGAAAGCCCCATGCCTACTGTTACAAGCAATAATGATCAGAAAGATGAGTTCCGTGTGTTTTGGCAAACTTCTATAAATGACCAAAGACCAAAGCTGAGAGTGTGTGTAAATGGCATTTTTATTACTGGCCTGCTGGACACAGGTGCGGATGTAAGTATCATTACCCCAGAATCTTGGCATCCATATTGGCCTCTTCAGAATGTAAATGTTCAGCTCCTGGGAATTGGAACCCTATCTCGAGTAAGGCAGAGCACGAGATGGGTTGAATGTATAGGACCAGAGGGACAAATAGGAAAATTAAGGCCATATGTAGCCAATATTGCAATGAATTTATGGGGTCGTGACCTATTACAACAATGGAATACCCAAATTAACATTCCTGCTACTTCTAGAGCCTATATTTCTGGGGATAATATTAAAAGATATTACAAACGGAGAAAACCGGCCATTCGGGCTGTACAAGAACAAGCAATTGATGTCCCTTCAGAGATACCAACAGCCTTGCCTTTAAAATGGTTGACTGAGAAACCAATATGGACAAAGCAATGGCCTTTAGCTGAGGAAAAGTTACAGGCTTTAGAACAGTTGGTACAAGAGCAATTAGATGCTGGACATATAGAAGAATCTACCAGCCCTTGGAATTCTCCTGTATTTGTGGTTAAGAAAAAATCAGGTAAATGGAGAATGGTGACAGATCTCAGGGCTATCAACAAGGTTATTCAACCTATGGGCCCTCTGCAATCTGGAATTCCTTTGCCCTCTTTATTGCCAAAAGGATGGCCTCTCATAGTTATTGATTTAAAGGATTGTTTTTTCACTATACCTTTACAAAAAGAAGATAGAGAAAAGTTTGCCTTCACAGTGCCTACTTATAATAATTCTCAACCTTCGAGGAGGTACCACTGGACCGTCCTCCCCCAGGGTATGTTAAATAGCCCCTCCCTGTGCCAATATTTTGTGAATCAACCATTGCCAATAATACGCAAGAAATTTCCCAAATCGATAGTATATCATTACATGGACGACATTTTGTTATCCGATTCAAACATGGATACCTTGAACAGATTGTTTGAAGAAATAAAAATACTTTTACCAAAATGGGGATTGCAAATTGCTCCTGAAAAGATTCAGAAGGGAGATTCTGTTAATTATTTAGGTTATAAAATAGGTTTACAAAAAATTAAGACACAAAAGGCACAAATTCGGAGAGATCGCCTACGGACTCTTAATGACTTTCAAAGACTATTAGGGGACATTTCCAGTCTACGGCCAGCTATTGGGATAACACCTGATCTAATAATTCATTTGAACAAAACCTTGGATGGTGACAAAGATTTAAACAGTCCCAGAGAATTAACAGCTGAAGCAGAAAAGGAACTGACGATGATTGAGGAAAAATTACAACAGGCACATGTGGATAGGGTAAATCCAGAGCTCGACTGTATTCTCGTCATACTACCATCAAAAATTTCCCCTACAGGAATTTTAATGCAGAGAGATGATATTATCTTGGAATGGATCTTTGTACCACATAAACCAAGTAAGAAACTGAAAACTTATGTAGAAAAAGTCTCTGAGTTAATTATAAAAGGCAAGTTGAGACTTCGTCAACTAGCAGGCATAGACCCAGCAGAAATTATAGTGCCTTTCACTGCTGATGAACTAAAGAAATTATGGGAAGATAATGAACCATGGCAAAGAGCTTGTGCTAATTTCTTGGGAGACATTAATAACAACTATCCAAAAAGCAAGAGGCTTAACTTCATAAAGAGAACTTCTTGGATCCTTCCTCGAATCGTCCGTGATACTCCAATAACTGGAGCCCGTACGTTCTATACTGATGCCAATAAATCAGGGAAGGCAGGTTACAAATCAGAAGACTTGGGTAAGGTGGAACAAAGTCCTTATGATTCTGTCCAGAAGGCAGAATTATATGCCATTCTTATGGTGCTAAGGGATTTTAAAGAACCTATTAATATAGTTACTGATTCACAATATGCAGAAAGAGTTATTTTACATATTGAAACTGCTGAATTTATACCTGATGATACAGAACTAACCTCTTTGTTTATCCAGGTGCAAGATTTGATTAGGAACAGGCTTTGCCCTATGTACATAACACACATCCGATCCCATACGGGTCTGCCAGGTCCTCTAGCACAAGGTAATGCAGAAATTGATCAATTATTGATTGGTAGTGTGCTACAAGCCTCTGAATTTCATAAAAAACATCATGTTAATAGCAAAGGTTTGAAGAAAGAGTTTTCTATTACATGGCAACAAGCTAGGGAGATTGTAAAGAAATGCCCTACTTGCTCTTTCTATAACCAAACGCCACTGCCTGCAGGGGCTAATCCAAAGGGCACCCAAAGGAATGAAATCTGGCAGATGGATGTGTTCCACTTTGCAGAATTTGGCAAATTAAAATATGTTCATCACACCATTGACACGTATTCAGGCTTTCAGTGGGCAACGGCTTTAAGTTCAGAAAAAGCTGATTCAGTTATCACTCATTTATTAGAAGTCATGGCTATCATGGGTATACCTACACAAATAAAGACAGATAATGGTCCTGCTTATGTCTCTAGGAAAATGAAACGGTTTTTTGATTATTACAATATCAAGCATGTTACAGGTATACCATACAATCCTACAGGTCAAGCAGTCATAGAAAGATCAAATCGAACTATAAAGGATATGTTGAACAAACAGAAAGGGGTGGAAAACACCCCCAGAAATAGGTTACATAATGCTTTGTTAACCTTGAATTTCCTCAACGCTAATGAGAAGGGAACATCGGCTGCAGAAAGACATTGGATAATGGAAAAGTCTACTGAACTAAATCAACCAGTTTATTTCAAGGATGTGCTGACCTCACAATGGAAGCCAGGAGATGTGCTGCGTTGGGGAAGGGGATTTGCTCTTGTCTCCACAGGTGAGGAAAAATTGTGGATTCCATCAAAATTGATAAAGGTTCGTTTTGATGAAGAGAAGCCAGTTGGGAAAGATAAATAACAATTCAATCACATGGATGGCAATCATACTGATGGTAAGTAATACAAATAGGTTGGGGGCAGGGTTCTCTTCTTATCTCCACAGGAAAATACCCATCTTCAAAGAATTTAAGGTACCCCTAATATTTAATTACTGATGGAGGGACTTGTTCTGTAAGTATTAATATATATATATGTCTTAAACTTTCTTTGCTTTTCCTCATATCTGTGTCTTTCTTTATATGTCAGTATATGTCCTTGTTGTTAATGTTTAAATTTCCCATAACAAGCAACAAATTTTCCTACAGTAATCTTTGAAGTTTCCAGGATGAAGATGGGGCCCCACAACATCAACTCCATCTGGTTTTTATGACGTCATGATTTTTTTTAAAGCGCTAATATTAGACCTGTTTTTTGGTACCAACTACAAGAGACAATTTCGAATGGTGCACATTTTTGACAACACTCTGGTCGGACCTTCTCAAAACGCTCTGAGACTAGTTACAATTTTCTTAGGTCAAAGGTTAATTTGGAAATTTTACCATCATTTGCTTTCACAGGACCCCCTAAGAAGAACGTCGCCCCCATGTCAGCTAGAAGCAATCTTAGAGGACGGCATCCCCTCTCCCAACAGAGTTTGCCCTCAGGGTTGGGGACATCTTTTAATGGTTGGTTTAGGGTTGAGGGGATGGGGTGATATTTTTTTTTGGAAAAAAAAATAAGAAGAAGAAGAAGAGGAAGAAGAAGGGGGTAACTGGTTTTTTGGGATGATTGGTATTTGTGAATTACTGTCTATAGAAAATTGTACTGGTACTGTTTCTTGTATATTGATATGTTAAATATTGAATATGAGTGTTCCTACCTCTATTTTTGTATGAGTATGCTTATAACTTTGTCCATATTGTATTGATACATCTACCATATTACATTGTACATTTCTGCCTCTGATACTATGACATTGTTTACAGTTGAAGATCATTGTCTTCATATATTGCACAGTTGTTTATTCTTTTAGTCTTCAAAGTTAGATAGGTATTGAGAATTATATGTTTGTCATATTTATTTTTAAGTTTATCAGGTCTTTTAGTTACATAGAGATTATATTTAGTATAGATAGTATGATCTTCAGCCTCTTCGAAGAGCTGTAGAAAATGGCCTTTAATCTAACCTAAAATTTCTATGCCAAAGAGACACAATTACTCCTGGCAACACCACTCTACTCCCGAGAGAACGTTGAGCACCAAAGACACTCCACTGGGAGCTTGTCTTCTTGGCAGAACTGGCCTTTGGGTTAAGAAAAGCCCATACCTCAACTTCTGACAAAGATACAGAATATCCCTAAGTGGATGAAACAGGATTGTCTTATCTTGCCAAGACAGGGTAGGATAGTCCTAAGAAAGTTCCTTGCCTTTAATAATGGTATGCCAGTTATGTTAGGCCTTAGCCAAAGTTGGTTGACTCAACATTGCAAACGAGACTTTGGGTGATTGCCCAGGTAGTCAGTTGTCTCTGTCAATTGTTGCACATTTTGGATATCTCTCGATTGTTAAGTGAAATTTATTCCCTTCTCAGATCTTTGACGGAGTTGAAGATTATATAATTGTAGTTACTCTCTATGTTATTTAGACTCCTTGAGATAGAATGTTTAGCAAAAGTTTTGTCCTCAATATTGTTTGTTATATTTATTATTTGTTATTATTGTATATAGTTGTATTTGGTTTGGTTCTATCTTATTTAGACAAAAGGGGGAGAAGTAGGGACATAGCCCCACCCATTGGGGGCGTGTTCGGCTCGGGCTAATGTTTACGGATAAATCTGCCGGGCGTGAGCCCAGCAGGCCTTTTTCGTTTGCTCCGCTTTTCCGGTACACCGCGGGAACCTGTGGTCCTGTAAGTTTATTTCCTTATTAAAGCTGTATATATCTATATAATCTGTCTACATTCATTTGCGCCGCCACAAGGAATGGAACTTCTGACCTTTGGAAGGGCAGCCAAAGCTCTTATCCACTGAGCTAACACCCCAGCTCTTATTTTTGTATCCAAAAGAGGGCACAAGACCTCATTGCAGATGGTTGTGAGCCATTATGTGGTTGCCTGGAATTGAATTCAGGAGGTTGGAAGAGGAGGCAATGATCTTAACCACGGAGCCATCTCTCATGCCTCTTCCTTATGTTGCCAGTAGAGGGCACCAAACCTCCTTTTGAGAGCAATTATGTGATTTCCAGGAATCGAACTTCTGACCTTTGGAAGAGCAGGCAATGCTCTTAACCACTGAGCCATCTCTCCAACCCGTTTTTCAACTTCTTTTACTAAACCAGCTTTAGTCAATGTGGTGTGTGGATCACATCTCCATTTCCATGACGTGTGGAGTACAGGGGTCTGCATGGACCTATTGGCCATTCATGTACCTCATAGAGGAGGTCTAGATAAATTGTTTCTCTGGCTTTAAATAGGTTAACATTTTGCTGGTGTTTGTAGTCCTTTGATTGTCTTGGATATGAGTTCTTCTTAAGGCACATGAACATGCCAAAATTTTCTTCTTCTAGCCATCTTGCCTTACTCTCCTTGGTGTTGTCTCTGAAGCACGCTGGCTCATGGTGATAGAGCTGTGAGTCTTTAACATCCTAACAAAAGCTTTTGCCTCATTCAGTCACAGCAACGTGGGCCCTGGCCCTGTGCCCCGACTCTATGTCTGTTCTTGGCCTCATCAAACTCAGCAGGCAGAGCTCTTTACCACAGAGCCATCTTTCCTGCCTCTTCCTTGTGGTGCCAGTAGAGGGCACCAAACCTCCTTTTGAGAGCAATTATGTGGTTGCCAGGAATCGAACTTCTGACCTTTGGAAGGGCAACCAATGCTCTTAACCACTGAGCTATCTCTCCAGCTCTTCTTACTGTAGCCAAAAGAGGGCACAAGACCTCATGGCAGATGGTTGTGACCCGTTATGTGGTCGCCTGGAATTGAATTCAGGAGGTTGGAAGGGCAGGCAATTCTCTTAACCATTGAGTCATCTCTCTTGCATCTTCCTTCTGTTGCCAGTAGAGGGCACCAAACCTCCTTTTGAGAGCAATTATGTGGTTGCCAGGAATCGAACTTCTGACCTTTGGAAGGGCAGGCAAAGCTCTTAACCACTGAGCTATCTCCCCAGCTCTTCTTTCTGTATCCCAAAGAGGGCACAAGACCTCATTGCAGATGGTTGTGAGCCATTATGTGGTTGCCTGGAATTCAGTTCAGGAGGTTGGAAGAGCAGGCAATGTTCTTAACCACTGAGCCATCTCTCCAACCCGTTTTTCAACTTCTTGAACTAAACCAGGTTTACTCAATGTGGTGTGTGGATCATATCTGCATTCCACTAACATGTGGAGTACAGGGGTCTCCATGGACATATTGGCCGTTCGCGTACATCATAGATGAAGTCTAGATAAATTGTTTGTCTGGCTTTAAATTGGTAAACCTTTTGCTGGTGTTTGTCGTCCTTTGGATGTCTTGGATGTGAGTTCTTCTTAAGGAACATGAACATGCCTGTATTTTCTTCTTCTAACCATCTTTCCTCATTCTGCTTGTTGGTGTCCCTGAAGCATGCAGGCTCATGCTGATAGAGCTGTGAGTCTTTATTATCCTAACAAAATGTTTTGCCTGATTCTGAGACAACAAAGGGGGCCCTGGCTGTATGTGTCCACTTGGCCTCATCAACCTCAGCAGGCAATGCTCTTAACCACTGAGCCATCTCTCCTGCCTCTTCCTTCTGTTGCCAGTAGAGGGTACCAAACCTCATTTTGAGAGCAATTATGTGATTTCCAGGAATCGAACTTCTGAACTTTGGAAGAGCAGGCAATGCTCTTAACCACTGAGCCATCTCTCCTGCCTCTCCCCTCTGTTGCCAGTAGAGGGCACCAAACCTCATTTTGAGAGCAATTATGTGATTCCCAGGAATCCAACTTCTGACCTTTGGAAGAGCAGGCAATGCTCTTAACCACTGAGCCATCTCTCCAACCCGTTATTCAACTTCTTTTACTAAACCAGGTTTACTCAATGTGGTGTGTGGATCACATCTCCATTTCCCTAACATGTGGAGTACAGGGGTCTCCGTGGACATATTGGCCGTTCGTGTACCTCATAGAGGAGGTCTAGATAAATTGTTTCTCTGGCTTAAAATTGGTACACCTTTTGCTGGTGTTTGTCGTCCTTTGGATGTCTTGGATGTGAGTTCTTCTTCAGGAACATGAACATGCCTGTATTTTCTTCTTCTAGTCATCTTGCCTTACTCTCCTTGGTGTTGTCTCTGAAGCACGCTGGCTCGTGGTGATAGAGCTGTGAGCCTTTAACATCCTAACAAAAGCTTTTGCCTCATTCAGTCACAACAACGCGGGCCCTGGCCCTTGGCCCTGACTCTATGTCTGTATGTGGTCTCATCAAACTCAGCAGGCAATGCTCTTTACCACAGAGCCATCTCTCTTGCCTCTTCCTTGTGGTGCCACTAGAGGGCGCCAAACCTCCTTTTGAGAGCAATTATTTGGTAGCCAGGAATCGAACTTCTGACCTTCGGAAGGGCAGCCAATGTTCTTAACCACTGACCTATCTCTCCAGCTTTTCTTACTGTAGCCAAAAGAGGGCACAAGACCTCATGGCAGATGGTTGTGAATCATTATGTGGTTGCCTGCAATTGATTTCAGGAGGTTCTAAGAGCAGGCAATGCTCTTAAGCACTGAACCATCTCTCATGCCTCTTCTTTTTTGCCAGTAAAGGGCAACAAATCTACCTTTTGAGAGCAATTATGGGATTGCCAGGAATGGAACTTCTGACCTTTGGAAGGGCAGCCAAAGCTCTTATCCACTGAGCTAAAACCCCAGCTCTTATTTTTTTATCCAAAAGAGGGCACAAGACCTCATTGCAGATGGTTGTGAGCCATTATGTGGTTGCCTGGAATTGAATTCAGGAGGTTGGAAGAGGAGGCAATGATCTTAACCACGGAGCCATCTCTCATGCCTCTTCCTTATGTTGCCAGTAGAGGGCACCAAACCTCCTTTTGAGAGCAATTATGTGATTTCCAGGAATCGAACTTCTGACCTTTGGAAGAGCAGGCAATGCTCTTAACCACTGAGCCATCTCTCCAACCCGTTTTTCAACTTCTTTTACTAAACCAGCTTTAGTCAATGTGGTGTGTGGATCACATCTCCATTTCCATGACGTGTGGAGTACAGGGGTCTGCATGGACCTATTGGCCATTCATGTACCTCATAGAGGAGGTCTAGATAAATTGTTTCTCTGGCTTTAAATAGGTTAACATTTTGCTGGTGTTTGTAGTCCTTTGATTGTCTTGGATATGAGTTCTTCTTAAGGCACATGAACATGCCAAAATTTTCTTCTTCTAGCCATCTTGCCTTACTCTCCTTGGTGTTGTCTCTGAAGCACGCTGGCTCATGGTGATAGAGCTGTGAGTCTTTAACATCCAAACAAGAGCTTTTGCCTCATTCAGTCACAGCCACGTGGGCCCTGGCCCTGTGCCCCGACTCTATGTCTGTTCTTGGCCTCATCAAACTCAGCAGGCAAAGCTCTTTACCACAGAGCCATCTTTCCTGCCTCTTCCTTGTGGTGCCACTAGACGGCGCCAAACCTCCTTTTGAGAGCAATTACGTGGTTCCCAGGAATCGAACTTCTGACCTTTGGAAGGGCAACCAATGCTCTTAACCGATGAGCTATCTCTCCAGCTCTTCTTACTGTAGCCAAAAGAGGGCACAAGACCTCATGAAAGATGGTTGTGACCCGTTATGTGGTCGCCTGGAATTGAATTCAGGAGATTGGAAGAGCAGGCAATTCTCTTAACCATTGAGCCATCTCTCTTGCATCTTCCTTCTGTTGCCAGTAGAGGGCACCAAACCTCCTTTTGAGAGCAATTATGTTGTTGCCAGGAATCGAACTTCTGACCTTTGGAAGGGCAGGCAAAGCTCTTAACCACTGAGCCATATCTCCTGCCTCTTCCTTCTGTTGCCAGTAGAGGGCACCAAACCTCATTTTGAGAGCAATTATGTGATTTCCAGGAAACGAACTTCTGAACTTTGGAAGAGCAGGCAATGCTCTTAAACACTGAGCCATCTCTCCTGCCTCTCCCCTCTGTTGCCAGTCTAGGGCACCAAACCTCATTTTGAGAGCAACTATGTGATTCCCAGGAATCGAACTTCTGAACTTTGGAAGAGCAGGCAATGCTCTTAACCACTGAGCCATCTCTCCAACCCGTTTTTCAACTTCTTGAACTAAACCAGGTTTACTCAATGTGGCATGTGGATCATATCTGCATTCAACTAACATGTGGAGTACAGGGGTCTCCATGGACATATTGGCCGTTCGCGTACTTCATAGATGAAGTCTAGATAAATTGTTTGTCTGGCTTTAAATTGGTAAACCTTTTGCTGGTGTTTGTCGTCCTTTGGATGTCTTGGATGTGAGTTCTTCTTAAGGAACATGAACATGCCTGTATTTTCTTCTTCTAACCATCTTTCCTCATTCTGCTTGGTAATGTCCCTGAAGCATGCAGGCTCATGCTGATAGAGCTGTGAGTCTTTATTATCCTAACAAAATGTTTTGCCTGATTCTGAGACAACAACGGGGGCCCTGGCAGTATGTGTCCACTTGGCCTCATCAACCTCAGCAGGCAATGCTCTTAACCACTGAGCCATCTCTCCTGCCTCTTCCTTCTGTTGCCAGTAGAGGGCACCAAACCTCATTTTGAGAGCAATTATGTGATTTTGAGGTATCGAACTTGGAAAAGCAGGCAATGCTCTTAACCACTGAGCCATCTCTCCTGCCTCTCCCCTCTGTTGCCAGTAGAGGGCACCAAACCTCATTTTAAGTGCAACTATGTGATTCCCAGGAATCGATCTTCTGAACTTTGGAAGAGCAGGCAATGCTCTTAACCACTGAGCCATCTCTCCAACCCGTTTTGCAACTTCTTTTACTAAACCAGCTTTAGTCAATGTGGTGTGTGGATCACATCTCCATTTCCCTGACATGTGGAGTACAGGGGTCTGCTTGGACCTATTGGACATTCATGTACCTCATAGAGGAGGTCTAGATAAATTGTTTCTCTGGCTTTAAATAGGTTAACATTTTGCTGGTGTTTGTAGTCCTTTGATTGTCTTGAATATGAGTTCTTCTTCAGGCACATGAACATGCCAATATTTTCTTCTTCTAGCCATCTTGCCTTACTCTCCTTGGTGTTGTCTCTGAAGCACGCTGGCTCATGGTGATAGAGCTGTGAGTCTTTAACATCCTAAGAAGAGCTTTTGCCTCATTCAGTCACAACAACGTGGGCCCTGGCCCTGTGCCCCGACTCTATGTCTGTACTTGGCCTCATCAAACTCAGCAGGCAAAGCTCTTTACCACAGAGCCATCTTTCCTGCCTCTTCCTTCTGTTGCCAATAGAGGGCGCCAAACCTCCTTTTGAGAGCAATTACGTGGTTCCCAGGAATCGAACTTCTGACCTTTGGAAGGGCAACCAATGCTCATAACCGCTGAGCCATCTCTCCAACCCGTTTTTCAACTTCTTTTACTAAACCAGGTTTACTCAATGTGGTGTGTGGATCACATCTCCATTTCCCTAACATGTGGAGTACAGGGGTCTCCGTGGACCTATTGGCCGTTCGTGTACTTCATAGAGGAGGTCTAGATAAATTGTTTCTCTGGCTTAAAATTGGTACACCTTTTGCTGGTGTTTGTCGTCCTTTGAATGTCTTGGATGTGAGTTCTTCTTCAGGAACATGAAAATGCCTGTATTTTCTTCTTCTAGTCATCTTGCCTTACTCTCCTTGGTGTTGTCTCTGAATCACGCTGGCTCGTGGTGATAGAGCTGTGAGCCTTTAACATCCTAACAAAAGCTTTTGCCTCATTCAGTCACAACAACGCGGGCCCTGGCCCTTGGCCCTGACTCTATGTCTCTATGTGGTCTCATCAAACTCAGCAGGCAATGCTCTTTACCACAGAGCCATCTCTCTTGCCTCTTCCTTGTGGTGCCACTAGAGGGCGCCAAACCTCCTTTTGAGAGCAATTATTTGGTAGCCAGGAATCGAACTTCTGACCTTCGGAAGGGCAGCCAATGTTCTTAACCACTGACCTATCTCTCCAGCTTTTCTTACTGTAGCCAAAAGAGGGCACAAGACCTCATGGCAGATGGTTGTGAATCATTATGTGGTTGCCTGCAATTGATTTCAGGAGGTTCTAAGAGCAGGCAATGCTCTTAAGCACTGAACCATCTCTCATGCCTCTTCTTTTTTGCCAGTAAAGGGCACCAAATCTACCTTTTGAGAGCAATTATGGGATTGCCAGGAATGGAACTTCTGAACTTTGGAAGGGCAGCCAAAGCTCTTATCCACTGAGCTAACACCCCAGCTCTTATTTTTGTATCCAAAAGGGGGCACAAGACCTCATTGCAGATGGTTGTGAGCCATTATGTGGTTGCCTGGAATTGAATTCGGAGGGTGGAAGAGGAGGCAATGATCTTAACCACGGAGCCATCTCTCATGCCTCTTCCTTATGTTGCCAGTAGAGGGCACCAAACCTCCTTTTGAGAGCAATTATGTGATTTCCAGGAATCGAACTTCTGACCTTTGGAAGAGCAGGCAATTCTCTTAACCACTGAGCCATCTCTCCAACCCGTTTTTCAACTTCTTGAACTAAACCAGGTTTACTCAATGTGGTGTGTGGATCATATCTGCATTCCACTAACATGTGGAGTACAGGGGTCTCCATGGACATATTGGCCGTTCGCGTACCTCATAGATGAAGTCTAGATAAATTGTTTGTCTGGCTTTAAATTGGTAAACGTTTTGCTGGTGTTTGTCGTCCTTTGGATGTCTTGGATGTGAGTTCTTCTTAAGGAACATGAACATGCCTGTATTTTCTTCTTCTAACCATCTTTCCTCATTCTGCTTGGTGGTGTCCCTGAAGCATGCAGGCTCATGCTGATAGAGCTGTGAGTCTTTATTATCCTAACAAAATGTTTTGTCTGATTCTGAGACAACAAAGGGGGCCCTGGCTGTATGTGTCCACTTGGCCTCATCAACCTCAGCAGGCAATGCTCTTAACCACTGAGCCATCTCTCCTGCCTCTTCCTTCTGTTGCCAGTATATCTGTTCTTGGCCTCATCAAACTCAGCAGGCAGATGGTTGTGAGCCATTATGTGGTTGCCTGGAATTCAGTTCAGGAGGTTGGAAGAGAAGGCAATGTTCTTAACCACTGAGCCATCTCTCCAACCCGTTTTTCAACTTCTTGAACTAAACCAGGTTTACTCAATGTGGTGTTTGGATCATATCTGCACTCCACTAACATGTGGAGTACACGGGTCTCCATGGACATATTGGCCGTTCGCGAACCTCATAGATGAAGTCTAGATAAATTGTTTGTCTGGCTTTTAATTGGTAAACCTTTTGCTGGTGTTTGTCGTCCTTTGGATGTCTTGGATGTGAGTTCTTCTTAAGGAACATGAACATGCCTGTATTTTCTTCTTCTAACCATCTTTCCTCATTCTGCTTGGTGGTGTCCCTGAAGCATGCAGGCTCATGGTGATAGAGCTGTGAGTCTTTATTATCCTAACAAAATGTTTTGCCTGATTCTGAGACAACAACGGGGGCCCTGGCTGTATGGGTCCACTTGGCCTCATCAACCTCAGCAGGCAATGCTCTTAACCACTGAGCCATCTCTCCTGCCTCTTCCTTCTGTAGCCAGTAGAGGGCACCAAACCTCCTTTTGAGAGTAATTATGTGATTTCCATGAATCGAACTTCTGAACTTTGGAAGAGCAGGCAATGCTCTTAACCACTGAGCCATCTCTCCTGCCTCTCCCCTCTGTTGCCAGTAGAGGGCACCAAACCTCATTTTGAGAGCAACTATGTGATTCCCAGGAATCGAACTTCTGAACTTTGGAAGAGCAGGCAATGCTCTTAACCACTGAGCCATCTCTCCAACCCGTTTTTCAACTTCTTTTACTAAACCAGGTTTACTCAATGTGGTGTGTGGATCACATTTCCATTTCCCTAACATGTGGAGTACAGGGGTCTCCGTGGACCTATTGGCCGTTCGTGTACCTCATAGAGGAGGTCTAGATAAATTGTTTCTCTGGCTTAAAATTGGTACACCTTTTGCTGGTGTTTGTCGTCCTTTGGATGTCTTGGATGTGAGTTCTTCTTCAGGAACATGAACATGCCTGTATTTTCTTCTTCTAGTCATCTTGCCTTACTCTCCTTGGTGTTGTCTCTGAAGCACGCTGGCTCGTGGTGATAGAGCTGTGAGCCTTTAACATCCTAACAAAAGCTTTTGCCTCATTCAGTCACAACAACGCGGTCCCTGGCCCTTGGCCCTGTCTATGTCTGTATGTGGTCTCATCAAACTCAGCAGGCAATGCTCTTTACCACAGAGCCATCTCTCTTGCGTCTTCCTTGTGGTGCCACTAGAGGGCGCCAAACCTCCTTTTGAGAGCAATTACCTGGTTCCCAGGAATCGAACTTCTGACCTTTGGAAGGGCAACCAATGCTCTTAACCACTGAGCTATTTCTCCAGCTCTTCTTACTGTAGACAAAAGAGGGCACAAGACCTTGGCAGATGGTTGTGACCCATTATGTGGTCGCCTGGAATTGAATTCAGGAGGTTGGAAGAGCAGGCAGTTTTCTTAACCATTGAGCCATCTCTCTTGCATCTTCCTTCTGTTGCCAGTAGAGGGCACCAAACCTCCTTTTGAGAGCAATTATGTGGTTGCCAGGAATCGAACTTCTGTCCTTTGGAAGGGCAGGCTAAGCTCTTAACCACTGAGCTATCTCCCCAGCTCTTCTTTCTGTATCCAAAAGAGGGCACAAGACCTCATTGCAGATGGTTGTGAGCCATTATGTGGTTGCCTGGAATTGAATTCAGGAGGTTGGAAGAGGAGGCAATGATCTTAACCACGGAGCCATCTCTCATGCCTCTTCCTTATGTTGCCAGTAGAGGGCAAAAAACCTCCTTTTGAGAGCAATTATGTGATTTCCAGGAATCGAACTTCTGACCTTTGGAAGAGCAGGCAATGCTCTTAACCACTGAGCCATCTCTCCAACCCGTTTTTCAACTTCTCTTACTAAACCAGCTTTAGTCAATGTGGTGTGTGGATCACATCTCCATTTCCCTGACATGTGGAGTACAGGGGTCTGCATGGACCTATTGGCCATTCATGTACCTCATAGAGGAAGTCTAGATAAATTGTTTCTCTGCTTTAAATAGGTTAACATTTTGCTGGTGTTTGTAGTCCTTTGATTGTCTTGGATATGAGTTCTTCTTCAGGCACATGAACATGCCAATATTTTCTTCTTCTAGCCATCTTGCATTACTCTCCTTGGTGTTGTCTCTGAAGCACGCTGGCTCATGGTGATAGAGCTGTGAGTCTTTAACATCCTAACAAGAGCTTTTGCCTCTTTCAGTCACAACAACGTGGGCCCTGGCCCTGTGCCCCGACTCTATGTCTGTTCTTGGCCTCATCAAACTCAGCAGGCAGAGCTCTTTACCACAGAGCCATCTTTCCTGCCTCTTCCTTCTGTTGCCAATAGAGGGCGCCAAACCTCCTTTTGAGAGCAATTACGTGGTTCCCAGGAATCGAACTTCTGACCTTTGGAAGGGCAGGCAAAGCTCTTAACCACTGAGCTATCTCCCCAGCTCTTCTTTCTGTATCCAAAAGAGGGCACAAGACCTCATTGCAGATGCTTGTGAGCCATTATGTGGTTGCCTGGAATACAGTTCAGGAGGTTCTAAGAGCAGGCAATGCTCTTAAGCACTGAACCATCTCTCATGCCTCTTCCTTCTGTTGTCAGTAGAGGGCACCAAACCTCCTTTTGAGAGCAATTATGGGATTGCCAGGAATGGAACTTCTGACGTTTGGAAGGGCAGCCAAAGCTCTTATCCACTGAGCTAACACCCCAGCTCTTATTTTTGTATCCAAAAGAGGGCACAAGACCTCATTGCAGATGGTTGTGAGCCAGTATGTGGTTGCCTGGAATTGAATTCAGGAGGTTGGAAGAGGAGGCAATGATCTTAACCACGGAGCCATCTCTCATGCCTCTTCCTTATGTTGCCAGTAGAGGGCACCAAACCTCCTTTTGAGAGCAATTATGTGATTTCCAGGAGTCGAACTTCTGACCTTTGGAAGAGCAGGCAATGCTCTTAACCACTGAGCCATCTCTCCAACCCGTTTTTCAACTTCTTTTACTAAACCAGCTTTAGTCAATGTGGTGTGTGGATCACATCTCCATTTCCCTGACGTGTGGAGTACAGGGGTCTGCATGGACCTATTGGCCATTCATGTACCTCATAGAGGAGGTCTAGATAAATTGTTTCTCTGGCTTTAAATAGGTTAACATTTTGCTGGTGTTTGTAGTTCTTTGATTGTCTTGGATATGAGTTCTTCTTCAGGCACATGAACATGCCAATATTTTCTTCTTCTAGCCATCTTGCCTTACTCTCCTTGGTGTTGTCTCTGAAGCACGCTGGCTCATGGTGATAGAGCTGTGAGTCTTTAACATCCTAACAAGAGCTTTTGCCTCATTCAGTCACAACAACTTGGGCCCTGGCCCTGTGCCCCGACTCTATGTCTGTTCTTGGCCTCATCAAACTCAGCAGGCAAAGCTCTTTACCACAGAGCCATCTTTCCTGGCTCTTCGTTCTGTTGTCAATAGAGGGCGCCAAACCTCCTTTTGAGAGCAATTACGTGGTTCCCAGGAATCGAACTTCTGACCTTTGGAAGGGCAACCAATGCTCTTAACCACTGAGCTGTCTCTCCAGCTCTTCTTACTGTAGCCAAAAGAGGGCACAAGACCTCATGGCAGATGGTTGTGACCCATTATGTGGTCGCCTGGAATTGAATTCAGGAGGTTGGAAGAGCAGGCAATTCTCTTAACCATTGAGCCATCTATCTTGCATCTTCCTTCTGTTGCCAGTAGAGGGCACCAAACCTCCTTTTGAGAGCAATTATGTGGTTGCCAGGAATCGAACTTCTGACCTTTGGAAGTCCAGGCAAAGCTCTTAACCACTGAGCTATCTCCCCAGCTCTTCTTTCTGTATCCAAAAGAGGGCACAAGACCTCATTGCAGATGGTTGTGAGCCATTATGTGGTTGCCTGGAATTCAGTTCAGGAGGTTGGAAGAGCAGGCAATGTTCTTAACCACTGAGCCATCTGTCCAACCCGTTTTTCAACTTCTTGAACTAAACCAGGTTTACTCAATGTGGTGTGTGGATCATATCTGCATTCCACTAACATGTGGAGTACAGGGGTCTCCATGGACATATTGGCCGTTCGCGTACCTCATAGATGAAGTCTAGATAAATTGTTTGTCTGGCTTTAAATTGGTAAACCTTTTGCTGATGTTTGTCGTCCTTTGGATGTCTTGGATGTGAGTTCTTCTTAAGGAACATGAACATGCCTGTATTTTCTTCTTCTAACCATCTTTCCTCATTCTGCTTGGTGGTGTCCCTGAAGCATGCAGGCTCATGGTGATAGAGCTGTGAGTCTTTATTATCCTAACAAAATATGTTGCCTGATTCTGAGACAACAACGTGGGCCCTGGCTGTATGTGTCCACTTGGCCTCATCAACCTCAGCAGGCAATGCTCTTAACTACTGAGCCATCTCTCCTGCCTCTTCCTTCTGTTGCCAGTAGGGGGCACCAAACCTCCTTTTGAGAGCAATTATGTGATTTCCAGGATTCGAACTTCTGAACTGTGGAAGAGCAGGCAATGCTCTTAACCACTGAGCCATCTCTCCTGCCTCTCCACTCTGTTGCCAGTAGAGGGCACCAAACCTCATTTTGAGAGCAACTATGTGATTCCCAGGAATCGAACTTCTGAACTTTGGAAGAGCAGGCAATGCTCTTAACCACTGAGCCATCTCTCCAACCCGTTTTTCAACTTCTTGAACTAAACCAGGTTTACTCAATGTGGTGTGTGGATCATATCTGCATTCCACTAACATGTGGAGTACAGGGGTCTCCATGGACATATTGGCCGTTCGCGTACCTCATAGATGAAGTCTAGATAAATTGTTTGTCTGGCTTTAAATTGGTAAACCTTTTGCTGGTGTTTGTCGTCCTTTGGATGTCTTGGATGTGAGTTCTTCTTAAGGAACATGAACATGCCTGTATTTTCTTCTTCTAACCATCTTTCCTCATTCTGCTTGGTGGTGTCCCTGAAGCATGCAGGCTCATGGTGATAGAGCTGTGAGTCTTTAATATCCTAACAAAATGTGTTGCCTGATTCTGAGACAACAACGTGGGCCCTGGCTGTATGTGTCCACTTGGCCTCTTCAACCTCAGCAGGCAATGCTCTTAACCACTGAGCCATCTCTCCTGCCTCTTCCTTCTGTTGCCAGTAGAGGGCACCAAACCTCATTTTGAGAGCAATTATGTGATTTCCAGGAATCGAACTTCTGAACTTTGGAAGAGCAGGCAATGCTCTTAACCACTGAGCCATCTCTCCTGCCTCTCCCCTCTGTTGCCAGTAGAGGGCACCAAACCTCATTTTGAGAGCAACTATGTGATTCCCAGGAATCGAACTTCTGACCTTTGGAAGAGCAGGCAATGCTCTTAACCACTGAGCCATCTCTCCAACCCGTTTTTCAACTTCTTTTACTAAACCAGGTTTACTCAATGTGGTGTGTGGATCACATCTCCATTTCCCTAACACGTGCAGTACAGGGGTCTCCGTGGACCTATTGGCCGTTCGTGTACCTCATAGAGGAGGTCTAGATAAATTGTTTCTCTGGCTTAAAATTGGTACACCTTTTGCTGGTGTTTGTCGTCCTTTGGATGTCTTGGATGTGAGTTCTTCTTCAGGAACATGAACATGCCTGTATTTTCTTCTTCTAGTCATCTTGCCTTACTCTCCTTGGTGTTGTCTCTGAATCACGCTGGCTCGTGGTGATAGAGCTGTGAGCCTTTAACATCCTAACAAAAGCTTTTGCCTCATTCAGTCACAACAACGCGGGCCCTGGCCCTTGGCCCTGACTCTATGTCTGTATGTGGTCTCATCAAACTCAGCAGGCAATGCTCTTTACCACAGAGCCATCTCTCTTGCCTCTTCCTTGTGGTGCCACTAGAGGGCGCCAAACCTCCTTTTGAGAGCAATTATTTGGTAGCCAGGAATCGAACTTCTGACCTTCGGAAGGGCAGCCAATGTTCTTAACCACTGACCTATCTCTCCAGCTTTTCTTACTGTAGCCAAAAGAGGGCACAAGACCTCATGGCAGATGGTTGTGAATCATTATGTGGTTGCCTGCAATTGATTTCAGGAGGTTCTAAGGGCAGGCAATGCTCTTAAGCACTGAACCATCTCTCATGCCTCTTCTTTTTTGCCAGTAAAGGGCACCAAATCTACCTTTTGAGAGCAATTATGGGATTGCCAGGAATGGAACTTCTGACGTTTGGAAGGGCAGCCAAAGCTCTTATCCACTGAGCTAACACCCCAGTTCTTATTTTTGTATCCAAAAGAGGGCACAAGACCTCATTGCAGATGGTTGTGAGCCATTATGTGGTGGCCTGGAATTGAATTCAGGAGGTTGGAAGAGGAGGCAATGATCTTAACCACGGAGCCATCTCTCATGCCTCTTCCTTATGTTGCCAGTAGAGGGCACCAAACCTCCTTTTGAGAGCAATTATGTGATTTCCAGGAATCGAACTTATGACCTTTGGAAGGGCAACCAATGCTCTTAACCACTGAGCTGTCTCTCCCGCTCTTCTTACTGTAGCCAAAAGAGGGCACAAGACCTCATGGCAGATGGTTGTGACCCATTATGTGGTCGCCTGGAATTGAATTCAGGAGGTTGGAAGAGCAGGCAATTCTCTTAACCATTGAGCCATCTCTCTTGCATCTTCCTTCTGTTGCCAGTAGAGGGCACCAAACCTCCTTTTGAGAGCAATTATGTGGTTGCCAGGAATCGAACTTCTGACCTTTGGAAGGGCAGCCAAAGCTCTTAACCACTGAGCTATCTCCCCAGATCTTCTTTCTGTATCCAAAAGAGGGCACAACACCTCATTGCAGATGGTTGTGAGCCATTATGTGGTTGCCTGGAATTGAATTCAGGAGGTTGGAAGAGGAGGCAATGATCTTAACCACGGAGCCATCTCTCATGCCTCTTCCTTATGTTGCCAGTAGAGGGCACCAAACCTCCTTTTGAGAGCAATTATTTGGTTGCCAGGAATCCAACTTCTGACCTTTGGAAGGGCAGGCAAAGCTCTTAACCACTGAGCTATCTCCCCAGCTCTTCTTTCTGTATCCAAAAGAGGGCACAAGACCTCATTGCAGATGGTTGTGAGCCATTATGTGGTTGCCTGGAATTCAGTTCAGGAGGTTGGAAGAGCAGGCAATGTTCTTAACCACTGAGCCATCTGTCCAACCCGTTTTTCAACTTCTTGAACTAAACCAGGTTTACTCAATGTGGTGTGTGGATCATATCTGCATTCCACTAACATGTGGAGTACAGGGGTCTCCATGGACATATTGGCCGTTCGCGTACCTCATAGATGAAGTCTAGATAAATTGTTTGTCTGGCTTTAAATTGGTAAACCTTTTGCTGGTGTTTGTCGTCCTTTGGATGTCTTGGATGTGAGTTCTTCTTAAGGAACATGAACATGCCTGTATTTTCTTCTTCTAACCATCTTTCCTCATTCTGCTTGGTGGTGTCCCTGAAGCATGCAGGCTCATGCTGATAGAGCTGTGAGTCTTTATTATCCTAACAAAATGTTTTGCCTGATTCTGAGACAACAACGGGGGCCCTGGCTGTATGTGTCCACTTGGCCTCATCACCTCAGCAGGCAATGCTCTTAACCACTGAGCCATCTCTCCTGCCTCTTCCTTCTGTTGCCAGTAGAGGGCACCAAACCTCATTTTGAGAGCAATTATGTGATTTCCAGGAATCGAACTTCTGAACTTTGGAAGAGCAGGTAATGCTCTTAACCACTGAGCCATCTCTCCTGCATCTCCCCTCTGTTTCCAGTAGACGGCACCAAACCTCATTTTGAGAGCAACTATGTGATTCCCAGGAATCGAACTTCTGACCTTTGGAAGAGCAGGCAATGCTCTTAACCACTGAGCCATCTCTCCAACCCGTTTTTCAACTTCTTTTACTAAACCAGGTTTACTCAATGTGGTGTGTGGATCACATCTCCATTTCCCTAACACGTGGAGTACAGGGGTCTCCGTGGACCTATTGGCCGTTCGTGTACCTCATAGAGGAGGTCTAGATAAATTGTTTCTCTGGCTTAAAATTGGTACACCTTTTGCTGGTGTTTGTCGTCCTTTGGATGTCTTCGATGTGAGTTCTTCTTCAGGAACATGAACATGCCTGTATTTTCTTCTTCTAGTCATCTTGCCTTACTCTCCTTGGTGTTGTCTCTGAAGCACGCTGGCTCGTGGTGATAGAGCTGTGAGCCTTTAACATCCTAACAAAAGCTTTTGCCTCATTCAGTCACAACAACGCGGACCCTGGCCCTTGGCCCTGACTCTATGTCTGTATGTGGTCTCATCAAACTCAGCAGGCAATGCTCTTTACCACAGAGCCATCTCTCTTGCCTCTTCCTCGTGGTGCCAGTAGAGGGCGCCAAACCTCCTTTTGAGAGCAATTATTTGGTAGCCAGGAATCGAACTTCTGACCTTCGGAAGGGCAGCCAATGTTCTTAACCACTGACCTATCTCTCCAGCTTTTCTTACTGTAGCCAAAAGAGGGCACAAGACCTCATGGCAGATGGTTGTGAATCATTATGTGGTTGCCTGCAATTGATTTCAGGAGGTTCTAAGAGCAGGCAATGCTCTTAAGCACTGAACCATCTCTCACGCCTCTTCTTTTTTGCCAGTAAAGGGCACCAAATCTACCTTTTGAGAGCAATTATGGGATTGCCAGGAATTGTAGGGACATAGCCCCACCCATGGGGGCGTGTTCGCCTCGGGCTAATGTTTACGGATAAATCTGCCGGGCGTGAGCCCAGCAGCCCTTTTTCTTTTGCTCCGCTTTTCCGGTACACCGCGGGAACCTGTGGTCCTGTAAGTTTATTTCCTTATTAAAGCTCTATATATCTATATAATCTGTCTACATTCATTTGCGCCGCCACATTTGGCGTCCCGACGTCGGGCTATTTTGCCCCCGACCCGGCACAGGGGGGGCGCAAGCTCCACCTTTCCCGGCTAGTTGCCTGAGCTCAGGAAGGCGATTTACAGCGCGCTCCCTGCTCGCTTTCCCTTCCCCCACTCCAGGCCACTACAGTCACAGAGCAGCAACCCCCCACAGAGCAGTTAATAGCTCCCTGCTTCTTCCAAACCCTCACTGCCTGATTTAAGTGAAGCACCCGCAGTTTTGAAGTAAAAGCCACCAACCCCTTCCCTTAACAGGCAGTACAATAATTTTTGTTTTGAGTTAATTGTTTCAGACCGGCTCTGGCTTAGACCACGTGGACTCAGGTGCATTTCTTTAGCCACCACTGGCAGGAAAACTTCATTACAAGTACATAATTTTCTTTTATAAATAAGAAAAATGTCTGAAAACATTACCATTCAAGACTTTAACAGCCTTTTCAGTTGTACCATGTGGGAGATTTTACAAGAAGTGTCTGTCAGCCCACAGATATGGATCTTTCTGGGATTCGTAGTTTTCCTTGGTACTGTATGGTTTGATAATAGAAATATGATAAAGTCTTTACGAGACGAGGTTGAACGCTTAAAAACAATTGAGAATGACAACAATCTTCTCAAAAATCAGTTTGAAGTTCTCCAGGCAGAGAACAGATCTTTGTTTAACACAACTCGACAAACTGAAAAAAATTTAGAAGAGGTACAGGCTGATGTTAAGGAGAAATTCATTACTATGGAAGAGAGAACAGCTGATTTGGATCGTAAGCTTCAGTCCCTTTCTGAAACATTAATGGCTGATATTAAGGAGAAATTCATTACTGTGGAAGAAGGAACAGCTGATTTGGATCGTAAGCTTCAGTCCCTTTCAGTAGGAACAGAAACATTAACTGAGAGAATCAAAACTGCTGAATGTGACAATCGGATTTTGTCTAAAGCTTATGACAGATTGACAGAAAGATTATCTATACAAGAAGGCACGGTATATGCTATAAAAATTATGTCCAAAGATGAGACATTATCTGTAATGGACAAACTTCATACTTTAGAATCCTCAATGAAGGCTTTAGAACATAATTCTGGACAGGAGATTCAGACATTAAAGAAGGCAATGGTGAATAGAATTGAAAAGATTGAGGAATTTCTAAATTCTGAGGAAGAAGAGCAAGAGGTAGAAAGGCATATTTTAACTAAATCTGTGGGTAAATCCCTCCGGGACAATTCCCACAAAGCTCTACCTACAGTTCTACCTGCCTTTCCAGTTGTAACAACTGAGAAAGTAGTTGGTTCCAGAAACCCTAGGGTCATCAAGGAAGATACATGGGAACCTGTCTGTATGAATGATCTCAAAGAAATTAAACAGGCTGTAATGACTTTTGGAATGAATGCCTCTTTTGTTAAAGAGATGCTAAGATCTTGGGCTACCACTAATAAGGTCACGCCCAATGACTGGTTTCAACTGAGCTCTGCTGTCCTTGAGAGTGGAACGCAATTGAAATGGAAATGCTTATTCAGGCAAGAGGCTAGACTTTTAGAACAGCAAGAAAGAGCAAAGGGAATTGAGATTTCCATAGATCAAATTTTGGGAGAGGGGCTATTTTCTGAGCCTCAGGAACAAGCTAATTTGGATGAAAACATACTCTCTGTGTGTACTACAGCAGCCTTAAGGGCTTGGGACAGGGTGCAAGACCCAGGACAGAGGATGGAATCATTTGTCAGAGTTAAACAGGGTCAAAGAGAACACTTTAGTGACTTTTTACAAAGAATAACTAAAGCTGTACAAATAGGGATATCTGACCCAGAAGCAAGACGTATAATGATCGAGACTTTGGCTTATGAAAATGCAAATGTGGAATGCAAAAGGATTTTGGGACCTTTAAAGCTCAGATCAGCGCCATTAGAAGAATGGGTCTTGCATACACTAGATGTTGATACATTTGACTATGGCACTGAAGCATGGGTAGAAGAAGCAATTTCCAATGGTAAAAGGAGACATCAGAATACCAAATGTTTTAATTGTGGCAAAATGGGTCATATGAAAAGGAATTGTAGACAACGGATTTTCAGAAATAATAATAATGCATCTTCTAGAAATAACAGAAATAGGAGGACTCAGCCTTCAGGTTTATGTAGAAGATGTGGAAAGGGCAGACACTGGACGAATGAGTGCAGGTCTACAAGAGATAGACAAGGCAACCTGATACAGACGGGAAACGTGAGAGGGGGGGGCCTCACAGGCCCCCCATGGCAAACATGGTTCAGTCATTTCCAGTTACTACAGAGAACGTGACTCGTCAGGACAATTAGAAAGCCCCATGCCTACTGTTACAAGCAATAATGATCAGAAAGATGAGTTCCGTGTGTTTTGGCAAACTTCTATAAATGACCAAAGACCAAAGCTGAGAGTGTGTGTAAATGGCATTTTTATTACTGGCCTGCTGGACACAGGTGCGGATGTAAGTATCATTACCCCAGAATCTTGGCATCCATATTGGCCTCTTCAGAATGTAAATGTTCAGCTCCTGGGAATTGGAACCCTATCTCGAGTAAGGCAGAGCACGAGATGGGTTGAATGTATAGGACCAGAGGGACAAATAGGAAAATTAAGGCCATATGTAGCCAATATTGCAATGAATTTATGGGGTCGTGACCTATTACAACAATGGAATACCCAAATTAACATTCCTGCTACTTCTAGAGCCTATATTTCTGGGGATAATATTAAAAGATATTACAAACGGAGAAAACCGGCCATTCGGGCTGTACAAGAACAAGCAATTGATGTCCCTTCAGAGATACCAACAGCCTTGCCTTTAAAATGGTTGACTGAGAAACCAATATGGACAAAGCAATGGCCTTTAGCTGAGGAAAAGTTACAGGCTTTAGAACAGTTGGTACAAGAGCAATTAGATGCTGGACATATAGAAGAATCTACCAGCCCTTGGAATTCTCCTGTATTTGTGGTTAAGAAAAAATCAGGTAAATGGAGAATGGTGACAGATCTCAGGGCTATCAACAAGGTTATTCAACCTATGGGCCCTCTGCAATCTGGAATTCCTTTGCCCTCTTTATTGCCAAAAGGATGGCCTCTCATAGTTATTGATTTAAAGGATTGTTTTTTCACTATACCTTTACAAAAAGAAGATAGAGAAAAGTTTGCCTTCACAGTGCCTACTTATAATAATTCTCAACCTTCGAGGAGGTACCACTGGACCGTCCTCCCCCAGGGTATGTTAAATAGCCCCTCCCTGTGCCAATATTTTGTGAATCAACCATTGCCAATAATACGCAAGAAATTTCCCAAATCGATAGTATATCATTACATGGACGACATTTTGTTATCCGATTCAAACATGGATACCTTGAACAGATTGTTTGAAGAAATAAAAATACTTTTACCAAAATGGGGATTGCAAATTGCTCCTGAAAAGATTCAGAAGGGAGATTCTGTTAATTATTTAGGTTATAAAATAGGTTTACAAAAAATTAAGACACAAAAGGCACAAATTCGGAGAGATCGCCTACGGACTCTTAATGACTTTCAAAGACTATTAGGGGACATTTCCAGTCTACGGCCAGCTATTGGGATAACACCTGATCTAATAATTCATTTGAACAAAACCTTGGATGGTGACAAAGATTTAAACAGTCCCAGAGAATTAACAGCTGAAGCAGAAAAGGAACTGACGATGATTGAGGAAAAATTACAACAGGCACATGTGGATAGGGTAAATCCAGAGCTCGACTGTATTCTCGTCATACTACCATCAAAAATTTCCCCTACAGGAATTTTAATGCAGAGAGATGATATTATCTTGGAATGGATCTTTGTACCACATAAACCAAGTAAGAAACTGAAAACTTATGTAGAAAAAGTCTCTGAGTTAATTATAAAAGGCAAGTTGAGACTTCGTCAACTAGCAGGCATAGACCCAGCAGAAATTATAGTGCCTTTCACTGCTGATGAACTAAAGAAATTATGGGAAGATAATGAACCATGGCAAAGAGCTTGTGCTAATTTCTTGGGAGACATTAATAACAACTATCCAAAAAGCAAGAGGCTTAACTTCATAAAGAGAACTTCTTGGATCCTTCCTCGAATCGTCCGTGATACTCCAATAACTGGAGCCCGTACGTTCTATACTGATGCCAATAAATCAGGGAAGGCAGGTTACAAATCAGAAGACTTGGGTAAGGTGGAACAAAGTCCTTATGATTCTGTCCAGAAGGCAGAATTATATGCCATTCTTATGGTGCTAAGGGATTTTAAAGAACCTATTAATATAGTTACTGATTCACAATATGCAGAAAGAGTTATTTTACATATTGAAACTGCTGAATTTATACCTGATGATACAGAACTAACCTCTTTGTTTATCCAGGTGCAAGATTTGATTAGGAACAGGCTTTGCCCTATGTACATAACACACATCCGATCCCATACGGGTCTGCCAGGTCCTCTAGCACAAGGTAATGCAGAAATTGATCAATTATTGATTGGTAGTGTGCTACAAGCCTCTGAATTTCATAAAAAACATCATGTTAATAGCAAAGGTTTGAAGAAAGAGTTTTCTATTACATGGCAACAAGCTAGGGAGATTGTAAAGAAATGCCCTACTTGCTCTTTCTATAACCAAACGCCACTGCCTGCAGGGGCTAATCCAAAGGGCACCCAAAGGAATGAAATCTGGCAGATGGATGTGTTCCACTTTGCAGAATTTGGCAAATTAAAATATGTTCATCACACCATTGACACGTATTCAGGCTTTCAGTGGGCAACGGCTTTAAGTTCAGAAAAAGCTGATTCAGTTATCACTCATTTATTAGAAGTCATGGCTATCATGGGTATACCTACACAAATAAAGACAGATAATGGTCCTGCTTATGTCTCTAGGAAAATGAAACGGTTTTTTGATTATTACAATATCAAGCATGTTACAGGTATACCATACAATCCTACAGGTCAAGCAGTCATAGAAAGATCAAATCGAACTATAAAGGATATGTTGAACAAACAGAAAGGGGTGGAAAACACCCCCAGAAATAGGTTACATAATGCTTTGTTAACCTTGAATTTCCTCAACGCTAATGAGAAGGGAACATTGGCTGCAGAAAGACATTGGATAATGGAAAAGTCTACTGAACTAAATCAACCAGTTTATTTCAAGGATGTGCTGACCTCACAATGGAAGCCAGGAGATGTGCTGCGTTGGGGAAGGGGATTTGCTCTTGTCTCCACAGGTGAGGAAAAATTGTGGATTCCATCAAAATTGATAAAGGTTCGTTTTGATGAAGAGAAGCCAGTTGGGAAAGATAAATAACAATTCAATCACATGGATGGCAATCATACTGATGGTAAGTAATACAAATAGGTTGGGGGCAGGGTTCTCTTCTTATCTCCACAGGAAAATACCCATCTTCAAAGAATTTAAGGTACCCCTAATATTTAATTACTGATGGAGGGACTTGTTCTGTAAGTATTAATATATATATATATATATATATATATATATATATATATATATATGTCTTAAACTTTCTTTGCTTTTCCTCATATCTGTGTCTTTCTTTATATGTCAGTATATGTCCTTGTTGTTAATGTTTAAATTTCCCATAACAAGCAACAAATTTTCCTACAGTAATCTTTGAAGTTTCCAGGATGAAGATGGGGCCCCACAACATCAACTCCATCTGGTTTTTATGACGTCATGATTTTTTTTTAAAGCGCTAATATTAGACCTGTTTTTTGGTACCAACTACAAGAGACAATTTCGAATGGTGCACATTTTTGACAACACTCTGGTCGGACCTTCTCAAAACGCTCTGAGACTAGTTACAATTTTCTTAGGTCAAAGGTTAATTTGGAAATTTTACCATCATTTGCTTTCACAGGACCCCCTAAGAAGAACGTCGCCCCCATGTCAGCTAGAAGCAATCTTAGAGGACGGCATCCCCTCTCCCAACAGAGTTTGCCCTCAGGGTTGGGGACATCTTTTAATGGTTGGTTTAGGGTTGAGGGGATGGGGTGATATTTTTTTTTGGAAAAAAAAATAAGAAGAAGAAGAAGAGGAAGAAGAAGGGGGTAACTGGTTTTTTGGGATGATTGGTATTTGTGAATTACTGTCTATAGAAAATTGTACTGGTACTGTTTCTTGTATATTGATATGTTAAATATTGAATATGAGTGTTCCTACCTCTATTTTTGTATGAGTATGCTTATAACTTTGTCCATATTGTATTGATACATCTACCATATTACATTGTACATTTCTGCCTCTGATACTATGACATTGTTTACAGTTGAAGATCATTGTCTTCATATATTGCACAGTTGTTTATTCTTTTAGTCTTCAAAGTTAGATAGGTATTGAGAATTATATGTTTGTCATATTTATTTTTAAGTTTATCAGGTCTTTTAGTTACATAGAGATTATATTTAGTATAGATAGTATGATCTTCAGCCTCTTCGAAGAGCTGTAGAAAATGGCCTTTAATCTAACCTAAAATTTCTATGCCAAAGAGACACAATTACTCCTGGCAACACCACTCTACTCCCGAGAGAACGTTGAGCACCAAAGACACTCCACTGGGAGCTTGTCTTCTTGGCAGAACTGGCCTTTGGGTTAAGAAAAGCCCATACCTCAACTTCTGACAAAGATACAGAATATCCCTAAGTGGATGAAACAGGATTGTCTTATCTTGCCAAGACAGGGTAGGATAGTCCTAAGAAAGTTCCTTGCCTTTAATAATGGTATGCCAGTTATGTTAGGCCTTAGCCAAAGTTGGTTGACTCAACATTGCAAACGAGACTTTGGGTGATTGCCCAGGTAGTCAGTTGTCTCTGTCAATTGTTGCACATTTTGGATATCTCTCGATTGTTAAGTGAAATTTATTCCCTTCTCAGATCTTTGACGGAGTTGAAGATTATATAATTGTAGTTACTCTCTATGTTATTTAGACTCCTTGAGATAGAATGTTTAGCAAAAGTTTTGTCCTCAATATTGTTTGTTATATTTATTATTTGTTATTATTGTATATAGTTGTATTTGGTTTGGTTCTATCTTATTTAGACAAAAGGGGGAGAAGTAGGGACATAGCCCCACCCATTGGGGGCGTGTTCGGCTCGGGCTAATGTTTACGGATAAATCTGCCGGGCGTGAGCCCAGCAGGCCTTTTTCTTTTGCTCCGCTTTTCCGGTACACCGCGGGAACCTGTGGTCCTGTAAGTTTATTTCCTTATTAAAGCTGTATATATCTATATAATCTGTCTACATTCATTTGCGCGGCCACAAGGAATGGAACTTCTGACCTTTGGAAGGGCAGCCAAAGCTCTTATCCACTGAGCTAACACCCCAGCTCTTATTTTTGTATCCAAAAGAGGGCACAAGACCTCATTGCAGATGGTTGTGAGCCATTATGTGGTTGCCTGGAATTGAATTCAGGAGGTTGGAAGAGGAGGCAATGATCTTAACCACGGAGCCATCTCTCATGCCTCTTCCTTATGTTGCCAGTAGAGGGAACCAAACCTCCTTTTGAGAGAAATTATGTGATTTCCAGGAATCGAACTTCTGACCTTTGGAAGAGCAGGCAATGCTCTTAACCACTGAGCCATCTCTCCAACCCGTTTTTCTTTTTTTCTTTTTTTTTCCCTTTGATAATCCTGTATTTTAGAAACCAATTAAGCATTGAAGGAATAATTAACAAAAGCAGTTTTATATTAAGAAACAATTTTACATGATATAATCACTGAAGCAACATTAACATGTACCTTACATTCAACCAAAAACGTAAGAGGGTCAGAGTATAAAAAATAACCCACTTTCTCATATTCCAAATATGTGGACATTCAGTAATGAAGTTCCATTAATAAAGATAATCAAGTCCTTGAGTGCTGAGAAAGAACCGAGTAATCCTGAGACAAATCCTAACGGGTGGTAAAGGTCAGACACATGTGAACTGAGACACAGTTCTGCAGCTCTGACTTTACAAGAAGGCTGGAGGCAACCAGCGGTCACAACAGAGGCCTACAGGTGCACACTGAGTTATTCCCAAACCACTCACCCTTCCCTAGCCCATCACTATACCAAAGCACCAAAAATTTGAATAGAAACTATTATTGAAACCACTTAAAATTGCAATGAAAAACGGGGGGTAAACCCTTAAAATCCAAGACAAGGAAAGAAATAACAGAATGCTCACCAAGCCCACAATTTATCTTTCTAGATATTTAGATAAAACTCTAATCTATTATATCTTAAGCACATAATAAGGCACATAATAAGAAATTAAGTAAATACACAGTAATTCTGAGTATTAGAGATTATAGTGGTACAAAAAACCCTTGAGATTTTTTTCTAAAAGAAGACCTTACCAAAAATAACTTTTAAAAAATCTGTCAAACCATATGATAGACCTGAATATTTTCCTTAAGACTGTAAACTTTTTTTCTGAAAACAATTATAAAAAAGTAGGATTACTTTTCTTTTAAAATTTTCCAAGATCATATTACATTACTTGACAAATGTCATTTTGAAATTCAAAACATAATTTTTTTTCTAAAATGGTTCACTATTCTGATATTGTAACAGATCTAGGCTGAATTCCACTTCTGTTTCCCTGGGACAATTGCAACACTTTGCGTTTCCAAAAAGTCTTTGAAAGAGAAGATATGCATTATTCAAAGGAGTGACATACAGTGAAAAAAAAATCACTGAAAGAAAGCATGCATGTTTATAAACCTGCTTCCAATATAACTCCATGTGGTTATGTATAATAACTATCAATAGATGCAAATATCTGATATAATTTATAAGTGAACATCATTTTCTACAGGGAAATTGCTGAATCATAAAGTTAAAAACTTGGTTGTAAGTGGTTTAAATTACATCAAGAAATTGTAAAAGTCTGTATGCCTAAATTCCTCAAAGTACAAAGGATACTAGAAATGTCATGTAAGGCTGATCTGGACCCAAACTTAAACAAAGTCTATCCTTTTGAAATCTAATTCAGGGAATTAAATTATTTAAAAAATATTTTCCTGATCTTTTTTCCTGAAAGTTATTTTCATAGAAACTGCAGTACAAAGGAAAAGCAAACCTTTGATCAACATTGGTGGGAAAAATTGGAGAAAAAAAGGAATATCTCTTGTTTTGAATGTACTTGAATATTAATCAAACTCCCAAAGAGTTACTTTTGTGAAAGAGGCAGAATTGGTCTTGAGCTGCTAAAGTTTGTGCCTGAAGACTTTACTGAAATTATGGTCCAGTTTCAGGAGAACATTCACAGAGAGCTCAGATGGTGGACTTTGAGAAGGAAACTCTGAGGTGATGATTCTCTCCAAGATCATGATTGTGAAGCTCAATAAGGGCCTGGATTGCTTCTTCCACAGACCCCAACTGAATGAGTGCCATCTTACGATCCTTCTGAAAGAATTTAAAAGCCTTCACTGAGCATCCAGCGTCTATGAAAAGGTTCTTCAAATCATCCATTGTAACAGAAGGGGGGATGTTGGAAAGTTGTAGAGTGGCTGACGGCGGGAAGATATTCTGGAAGTTCTTTGAGCCGGGCTTTTTAAAGCGATGCAGGGGACTATTGCTGAAGTCCTTAGTCAGACCTTGGTCTTCCTGTCCCTCTCTAGGGAGCTGGACTGCTTGGTGTTTGGACAGTGTAGCACGAAGTACTTTTCCATAAAGTCTCTGACCACTTAGATGGTTCATTGCGAGCTGAGCTTGACTTGCGTCTGCCATCTGCACCAAAGCGTTTTCTTTCTTGTTAAACATGATCTTCACTCGATGGACATCACCATACACTCCAAATAGGATAAAAAGTCCATGTGGTGTGATAAAATCAGGATTGAGGTTGGTGACAAGCAGAACAGAATTCCCTGGTATGCCACTTGTCCCAGGAATGGCCATCCTTCCAGTGACAGCAGAGGAGGTGAGTGTGAGGGGACCAAGGGCTCCAGGAACAGCTGGAACAGACAGACCTGTAGCTTGAGGAAATCCAATGGTGGGGGCAAATCCAGCAGCCCCTGCATATGGAGAGGAAATTATACCTGGTGCACCAAAAGCAGCAGCCATAGGAGGTTCAAGGGGTGGCTGACCATCTCCAGTAGGAAGGTCTATGCGAGTAAAGTCTCTGCTTTTGTCATTATTGTATTTCACATTAAGGCTGGTGAGTTTGGAGAAGTCAATACGCAGAGTGCAGCATGCATTATAGATATTCTGGCCATCCAAAGCCATTTTGGCATAATGTGCATTCAGTGGGTCAGCATACTGAAGCAAGGCTTGAAACTGATTATTCTTTGTAAAGGTGATAATCTTCAAGACTGTGCCAAATTTAGAAAATATCTGATGAAGAACTTCCAAAGTGACAGGGTAAAATAGGTTTTCAATAATTATCCGGAGCACAGGACTCTGCCCAGGTAGCACTGTGCCTTCACTGGAAGGAGCTCCAGGAAGGGACAGGTTTCCTGACTGTACAGCACTGACAGCCTGCAGTGCAGCTTGGGCTCTAGCCTGATTAGGCAGATTGTCAGTCTTAAGTTCTCGGTGATTGGAATACTGGATATAAACAGGCTGACTTCGTAGATGAGGAGTAACAGGAGTGTAATAATTTACCATAGTAACAGCAGCTTCTTAAGAAGCCATTTCTAAAAAGGCCTGGCTTTTTCCTTTCAACATCAAAAGATTAGTTACTTTGCCAAATGGTAGACCTAATGATATGACCTCTGCTTCGGTGACATCACATGGAATTTTGCGAAGATGGAGAACACGGGAAGGCGAACAGGGAGGTCTATCTCCTTTAAATTTCTTGTTGTCATTCCCATTAGCATACACACCTGCAGAAGGAGTAGAATTGCTCATGGTAGAAGGTCCGTTAATGACACCAGGAGAAAGAAGCTCATCAGATCCCCGCCATCCATGGCCCAGATGGAGGAGCGCGTCGTGCGGGGATTGACGGGCTCGCCGCGGGCGGGGGTGGGGGGAAAGCAAGCGGCGGCTCCGGGGACCGGCGAGCGGAGCCGCTCCGCAGCTCCGGCCGGTCGGAGGTGGAAGGAAGCTCCAACCCGTTTTTCAACTTCTTTTACTAAACCAGCTTTAGTCAATGTGGTGTGTGGATCACATCTCCATTTCCATGACGTGTGGAGTACAGGGGTCTGCATGGACCTATTGGCCATTCATGTACCTCATAGAGGAGGTCTAGATAAATTGTTTCTCTGGCTTTAAATAGGTTAACATTTTGCTGGTGTTTGTAGTCCTTTGATTGTCTTGGATATGAGTTCTTCTTAAGGCACATGAACATGCCAAAATTTTCTTCTTCTAGCCATCTTGCCTTACTCTCCTTGGTGTTGTCTCTGAAGCACGCTGGCTCATGGTGATAGAGCTGTGAGTCTTTAACATCCTAACAAGAGCTTTTGCCTCATTCAGTCACAGCAACGCGGGCCCTGGCCCTGTGCCCCGACTCTATGTCTGTTCTTGGCCTCATCAAACTCAGCAGGCAGAGCTCTTTACCACAGAGCCATCTTTCCTGCCTCTTCCTTGTGGTGCCAGTAGAGGGCACCAAACCTCCTTTTGAGAGCAATTATGTGGTTGCCAGGAATCGAACTTCTGACCTTTGGAAGGGCAACCAATGCTCTTAACCACTGAGCTATCTCTCCAGCTCTTCTTACGGTAGCCAAAAGAGGGCACAAGACCTCATGGCAGATGGTTGTGACCCATTATGTGGTCGCCTGGAATTGAATTCAGGAGGTTGGAAGAGCAGGCAATTCTCTTAACCATTGAGCCATCTCTCTTGCATCTTCCTTCTGTTGCCAGTAGAGGGCACCAAACCTCCTTTTGAGAGCAATTATGTGGTTGCCAGGAATCGAACTTCTGACCTGTGGAAGGGCAGGCAAAGCTCTTAACCACTGAGCTATCTCCCCAGCTCTTCTTTCTGTATCCCAAAGAGGGCACAAGACCTCATTGCAGATGGTTGTGAGCCATTATGTGGTTGCCTGGAATTGAATTCAGGAGGTTGGAAGAGGAGGCAATGATCTTAACCACGGAGCCATCTCTCATGCCTCTTCCTTATGTTGCCAGTAGAGGGCACCAAACCTCCTTTTGAGAGCAATTATGTGATTTCCAGGAATCGAACTTCTGACCTTTGGAAGAGCAGGCAATGCTCTTAACCACTGAGCCATCTCTCCAACCCGTTTTTCAACTTCTTTTACTAAACCAGCTTTAGTCAATGTGGTGTGTGGATCACATCTCCATTTCCCTGACATGTGGAGTACAGGGGACTGCATGGACCTATTGGCCATTCATGTACCTCATAGAGGAGGTCTAGATAAATTGTTTCTCTGGCTTTAAATAGGTTAACATTTTGCTGGTGTTTGTAGTCCTTTGATTGTCTTGGATATGAGTTCTTCTTCAGGCACATGAACATGCCAATATTTTCTTCTTCTAGCCATCTTGCCTTACTCTCCTTGGTGTTGTCTCTGAAGCACGCTGGCTCATGGTGATAGAGCTGTGAGTCTTTAACATCCTAACAAGAGCTTTTGCCTCATTCAGTCACAACAACGTGGGCCCTGGCCCTGTGCCCCGACTCTATGTCTGTTCTTGGCCTCATCAAACTCAGTAGGCAGAGCTCTTTACCACAGAGCCATCTTTCCTGCCTCTTCCTTCTGTTGCCAATAGAGGGCGCCAAACCTCCTTTTGAGAGCAATTACATGGTTCCCAGGAATCGAACTTCTGACCTTTGGAAGGGCAACCAATGCTCTTAACCACTGAGCTATCTCTCCAGCTCTTCTTACTGTAGCCAAAAGAGGGCACAAGACCTCATGGCAGATGGTTGTGACCCATTATGTGGTCGCCTGGAATTGAATTCAGGAGGTTGGAAGAGCAGGCAATTCTCTTAACCATTGAGCCATCTCTCTTGCATCTTCCTTCTGTTGCCAGTAGAGGGCACCAAACCTCCTTTTGAGAGCAATTATTTGGTTGCCAGGAATCGAACTTCTGACCTTTGGAAGGGCAGGCAAAGCTCTTAACCACTGAGCTATCTCCCCAGCTCTTCTTTCTGTATCCAAAAGAGGGCACAAGACCTCATTGCAGATGGTTGTGAGCCATTATGTGGTTGCCTGGAATTCAGTTCAGGAGGTTGGAAGAGCAGGCAATGTTCTTAACCACTGAGCCATCTCTCCAACCCGTTTTTCAACTTCTTGAACTAAACCAGGTTTACTCAATGTGGTGTGTGGATCATATCTGCATTCCACTAACATGTGGAGTACAGGGGTCTCCATGGACATATTGGCCGTTCGCGTACCTCATAGATGAAGTCTAGATAAATTGTTTGTCTGGCTTTAAATTGGTAAACCTTTTGCTGGTGTTTGTCGTCCTTTGGATGTCTTGGATGTGAGTTCTTCTTAAGGAACATGAACATGCCTGTATTTTCTTCTTCTAACCATCTTTCCTCATTCTGCTTGGTGGTGTCCCTGAAGCATGCAGGCTCATGGTGATAGAGCTGTGAGTCTTTATTATCCTAACAAAATGTTTTGCCTGATTCTGAGACAACAACGGGGGCCCTGGCTGTATGTGTCCACTTGGCCTCATCAACCTCAGCAGGCAATGCTCTTAACCACTGAGCCATCTCTCCTGCCTCTTCCTTCTGTTGCCAGTAGAGGGCACCAAACCTCATTTTGAGAGCAATTATGTGATTTCCAGGAATCGAACTTCTGAACTTTGGAAGAGCAGGTAATGCTCTTAACCACTGAGCCATCTCTCCTGCATCTCCCCTCTGTTGCCAGTAGACGGCACCAAACCTCATTTTGAGAGCAACTATGTGATTCCCAGGAATCGAACTTCTGACCTTTGGAAGAGCAGGCAATGCTCTTAACCACTGAGCCATCTCTCCAACCCGTTTCTCAGCTTCTTTTACTAAACCAGGTTTACTCAATGTGGTGTGTGGATCACATCTCCATTTCCCTAACACGTGGAGTACAGGGGTCTCCGTGGACCTATTGGCCGTTCGTGTACCTCATAGAGGAGGTCTAGATAAATTGTTTCTCTGGCTTAAAATTGGTACACCTTTTGCTGGTGTTTGTCGTCCTTTGGATGTCTTGGATGTGAGTTCTTCTTCAGGAACATGAACATGCCTGTATTTTCTTCTTCTAGTCATCTTGCCTTACTCTCCTTGGTGTTGTCTCTGAAGCACGCTGGCTCATGGTGATAGAGCTGTGAGCCTTTAACATCCTAACAAAAGCTTTTGCCTCATTCAGTCACAACAACGCGGACCCTGGCCCTTGGCCCTGACTCTATGTCTGTATGTGGTCTCATCAAACTCAGCAGGCAATGCTCTTTACCACAGAGCCATCTCTCTTGCCTCTTCCTCGTGGTGCCAGTAGAGGGCGCCAAACCTCCTTTTGAGAGCAATTATTTGGTAGCCAGGAATCAAACTTCTGACCTTCGGAAGGGCAGCCAATGTTCTTAACCACTGACCTATCTCTCCAGCTTTTCTTACTGTAGCCAAAAGAGGGCACAAGACCTCATGGCAGATGGTTGTGAATCATTATGTGGTTGCCTGCAATTGATTTCAGGAGGTTCTAAGAGCAGGCAATGCTCTTAAGCACTGAACCATCTCTCACGCCTCTTCTTTTTTGCCAGTAAAGGGCACCAAATCTACCTTTTGAGAGCAATTATGGGATTGCCAGGAATTGTAGGGACATAGCCCCACCCATGGGGGCGTGTTCGCCTCGGGCTAATGTTTACGGATAAATCTGCCGGGCGTGAGCCCAGCAGCCCTTTTTCTTTTGCTCCGCTTTTCCGGTACACCGCGGGAACCTGTGGTCCTGTAAGTTTATTTCCTTATTAAAGCTCTATATATCTATATAATCTGTCTACATTCATTTGCGCCGCCACATTTGGCGTCCCGACGTCGGGCTATTTTGCCCCCGACCCGGCACAGGGGGGGCGCAAGCTCCACCTTTCCCGGCTAGTTGCCTGAGCTCAGGAAGGCGATTTACAGCGCGCTCCCTGCTCGCTTTCCCTTCCCCCACTCCAGGCCACTACAGTCACAGAGCAGCAACCCCCCACAGAGCAGTTAATAGCTCCCTGCTTCTTCCAAACCCTCACTGCCTGATTTAAGTGAAGCACCCGCAGTTTTGAAGTAAAAGCCACCAACCCCTTCCCTTAACAGGCAGTACAATAATTTTTGTTTTGAGTTAATTGTTTCAGACCGGCTCTGGCTTAGACCACGTGGACTCAGGTGCATTTCTTTAGCCACCACTGGCAGGAAAACTTCATTACAGGTACATAATTTTCTTTTATAAATAAGAAAAATGTCTGAAAACATTACCATTCAAGACTTTAACAGCCTTTTCAGTTGTACCATGTGGGAGATTTTACAAGAAGTGTCTGTCAGCCCACAGATATGGATCTTTCTGGGATTCGTAGTTTTCCTTGGTACTGTATGGTTTGATAATAGAAATATGATAAAGTCTTTACGAGACGAGGTTGAACGCTTAAAAACAATTGAGAATGACAACAATCTTCTCAAAAATCAGTTTGAAGTTCTCCAGGCAGAGAACAGATCTTTGTTTAACACAACTCGACAAACTGAAAAAAATTTAGAAGAGGTACAGGCTGATGTTAAGGAGAAATTCATTACTATGGAAGAGAGAACAGCTGATTTGGATCGTAAGCTTCAGTCCCTTTCTGAAACATTAATGGCTGATATTAAGGAGAAATTCATTACTGTGGAAGAAGGAACAGCTGATTTGGATCGTAAGCTTCAGTCCCTTTCAGTAGGAACAGAAACATTAACTGAGAGAATCAAAACTGCTGAATGTGACAATCGGATTTTGTCTAAAGCTTATGACAGATTGACAGAAAGATTATCTATACAAGAAGGCACGGTATATGCTATAAAAATTATGTCCAAAGATGAGACATTATCTGTAATGGACAAACTTCATACTTTAGAATCCTCAATGAAGGCTTTAGAACATAATTCTGGACAGGAGATTCAGACATTAAAGAAGGCAATGGTGAATAGAATTGAAAAGATTGAGGAATTTCTAAATTCTGAGGAAGAAGAGCAAGAGGTAGAAAGGCATATTTTAACTAAATCTGTGGGTAAATCCCTCCGGGACAATTCCCACAAAGCTCTACCTACAGTTCTACCTGCCTTTCCAGTTGTAACAACTGAGAAAGTAGTTGGTTCCAGAAACCCTAGGGTCATCAAGGAAGATACATGGGAACCTGTCCGTATGAATGATCTCAAAGAAATTAAACAGGCTGTAATGACTTTTGGAATGAATGCCTCTTTTGTTAAAGAGATGCTAAGATCTTGGGCTACCACTAATAAGGTCACGCCCAATGACTGGTTTCAACTGAGCTCTGCTGTCCTTGAGAGTGGAACGCAATTGAAATGGAAATGCTTATTCAGGCAAGAGGCTAGACTTTTAGAACAGCAAGAAAGAGCAAAGGGAATTGAGATTTCCATAGATCAAATTTTGGGAGAGGGGCTATTTTCTGAGCCTCAGGAACAAGCTAATTTGGATGAAAACATACTCTCTGTGTGTACTACAGCAGCCTTAAGGGCTTGGGACAGGGTGCAAGACCCAGGACAGAGGATGGAATCATTTGTCAGAGTTAAACAGGGTCAAAGAGAACACTTTAGTGACTTTTTACAAAGAATAAC
This sequence comes from Chionomys nivalis, assembly GCF_950005125.1. Taxonomy (NCBI): domain Eukaryota; kingdom Metazoa; phylum Chordata; class Mammalia; order Rodentia; family Cricetidae; genus Chionomys; species Chionomys nivalis. Next base: position 901,211 of record NW_026646891.1, on the reverse strand, counting down.
TAAAGCTGTACAAATAGGGATATCTGACCCAGAAGCAAGACGTATAATGATCGAGACTTTGGCTTATGAAAATGCAAATGTGGAATGCAAAAGGATTTTGGGACCTTTAAAGCTCAGATCAGCGCCATTAGAAGAATGGGTCTTGCATACACTAGATGTTGATACATTTGACTATGGCACTGAAGCATGGGTAGAAGAAGCAATTTCCAATGGTAAAAGGAGACATCAGAATACCAAATGTTTTAATTGTGGCAAAATGGGTCATATGAAAAGGAATTGTAGACAACGGATTTTCAGAAATAATAATAATGCATCTTCTAGAAATAACAGAAATAGGAGGACTCAGCCTTCAGGTTTATGTAGAAGATGTGGAAAGGGCAGACACTGGACGAATGAGTGCAGGTCTACAAGAGATAGACAAGGCAACCTGATACAGACGGGAAACATGAGAGGGGGGGGCCTCACAGGCCCCCATGGCAAACATGGTTCAGTCATTTCCAGTTACTACAGAGAACGTGACTCGTCAGGACAATTAGAAAGCCCCATGCCTACTGTTACAAGCAATAATGATCAGAAAGATGAGTTCCGTGTGTTTTGGCAAACTTCTATAAATGACCAAAGACCAAAGCTGAGAGTGTGTGTAAATGGCATTTTTATTACTGGCCTGCTGGACACAGGTGCGGATGTAAGTATCATTACCCCAGAATCTTGGCATCCATATTGGCCTCTTCAGAATGTAAATGTTCAGCTCCTGGGAATTGGAACCCTATCTCGAGTAAGGCAGAGCACGAGATGGGTTGAATGTATAGGACCAGAGGGACAAATAGGAAAATTAAGGCCATATGTAGCCAATATTGCAATGAATTTATGGGGTCGTGACCTATTACAACAATGGAATACCCAAATTAACATTCCTGCTACTTCTAGAGCCTATATTTCTGGGGATAATATTAAAAGATATTACAAACGGAGAAAACCGGCCATTCGGGCTGTACAAGAACAAGCAATTGATGTCCCTTCAGAGATACCAACAGCCTTGCCTTTAAAATGGTTGACTGAGAAACCAATATGGACAAAGCAATGGCCTTTAGCTGAGGAAAAGTTACAGGCTTTAGAACAGTTGGTACAAGAGCAATTAGATGCTGGACATATAGAAGAATCTACCAGCCCTTGGAATTCTCCTGTATTTGTGGTTAAGAAAAAATCAGGTAAATGGAGAATGGTGACAGATCTCAGGGCTATCAACAAGGTTATTCAACCTATGGGCCCTCTGCAATCTGGAATTCCTTTGCCCTCTTTATTGCCAAAAGGATGGCCTCTCATAGTTATTGATTTAAAGGATTGTTTTTTCACTATACCTTTACAAAAAGAAGATAGAGAAAAATTTGCCTTCACAGTGCCTACTTATAATAATTCTCAACCTTCGAGGAGGTACCACTGGACCGTCCTCCCCCAGGGTATGTTAAATAGCCCCTCCCTGTGCCAATATTTTGTGAATCAACCATTGCCAATAATACGCAAGAAATTTCCCAAATCGATAGTATATCATTACATGGACGACATTTTGTTATCCGATTCAAACATGGATACCTTGAACAGATTGTTTGAAGAAATAAAAATACTTTTACCAAAATGGGGATTGCAAATTGCTCCTGAAAAGATTCAGAAGGGAGATTCTGTTAATTATTTAGGTTATAAAATAGGTTTACAAAAAATTAAGACACAAAAGGCACAAATTCGGAGAGATCGCCTACGGACTCTTAATGACTTTCAAAGACTATTAGGGGACATTTCCAGTCTACGGCCAGCTATTGGGATAACACCTGATCTAATAATTCATTTGAACAAAACCTTGGATGGTGACAAAGATTTAAACAGTCCCAGAGAATTAACAGCTGAAGCAGAAAAGGAACTGACGATGATTGAGGAAAAATTACAACAGGCACATGTGGATAGGGTAAATCCAGAGCTCGACTGTATTCTCGTCATACTACCATCAAAAATTTCCCCTACAGGAATTTTAATGCAGAGAGATGATATTATCTTGGAATGGATCTTTGTACCACATAAACCAAGTAAGAAACTGAAAACTTATGTAGAAAAAGTCTCTGAGTTAATTATAAAAGGCAAGTTGAGACTTCGTCAACTAGCAGGCATAGACCCAGCAGAAATTATAGTGCCTTTCACTGCTGATGAACTAAAGAAATTATGGGAAGATAATGAACCATGGCAAAGAGCTTGTGCTAATTTCTTGGGAGACATTAATAACAACTATCCAAAAAGCAAGAGGCTTAACTTCATAAAGAGAACTTCTTGGATCCTTCCTCGAATCGTCCGTGATACTCCAATAACTGGAGCCCGTACGTTCTATACTGATGCCAATAAATCAGGGAAGGCAGGTTACAAATCAGAAGACTTGGGTAAGGTGGAACAAAGTCCTTATGATTCTGTCCAGAAGGCAGAATTATATGCCATTCTTATGGTGCTAAGGGATTTTAAAGAACCTATTAATATAGTTACTGATTCACAATATGCAGAAAGAGTTATTTTACATATTGAAACTGCTGAATTTATACCTGATGATACAGAACTAACCTCTTTGTTTATCCAGGTGCAAGATTTGATTAGGAACAGGCTTTGCCCTATGTACATAACACACATCCGATCCCATACGGGTCTGCCAGGTCCTCTAGCACAAGGTAATGCAGAAATTGATCAATTATTGATTGGTAGTGTGCTACAAGCCTCTGAATTTCATAAAAAACATCATGTTAATAGCAAAGGTTTGAAGAAAGAGTTTTCTATTACATGGCAACAAGCTAGGGAGATTGTAAAGAAATGCCCTACTTGCTCTTTCTATAACCAAACGCCACTGCCTGCAGGGGCTAATCCAAAGGGCACCCAAAGGAATGAAATCTGGCAGATGGATGTGTTCCACTTTGCAGAATTTGGCAAATTAAAATATGTTCATCACACCATTGACACGTATTCAGGCTTTCAGTGGGCAACGGCTTTAAGTTCAGAAAAAGCTGATTCAGTTATCACTCATTTATTAGAAGTCATGGCTATCATGGGTATACCTACACAAATAAAGACAGATAATGGTCCTGCTTATGTCTCTAGGAAAATGAAACGGTTTTTTGATTATTACAATATCAAGCATGTTACAGGTATACCATACAATCCTACAGGTCAAGCAGTCATAGAAAGATCAAATCGAACTATAAAGGATATGTTGAACAAACAGAAAGGGGTGGAAAACACCCCCAGAAATAGGTTACATAATGCTTTGTTAACCTTGAATTTCCTCAACGCTAATGAGAAGGGAACATCGGCTGCAGAAAGACATTGGATAATGGAAAAGTCTACTGAACTAAATCAACCAGTTTATTTCAAGGATGTGCTGACCTCACAATGGAAGCCAGGAGATGTGCTGCGTTGGGGAAGGGGATTTGCTCTTGTCTCCACAGGTGAGGAAAAATTGTGGATTCCATCAAAATTGATAAAGGTTCGTTTTGATGAAGAGAAGCCAGTTGGGAAAGATAAATAACAATTCAATCACATGGATGGCAATCATACTGATGGTAAGTAATACAAATAGGTTGGGGGCAGGGTTCTCTTCTTATCTCCACAGGAAAATACCCATCTTCAAAGAATTTAAGGTACCCCTAATATTTAATTACTGATGGAGGGACTTGTTCTGTAAGTATTAATATATATATATGTCTTAAACTTTCTTTGCTTTTCCTCATATCTGTGTCTTTCTTTATATGTCAGTATATGTCCTTGTTGTTAATGTTTAAATTTCCCATAACAAGCAACAAATTTTCCTACAGTAATCTTTGAAGTTTCCAGGATGAAGATGGGGCCCCACAACATCAACTCCATCTGGTTTTTATGACGTCATGATTTTTTTTTAAAGCGCTAATATTAGACCTGTTTTTTGGTACCAACTACAAGAGACAATTTCGAATGGTGCACATTTTTGACAACACTCTGGTCGGACCTTCTCAAAACGCTCTGAGACTAGTTACAATTTTCTTAGGTCAAAGGTTAATTTGGAAATTTTACCATCATTTGCTTTCACAGGACCCCCTAAGAAGAACGTCGCCCCCATGTCAGCTAGAAGCAATCTTAGAGGACGGCATCCCCTCTCCCAACAGAGTTTGCCCTCAGGGTTGGGGACATCTTTTAATGGTTGGTTTAGGGTTGAGGGGATGGGGTGATATTTTTTTTTGGAAAAAAAAATAAGAAGAAGAAGAAGAGGAAGAAGAAGGGGGTAACTGGTTTTTTGGGATGATTGGTATTTGTGAATTACTGTCTATAGAAAATTGTACTGGTACTGTTTCTTGTATATTGATATGTTAAATATTGAATATGAGTGTTCCTACCTCTATTTTTGTATGAGTATGCTTATAACTTTGTCCATATTGTATTGATACATCTACCATATTACATTGTACATTTCTGCCTCTGATACTATGACATTGTTTACAGTTGAAGATCATTGTCTTCATATATTGCACAGTTGTTTATTCTTTTAGTCTTCAAAGTTAGATAGGTATTGAGAATTATATGTTTGTCATATTTATTTTTAAGTTTATCAGGTCTTTTAGTTACATAGAGATTATATTTAGTATAGATAGTATGATCTTCAGCCTCTTCGAAGAGCTGTAGAAAATGGCCTTTAATCTAACCTAAAATTTCTATGCCAAAGAGACACAATTACTCCTGGCAACACCACTCTACTCCCGAGAGAACGTTGAGCACCAAAGACACTCCACTGGGAGCTTGTCTTCTTGGCAGAACTGGCCTTTGGGTTAAGAAAAGCCCATACCTCAACTTCTGACAAAGATACAGAATATCCCTAAGTGGATGAAACAGGATTGTCTTATCTTGCCAAGACAGGGTAGGATAGTCCTAAGAAAGTTCCTTGCCTTTAATAATGGTATGCCAGTTATGTTAGGCCTTAGCCAAAGTTGGTTGACTCAACATTGCAAACGAGACTTTGGGTGATTGCCCAGGTAGTCAGTTGTCTCTGTCAATTGTTGCACATTTTGGATATCTCTCGATTGTTAAGTGAAATTTATTCCCTTCTCAGATCTTTGACGGAGTTGAAGATTATATAATTGTAGTTACTCTCTATGTTATTTAGACTCCTTGAGATAGAATGTTTAGCAAAAGTTTTGTCCTCAATATTGTTTGTTATATTTATTATTTGTTATTATTGTATATAGTTGTATTTGGTTTGGTTCTATCTTATTTAGACAAAAGGGGGAGAAGTAGGGACATAGCCCCACCCATTGGGGGCGTGTTCGGCTCGGGCTAATGTTTACGGATAAATCTGCCGGGCGTGAGCCCAGCAGGCCTTTTTCTTTTGCTCCGCTTTTCCGGTACACCGCGGGAACCTGTGGTCCTGTAAGTTTATTTCCTTATTAAAGCTGTATATATCTATATAATCTGTCTACATTCATTTGCGCCGCCACAAGGAATGGAACTTCTGACCTTTGGAAGGGCAGCCAAAGCTCTTATCCACTGAGCTAACACCCCAGCTCTTATTTTTGTATCCAAAAGAGGGCACAAGACCTCATTGCAGATGGTTGTGAGCCATTATGTGGTTGCCTGGAATTGAATTCAGGAGGTTGGAAGAGGAGGCAATGATCTTAACCACGGAGCCATCTCTCATGCCTCTTCCTTATGTTGCCAGTAGAGGGAACCAAACCTCCTTTTGAGAGAAATTATGTGATTTCCAGGAATCGAACTTCTGACCTTTGGAAGAGCAGGCAATGCTCTTAACCACTGAGCCATCTCTCCAACCCGTTTTTCAACTTCTTTTACTAAACCAGCTTTAGTCAATGTGGTGTGTGGATCACATCTCCATTTCCATGACGTGTGGAGTACAGGGGTCTGCATGGACCTATTGGCCATTCATGTACCTCATAGAGGAGGTCTAGATAAATTGTTTCTCTGGCTTTAAATAGGTTAACATTTTGCTGGTGTTTGTAGTCCTTTGATTGTCTTGGATATGAGTTCTTCTTAAGGCACATGAACATGCCAAAATTTTCTTCTTCTAGCCATCTTGCCTTACTCTCCTTGGTGTTGTCTCTGAAGCACGCTGGCTCATGGGGATAGAGCTGTGAGTCTTTAACATCCTAACAAGAGCTTTTGCCTCATTCAGTCACAGCAACGCGGGCCCTGGCCCTGTGCCACGACTCTATGTCTGTTCTTGGCCTCATCAAACTCAACAGGCAGAGCTCTTTACCACAGAGCCATCTTTCCTGCCTCTTCCTTGTGGTGCCAGTAGAGGGCACCAAACCTCCTTTTGAGAGCAATTATGTGGTTGCCAGGAATCGAACTTCTGACCTTTGGAAGGGCAACCAATGCTCTTAACCACTGAGCTATCTCTCCAGCTCTTCTTACGGTAGCCAAAAGAGGGCACAAGACCTCATGGCAGATGGTTGTGACCCATTATGTGGTCGCCTGGAATTGAATTCAGGAGGTTGGAAGAGCAGGCAATTCTCTTAACCATTGAGCCATCTCTCTTGCATCTTCCTTCTGTTGCCAGTAGAGGGCACCAAACCTCCTTTTGAGAGCAATTATGTGGTTGCCAGGAATCGAACTTCTGACCTTTGGAAGGGCAGGCAAAGCTCTTAACCACTGAGCTATCTCCCCAGCTCTTCTTTCTGTATCCCAAAGAGGGCACAAGACCTCATTGCAGATGGTTGTGAGCCATTATGTGGTTGCCTGGAATTGAATTCAGGAGGTTGGAAGAGGAGGCAATGATCTTAACCACGGAGCCATCTCTCATGCCTCTTCCTTATGTTGCCAGTAGAGGGCACCAAACCTCCTTTTGAGAGCAATTATGTGATTTCCAGGAATCGAACTTCTGACCTTTGGAAGAGCAGGCAATGCTCTTAACCACTGAGCCATCTCTCCAACCCGTTTTTCAACTTCTTTTACTAAACCAGCTTTAGTCAATGTGGTGTGTGGATCACATCTCCATTTCCCTGACATGTGGAGTACAGGGGACTGCATGGACCTATTGGCCATTCATGTACCTCATAGAGGAGGTCTAGATAAATTGTTTCTCTGGCTTTAAATAGGTTAACATTTTGCTGGTGTTTGTAGTCCTTTGATTGTCTTGGATATGAGTTCTTCTTCAGGCACATGAACATGCCAATATTTTCTTCTTCTAGCCATCTTGCCTTACTCTCCTTGGTGTTGTCTCTGAAGCACGCTGGCTCATGGTGATAGAGCTGTGAGTCTTTAACATCCTAACAAGAGCTTTTGCCTCATTCAGTCACAACAACGTGGGCCCTGGCCCTGTGCCCCGACTCTATGTCTGTTCTTGGCCTCATCAAACTCAGTAGGCAGAGCTCTTTACCACAGAGCCATCTTTCCTGCCTCTTCCTTCTGTTGCCAATAGAGGGCGCCAAACCTCCTTTTGAGAGCAATTACGTGGTTCCCAGGAATCGAACTTCTGACCTTTGGAAGGGCAACCAATGCTCTTAACCACTGAGCTATCTCTCCAGCTCTTCTTACTGTAGCCAAAAGAGGGCACAAGACCTCATGGCAGATGGTTGTGACCCATTATGTGGTCGCCTGGAATTGAATTCAGGAGGTTGGAAGAGCAGGCAATTCTCTTAACCATTGAGCCATCTCTCTTGCATCTTCCTTCTGTTGCCAGTAGAGGGCACCAAACCTCCTTTTGAGAGCAATTATTTGGTTGCCAGGAATCGAACTTCTGACCTTTGGAAGGGCAGGCAAAGCTCTTAACCACTGAGCTATCTCCCCAGCTCTTCTTTCTGTATCCAAAAGAGGGCACAAGACCTCATTGCAGATGGTTGTGAGCCATTATGTGGTTGCCTGGAATTCAGTTCAGGAGGTTGGAAGAGCAGGCAATGTTCTTAACCACTGAGCCATCTCTCCAACCCGTTTTTCAACTTCTTGAACTAAACCAGGTTTACTCAATGTGGTGTGTGGATCATATCTGCATTCCACTAACATGTGGAGTACAGGGGTCTCCATGGACATATTGGCCGTTCGCGTACCTCATAGATGAAGTCTAGATAAATTGTTTGTCTGGCTTTAAATTGGTAAACCTTTTGCTGGTGTTTGTCGTCCTTTGGATGTCTTGGATGTGAGTTCTTCTTAAGGAACATGAACATGCCTGTATTTTCTTCTTCTAACCATCTTTCCTCATTCTGCTTGGTGGTGTCCCTGAAGCATGCAGGCTCATGCTGATAGAGCTGTGAGTCTTTATTATCCTAACAAAATGTTTTGCCTGATTCTGAGACAACAACGGGGGCCCTGGCTGTATGTGTCCACTTGGCCTCATCAACCTCAGCAGGCAATGCTCTTAACCACTGAGCCATCTCTCCTGCCTCTTCCTTCTGTTGCCAGTAGAGGGCACCAAACCTCATTTTGAGAGCAATTATGTGATTTCCAGGAATCGAACTTCTGAACTTTGGAAGAGCAGGTAATGCTCTTAACCACTGAGCCATCTCTCCTGCATCTCCCCTCTGTTGCCAGTAGACGGCACCAAACCTCATTTTGAGAGCAACTATGTGATTCCCAGGAATCGAACTTCTGACCTTTGGAAGAGCAGGCAATGCTCTTAACCACTGAGCCATCTCTCCAACCCGTTTCTCAGCTTCTTTTACTAAACCAGGTTTACTCAATGTGGTGTGTGGATCACATCTCCATTTCCCTAACACGTGGAGTACAGGGGTCTCCGTGGACCTATTGGCCGTTCGTGTACCTCATAGAGGAGGTCTAGATAAATTGTTTCTCTGGCTTAAAATTGGTACACCTTTTGCTGGTGTTTGTCGTCCTTTGGATGTCTTGGATGTGAGTTCTTCTTCAGGAACATGAACATGCCTGTATTTTCTTCTTCTAGTCATCTTGCCTTACTCTCCTTGGTGTTGTCTCTGAAGCACGCTGGCTCGTGGTGATAGAGCTGTGAGCCTTTAACATCCTAACAAAAGCTTTTGCCTCATTCAGTCACAACAACGCGGACCCTGGCCCTTGGCCCTGACTCTATGTCTGTATGTGGTCTCATCAAACTCAGCAGGCAATGCTCTTTACCACAGAGCCATCTCTCTTGCCTCTTCCTCGTGGTGCCAGTAGAGGGCGCCAAACCTCCTTTTGAGAGCAATTATTTGGTAGCCAGGAATCAAACTTCTGACCTTCGGAAGGGCAGCCAATGTTCTTAACCACTGACCTATCTCTCCAGCTTTTCTTACTGTAGCCAAAAGAGGGCACAAGACCTCATGGCAGATGGTTGTGAATCATTATGTGGTTGCCTGCAATTGATTTCAGGAGGTTCTAAGAGCAGGCAATGCTCTTAAGCACTGAACCATCTCTCACGCCTCTTCTTTTTTGCCAGTAAAGGGCACCAAATCTACCTTTTGAGAGCAATTATGGGATTGCCAGGAATTGTAGGGACATAGCCCCACCCATGGGGGCGTGTTCGCCTCGGGCTAATGTTTACGGATAAATCTGCCGGGCGTGAGCCCAGCAGCCCTTTTTCTTTTGCTCCGCTTTTCCGGTACACCGCGGGAACCTGTGGTCCTGTAAGTTTATTTCCTTATTAAAGCTCTATATATCTATATAATCTGTCTACATTCATTTGCGCCGCCACATTTGGCGTCCCGACGTCGGGCTATTTTGCCCCCGACCCGGCACAGGGGGGGCGCAAGCTCCACCTTTCCCGGCTAGTTGCCTGAGCTCAGGAAGGCGATTTACAGCGCGCTCCCTGCTCGCTTTCCCTTCCCCCACTCCAGGCCACTACAGTCACAGAGCAGCAACCCCCCACAGAGCAGTTAATAGCTCCCTGCTTCTTCCAAACCCTCACTGCCTGATTTAAGTGAAGCACCCGCAGTTTTGAAGTAAAAGCCACCAACCCCTTCCCTTAACAGGCAGTACAATAATTTTTGTTTTGAGTTAATTGTTTCAGACCGGCTCTGGCTTAGACCACGTGGACTCAGGTGCATTTCTTTAGCCACCACTGGCAGGAAAACTTCATTACAGGTACATAATTTTCTTTTATAAATAAGAAAAATGTCTGAAAACATTACCATTCAAGACTTTAACAGCCTTTTCAGTTGTACCATGTGGGAGATTTTACAAGAAGTGTCTGTCAGCCCACAGATATGGATCTTTCTGGGATTCGTAGTTTTCCTTGGTACTGTATGGTTTGATAATAGAAATATGATAAAGTCTTTACGAGACGAGGTTGAACGCTTAAAAACAATTGAGAATGACAACAATCTTCTCAAAAATCAGTTTGAAGTTCTCCAGGCAGAGAACAGATCTTTGTTTAACACAACTCGACAAACTGAAAAAAATTTAGAAGAGGTACAGGCTGATGTTAAGGAGAAATTCATTACTATGGAAGAGAGAACAGCTGATTTGGATTGTAAGCTTCAGTCCCTTTCTGAAACATTAATGGCTGATATTAAGGAGAAATTCATTACTGTGGAAGAAGGAACAGCTGATTTGGATCGTAAGCTTCAGTCCCTTTCAGTAGGAACAGAAACATTAACTGAGAGAATCAAAACTGCTGAATGTGACAATCGGATTTTGTCTAAAGCTTATGACAGATTGACAGAAAGATTATCTATACAAGAAGGCACGGTATATGCTATAAAAATTATGTCCAAAGATGAGACATTATCTGTAATGGACAAACTTCATACTTTAGAATCCTCAATGAAGGCTTTAGAACATAATTCTGGACAGGAGATTCAGACATTAAAGAAGGCAATGGTGAATAGAATTGAAAAGATTGAGGAATTTCTAAATTCTGAGGAAGAAGAGCAAGAGGTAGAAAGGCATATTTTAACTAAATCTGTGGGTAAATCCCTCCGGGACAATTCCCACAAAGCTCTACCTACAGTTCTACCTGCCTTTCCAGTTGTAACAACTGAGAAAGTAGTTGGTTCCAGAAACCCTAGGGTCATCAAGGAAGATACATGGGAACCTGTCCGTATGAATGATCTCAAAGAAATTAAACAGGCTGTAATGACTTTTGGAATGAATGCCTCTTTTGTTAAAGAGATGCTAAGATCTTGGGCTACCACGAATAAGGTCACGCCCAATGACTGGTTTCAACTGAGCTCTGCTGTCCTTGAGAGTGGAACGCAATTGAAATGGAAATGCTTATTCAGGCAAGAGGCTAGACTTTTAGAACAGCAAGAAAGAGCAAAGGGAATTGAGATTTCCATAGATCAAATTTTGGGAGAGGGGCTATTTTCTGAGCCTCAGGAACAAGCTAATTTGGATGAAAACATACTCTCTGTGTGTACTACAGCAGCCTTAAGGGCTTGGGACAGGGTGCAAGACCCAGGACAGAGGATGGAATCATTTGTCAGAGTTAAACAGGGTCAAAGAGAACACTTTAGTGACTTTTTACAAAGAATAACTAAAGCTGTACAAATAGGGATATCTGACCCAGAAGCAAGACGTATAATGATCGAGACTTTGGCTTATGAAAATGCAAATGTGGAATGCAAAAGGATTTTGGGACCTTTAAAGCTCAGATCAGCGCCATTAGAAGAATGGGTCTTGCATACACTAGATGTTGATACATTTGACTATGGCACTGAAGCATGGGTAGAAGAAGCAATTTCCAATGGTAAAAGGAGACATCAGAATACCAAATGTTTTAATTGTGGCAAAATGGGTCATATGAAAAGGAATTGTAGACAACGGATTTTCAGAAATAATAATAATGCATCTTCTAGAAATAACAGAAATAGGAGGACTCAGCCTTCAGGTTTATGTAGAAGATGTGGAAAGGGCAGACACTGGACGAATGAGTGCAGGTCTACAAGAGATAGACAAGGCAACCTGATACAGACGGGAAACGTGAGAGGGGGGGGACTCACAGGCCCCCCATGGCAAACATGGTTCAGTCATTTCCAGTTACTACAGAGAACGTGACTCGTCAGGACAATTAGAAAGCCCCATGCCTACTGTTACAAGCAATAATGATCAGAAAGATGAGTTCCGTGTGTTTTGGCAAACTTCTATAAATGACCAAAGACCAAAGCTGAGAGTGTGTGTAAATGGCATTTTTATTACTGGCCTGCTGGACACAGGTGCGGATGTAAGTATCATTACCCCAGAATCTTGGCATCCATATTGGCCTCTTCAGAATGTAAATGTTCAGCTCCTGGGAATTGGAACCCTATCTCGAGTAAGGCAGAGCACGAGATGGGTTGAATGTATAGGACCAGAGGGACAAATAGGAAAATTAAGGCCATATGTAGCCAATATTGCAATGAATTTATGGGGTCGTGACCTATTACAACAATGGAATACCCAAATTAACATTCCTGCTACTTCTAGAGCCTATATTTCTGGGGATAATATTAAAAGATATTACAAACGGAGAAAACCGGCCATTCGGGCTGTACAAGAACAAGCAATTGATGTCCCTTCAGAGATACCAACAGCCTTGCCTTTAAAATGGTTGACTGAGAAACCAATATGGACAAAGCAATGGCCTTTAGCTGAGGAAAAGTTACAGGCTTTAGAACAGTTGGTACAAGAGCAATTAGATGCTGGACATATAGAAGAATCTACCAGCCCTTGGAATTCTCCTGTATTTGTGGTTAAGAAAAAATCAGGTAAATGGAGAATGGTGACAGATCTCAGGGCTATCAACAAGGTTATTCAACCTATGGGCCCTCTGCAATCTGGAATTCCTTTGCCCTCTTTATTGCCAAAAGGATGGCCTCTCATAGTTATTGATTTAAAGGATTGTTTTTTCACTATACCTTTACAAAAAGAAGATAGAGAAAAATTTGCCTTCACAGTGCCTACTTATAATAATTCTCAACCTTCGAGGAGGTACCACTGGACCGTCCTCCCCCAGGGTATGTTAAATAGCCCCTCCCTGTGCCAATATTTTGTGAATCAACCATTGCCAATAATACGCAAGAAATTTCCCAAATCGATAGTATATCATTACATGGACGACATTTTGTTATCCGATTCAAACATGGATACCTTGAACAGATTGTTTGAAGAAATAAAAATACTTTTACCAAAATGGGGATTGCAAATTGCTCCTGAAAAGATTCAGAAGGGAGATTCTGTTAATTATTTAGGTTATAAAATAGGTTTACAAAAAATTAAGACACAAAAGGCACAAATTCGGAGAGATCGCCTACGGACTCTTAATGACTTTCAAAGACTATTAGGGGACATTTCCAGTCTACGGCCAGCTATTGGGATAACACCTGATCTAATAATTCATTTGAACAAAACCTTGGATGGTGACAAAGATTTAAACAGTCCCAGAGAATTAACAGCTGAAGCAGAAAAGGAACTGACGATGATTGAGGAAAAATTACAACAGGCACATGTGGATAGGGTAAATCCAGAGCTCGACTGTATTCTCGTCATACTACCATCAAAAATTTCCCCTACAGGAATTTTAATGCAGAGAGATGATATTATCTTGGAATGGATCTTTGTACCACATAAACCAAGTAAGAAACTGAAAACTTATGTAGAAAAAGTCTCTGAGTTAATTATAAAAGGCAAGTTGAGACTTCGTCAACTAGCAGGCATAGACCCAGCAGAAATTATAGTGCCTTTCACTGCTGATGAACTAAAGAAATTATGGGAAGATAATGAACCATGGCAAAGAGCTTGTGCTAATTTCTTGGGAGACATTAATAACAACTATCCAAAAAGCAAGAGGCTTAACTTCATAAAGAGAACTTCTTGGATCCTTCCTCGAATCGTCCGTGATACTCCAATAACTGGAGCCCGTACGTTCTATACTGATGCCAATAAATCAGGGAAGGCAGGTTACAAATCAGAAGACTTGGGTAAGGTGGAACAAAGTCCTTATGATTCTGTCCAGAAGGCAGAATTATATGCCATTCTTATGGTGCTAAGGGATTTTAAAGAACCTATTAATATAGTTACTGATTCACAATATGCAGAAAGAGTTATTTTACATATTGAAACTGCTGAATTTATACCTGATGATACAGAACTAACCTCTTTGTTTATCCAGGTGCAAGATTTGATTAGGAACAGGCTTTGCCCTATGTACATAACACACATCCGATCCCATACGGGTCTGCCAGGTCCTCTAGCACAAGGTAATGCAGAAATTGATCAATTATTGATTGGTAGTGTGCTACAAGCCTCTGAATTTCATAAAAAACATCATGTTAATAGCAAAGGTTTGAAGAAAGAGTTTTCTATTACATGGCAACAAGCTAGGGAGATTGTAAAGAAATGCCCTACTTGCTCTTTCTATAACCAAACGCCACTGCCTGCAGGGGCTAATCCAAAGGGCACCCAAAGGAATGAAATCTGGCAGATGGATGTGTTCCACTTTGCAGAATTTGGCAAATTAAAATATGTTCATCACACCATTGACACGTATTCAGGCTTTCAGTGGGCAACGGCTTTAAGTTCAGAAAAAGCTGATTCAGTTATCACTCATTTATTAGAAGTCATGGCTATCATGGGTATACCTACACAAATAAAGACAGATAATGGTCCTGCTTATGTCTCTAGGAAAATGAAACGGTTTTTTGATTATTACAATATCAAGCATGTTACAGGTATACCATACAATCCTACAGGTCAAGCAGTCATAGAAAGATCAAATCGAACTATAAAGGATATGTTGAACAAACAGAAAGGGGTGGAAAACACCCCCAGAAATAGGTTACATAATGCTTTGTTAACCTTGAATTTCCTCAACGCTAATGAGAAGGGAACATCGGCTGCAGAAAGACATTGGATAATGGAAAAGTCTACTGAACTAAATCAACCAGTTTATTTCAAGGATGTGCTGACCTCACAATGGAAGCCAGGAGATGTGCTGCGTTGGGGAAGGGGATTTGCTCTTGTCTCCACAGGTGAGGAAAAATTGTGGATTCCATCAAAATTGATAAAGGTTCGTTTTGATGAAGAGAAGCCAGTTGGGAAAGATAAATAACAATTCAATCACATGGATGGCAATCATACTGATGGTAAGTAATACAAATAGGTTGGGGGCAGGGTTCTCTTCTTATCTCCACAGGAAAATACCCATCTTCAAAGAATTTAAGGTACCCCTAATATTTAATTACTGATGGAGGGACTTGTTCTGTAAGTATTAATATATATATATATATATATATATATATATATATATATATATATATATATTTCTTAAACTTTCTTTGCTTTTCCTCATATCTGTGTCTTTCTTTATATGTCAGTATATGTCCTTGTTGTTAATGTTTAAATTTCCCATAACAAGCAACAAATTTTCCTACAGTAATCTTTGAAGTTTCCAGGATGAAGATGGGGCCCCACAACATCAACTCCATCTGGTTTTTATGACGTCATGATTTTTTTTTAAAGCGCTAATATTAGACCTGTTTTTTGGTACCAACTACAAGAGACAATTTCGAATGGTGCACATTTTTGACAACACTCTGGTCGGACCTTCTCAAAACGCTCTGAGACTAGTTACAATTTTCTTAGGTCAAAGGTTAATTTGGAAATTTTACCATCATTTGCTTTCACAGGACCCCCTAAGAAGAACGTCGCCCCCATGTCAGCTAGAAGCAATCTTAGAGGACGGCATCCCCTCTCCCAACAGAGTTTGCCCTCAGGGTTGGGGACATCTTTTAATGGTTGGTTTAGGGTTGAGGGGATGGGGTGATATTTTTTTTTGGAAAAAAAAATAAGAAGAAGAAGAAGAGGAAGAAGAAGGGGGTAACTGGTTTTTTGGGATGATTGGTATTTGTGAATTACTGTCTATAGAAAATTGTACTGGTACTGTTTCTTGTATATTGATATGTTAAATATTGAATATGAGTGTTCCTACCTCTATTTTTGTATGAGTATGCTTATAACTTTGTCCATATTGTATTGATACATCTACCATATTACATTGTACATTTCTGCCTCTGATACTATGACATTGTTTACAGTTGAAGATCATTGTCTTCATATATTGCACAGTTGTTTATTCTTTTAGTCTTCAAAGTTAGATAGGTATTGAGAATTATATGTTTGTCATATTTATTTTTAAGTTTATCAGGTCTTTTAGTTACATAGAGATTATATTTAGTATAGATAGTATGATCTTCAGCCTCTTCGAAGAGCTGTAGAAAATGGCCTTTAATCTAACCTAAAATTTCTATGCCAAAGAGACACAATTACTCCTGGCAACACCACTCTACTCCCGAGAGAACGTTGAGCACCAAAGACACTCCACTGGGAGCTTGTCTTCTTGGCAGAACTGGCCTTTGGGTTAAGAAAAGCCCATACCTCAACTTCTGA
Organism: Chionomys nivalis; assembly: GCF_950005125.1. Lineage (NCBI taxonomy): Eukaryota > Metazoa > Chordata > Mammalia > Rodentia > Cricetidae > Chionomys > Chionomys nivalis. Next base: position 884,897 of record NW_026646891.1, on the reverse strand, counting down.
CAAAGATACAGAATATCCCTAAGTGGATGAAACAGGATTGTCTTATCTTGCCAAGACAGGGTAGGATAGTCCTAAGAAAGTTCCTTGCCTTTAATAATGGTATGCCAGTTATGTTAGGCCTTAGCCAAAGTTGGTTGACTCAACATTGCAAACGAGACTTTGGGTGATTGCCCAGGTAGTCAGTTGTCTCTGTCAATTGTTGCACATTTTGGATATCTCTCGATTGTTAAGTGAAATTTATTCCCTTCTCAGATCTTTGACGGAGTTGAAGATTATATAATTGTAGTTACTCTCTATGTTATTTAGACTCCTTGAGATAGAATGTTTAGCAAAAGTTTTGTCCTCAATATTGTTTGTTATATTTATTATTTGTTATTATTGTATATAGTTGTATTTGGTTTGGTTCTATCTTATTTAGACAAAAGGGGAGAAGTAGGGACATAGCCCCACCCATTGGGGGCGTGTTCGGCTCGGGCTAATGTTTACGGATAAATCTGCCGGGCGTGAGCCCAGCAGGCCTTTTTCTTTTGCTCCGCTTTTCCGGTACACCGCGGGAACCTGTGGTCCTATAAGTTTATTTCCTTATTAAAGCTGTATATATCTATATAATCTGTCTACATTCATTTGCGCGGCCACAAGGAATGGAACTTCTGACCTTTGGAAGGGCAGCCAAAGCTCTTATCCACTGAGCTAACACACCAGCTCTTATTTTTGTATCCAAAAGAGGGCAAAAGACCTCATTGCAGATGGTTGTGAGCCATTATGTGGTTGCCTGGAATTGAATTCAGGAGGTTGGAAGAGGAGGCAATGATCTTAACCACGGAGCCATCTCTCATGCCTCTTCCTTATGTTGCCAGTAGAGGGAACCAAACCTCCTTTTGAGAGCAATTATGTGATTTCCAGGAATCGAACTTCTGACCTTTGGAAGAGCAGGCAATGCTCTTAACCACTGAGCCATCTCTCCAACCCGTTTTTCAACTTCTTTTACTAAACCAGCTTTAGTCAATGTGGTGTGTGGATCACATCTCCATTTCCCTGACATGTGGAGTACAGGGGACTGCATGGACCTATTGGCCATTCATGTACCTCATAGAGGAGGTCTAGATAAATTGTTTCTCTGGCTTTAAATAGGTTAACATTTTGCTGGTGTTTGTAGTCCTTTGATTGTCTTGGATATGAGTTCTTCTTCAGGCACATGAACATGCCAATATTTTCTTCTTCTAGCCATCTTGCCTTACTCTCCTTGGTGTTGTCTCTGAAGCACGCTGGCTCATGGTGATAGAGCTGTGAGTCTTTAACATCCTAACAAGAGCTTTTGCCTCATTCAGTCACAACAACGTGGGCCCTGGCCCTGTGCCCCGACTCTATGTCTGTTCTTGGCCTCATCAAACTCAGTAGGCAGAGCTCTTTACCACAGAGCCATCTTTCCTGCCTCTTCCTTCTGTTGCCAATAGAGGGCGCCAAACCTCCTTTTGAGAGCAATTACGTGGTTCCCAGGAATCGAACTTCTGACCTTTGGAAGGGCAACCAATGCTCTTAACCACTGAGCTATCTCTCCAGCTCTTCTTACTGTAGCCAAAAGAGGGCACAAGACCTCATGGCAGATGGTTGTGACCCATTATGTGGTCGCCTGGAATTGAATTCAGGAGGTTGGAAGAGCAGGCAATTCTCTTAACCATTGAGCCATCTCTCTTGCATCTTCCTTCTGTTGCCAGTAGAGGGCACCAAACCTCCTTTTGAGAGCAATTATTTGGTTGCCAGGAATCGAACTTCTGACCTTTGGAAGGGCAGGCAAAGCTCTTAACCACTGAGCTATCTCCCCAGCTCTTCTTTCTGTATCCAAAAGAGGGCACAAGACCTCATTGCAGATGGTTGTGAGCCATTATGTGGTTGCCTGGAATTCAGTTCAGGAGGTTGGAAGAGCAGGCAATGTTCTTAACCACTGAGCCATCTCTCCAACCCGTTTTTCAACTTCTTGAACTAAACCAGGTTTACTCAATGTGGTGTGTGGATCATATCTGCATTCCACTAACATGTGGAGTACAGGGGTCTCCATGGACATATTGGCCGTTCGCGTACCTCATAGATGAAGTCTAGATAAATTGTTTGTCTGGCTTTAAATTGGTAAACCTTTTGCTGGTGTTTGTCGTCCTTTGGATGTCTTGGATGTGAGTTCTTCTTAAGGAACATGAACATGCCTGTATTTTCTTCTTCTAACCATCTTTCCTCATTCTGCTTGGTGGTGTCCCTGAAGCATGCAGGCTCATGCTGATAGAGCTGTGAGTCTTTATTATCCTAACAAAATGTTTTGCCTGATTCTGAGACAACAACGGGGGCCCTGGCTGTATGTGTCCACTTGGCCTCATCAACCTCAGCAGGCAATGCTCTTAACCACTGAGCCATCTCTCCTGCCTCTTCCTTCTGTTGCCAGTAGAGGGCACCAAACCTCATTTTGAGAGCAATTATGTGATTTCCAGGAATCGAACTTCTGAACTTTGGAAGAGCAGGTAATGCTCTTAACCACTGAGCCATCTCTCCTGCATCTCCCCTCTGTTGCCAGTAGACGGCACCAAACCTCATTTTGAGAGCAACTATGTGATTCCCAGGAATCGAACTTCTGACCTTTGGAAGAGCAGGCAATGCTCTTAACCACTGAGCCATCTCTCCAACCCGTTTCTCAGCTTCTTTTACTAAACCAGGTTTACTCAATGTGGTGTGTGGATCACATCTCCATTTCCCTAACACGTGGAGTACAGGGGTCTCCGTGGACCTATTGGCCGTTCGTGTACCTCATAGAGGAGGTCTAGATAAATTGTTTCTCTGGCTTAAAATTGGTACACCTTTTGCTGGTGTTTGTCGTCCTTTGGATGTCTTGGATGTGAGTTCTTCTTCAGGAACATGAACATGCCTGTATTTTCTTCTTCTAGTCATCTTGCCTTACTCTCCTTGGTGTTGTCTCTGAAGCACGCTGGCTCATGGTGATAGAGCTGTGAGCCTTTAACATCCTAACAAAAGCTTTTGCCTCATTCAGTCACAACAACGCGGACCCTGGCCCTTGGCCCTGACTCTATGTCTGTATGTGGTCTCATCAAACTCAGCAGGCAATGCTCTTTACCACAGAGCCATCTCTCTTGCCTCTTCCTCATGGTGCCAGTAGAGGGCGCCAAACCTCCTTTTGAGAGCAATTATTTGGTAGCCAGGAATCGAACTTCTGACCTTCGGAAGGGCAGCCAATGTTCTTAACCACTGACCTATCTCTCCAGCTTTTCTTACTGTAGCCAAAAGAGGGCACAAGACCTCATTGCAGATGGTTGTGAATCATTATGTGGTTGCCTGCAATTGATTTCAGGAGGTTCTAAGAGCAGGCAATGCTCTTAAGCACTGAACCATCTCTCACGCCTCTTTTTTTGCCAGTAAAGGGCACCAAATCTACCTTTTGAGAGCAATTATGGGATTGCCAGGAATTGTAGGGACATAGCCCCACCCATGGGGGCGTGTTCGCCTCGGGCTAATGTTTACGGATAAATCTGCCGGGCGTGAGCCCAGCAGCCCTTTTTCTTTTGCTCCGCTTTTCCGGTACACCGCGGGAACCTGTGGTCCTGTAAGTTTATTTCCTTATTAAAGCTCTATATATCTATATAGTCTGTCTACATTCATTTGCGCCGCCACATTTGGCGTCCCGACGTCGGGCTATTTTGCCCCCGACCCGGCACAGGGGGGGCGCAAGCTCCACCTTTCCCGGCTAGTTGCCTGAGCTCAGGAAGGCGATTTACAGCGCGCTCCCTGCTCGCTTTCCCTTCCCCCACTCCAGGCCACTACAGTCACAGAGCAGCGACCCCCCACAGAGCAGTTAATAGCTCCCTGCTTCTTCCAAACCCTCACTGCCTGATTTAAGTGAAGCACCCGCAGTTTTGAAGTAAAAGCCACCAACCCCTTCCCTTAACAGGCAGTACAATAATTTTTGTTTTGAGTTAATTGTTTCAGACCGGCTCTGGCTTAGACCACGTGGACTCAGGTGCATTTCTTTAGCCACCACTGGCAGGAAAACTTCATTACAGGTACATAATTTTCTTTTATAAATAAGAAAAATGTCTGAAAACATTACCATTCAAGACTTTAACAGCCTTTTCAGTTGTACCATGTGGGAGATTTTACAAGAAGTGTCTGTCAGCCCACAGATATGGATCTTTCTGGGATTCGTAGTTTTCCTTGGTACTGTATGGTTTGATAATAGAAATATGATAAAGTCTTTACGAGACGAGGTTGAACGCTTAAAAACAATTGAGAATGACAACAATCTTCTCAAAAATCAGTTTGAAGTTCTCCAGGCAGAGAACAGATCTTTGTTTAACACAACTCGACAAACTGAAAAAAATTTAGAAGAGGTACAGGCTGATGTTAAGGAGAAATTCATTACTATGGAAGAGAGAACAGCTGATTTGGATTGTAAGCTTCAGTCCCTTTCTGAAACATTAATGGCTGATATTAAGGAGAAATTCATTACTGTGGAAGAAGGAACAGCTGATTTGGATCGTAAGCTTCAGTCCCTTTCAGTAGGAACAGAAACATTAACTGAGAGAATCAAAACTGCTGAATGTGACAATCGGATTTTGTCTAAAGCTTATGACAGATTGACAGAAAGATTATCTATACAAGAAGGCACGGTATATGCTATAAAAATTATGTCCAAAGATGAGACATTATCTGTAATGGACAAACTTCATACTTTAGAATCCTCAATGAAGGCTTTAGAACATAATTCTGGACAGGAGATTCAGACATTAAAGAAGGCAATGGTGAATAGAATTGAAAAGATTGAGGAATTTCTAAATTCTGAGGAAGAAGAGCAAGAGGTAGAAAGGCATATTTTAACTAAATCTGTGGGTAAATCCCTCCGGGACAATTCCCACAAAGCTCTACCTACAGTTCTACCTGCCTTTCCAGTTGTAACAACTGAGAAAGTAGTTGGTTCCAGAAACCCTAGGGTCATCAAGGAAGATACATGGGAACCTGTCCGTATGAATGATCTCAAAGAAATTAAACAGGCTGTAATGACTTTTGGAATGAATGCCTCTTTTGTTAAAGAGATGCTAAGATCTTGGGCTACCACTAATAAGGTCACGCCCAATGACTGGTTTCAACTGAGCTCTGCTGTCCTTGAGAGTGGAACGCAATTGAAATGGAAATGCTTATTCAGGCAAGAGGCTAGACTTTTAGAACAGCAAGAAAGAGCAAAGGGAATTGAGATTTCCATAGATCAAATTTTGGGAGAGGGGCTATTTTCTGAGCCTCAGGAACAAGCTAATTTGGATGAAAACATACTCTCTGTGTGTACTACAGCAGCCTTAAGGGCTTGGGACAGGGTGCAAGACCCAGGACAGAGGATGGAATCATTTGTCAGAGTTAAACAGGGTCAAAGAGAACACTTTAGTGACTTTTTACAAAGAATAACTAAAGCTGTACAAATAGGGATATCTGACCCAGAAGCAAGACGTATAATGATCGAGACTTTGGCTTATGAAAATGCAAATGTGGAATGCAAAAGGATTTTGGGACCTTTAAAGCTCAGATCAGCGCCATTAGAAGAATGGGTCTTGCATACACTAGATGTTGATACATTTGACTATGGCACTGAAGCATGGGTAGAAGAAGCAATTTCCAATGGTAAAAGGAGACATCAGAATACCAAATGTTTTAATTGTGGCAAAATGGGTCATATGAAAAGGAATTGTAGACAACGGATTTTCAGAAATAATAATAATGCATCTTCTAGAAATAACAGAAATAGGAGGACTCAGCCTTCAGGTTTATGTAGAAGATGTGGAAAGGGCAGACACTGGACGAATGAGTGCAGGTCTACAAGAGATAGACAAGGCAACCTGATACAGACGGGAAACATGAGAGGGGGGGCCTCACAGGCCCCCATGGCAAACATGGTTCAGTCATTTCCAGTTACTACAGAGAACGTGACTCGTCAGGACAATTAGAAAGCCCCATGCCTACTGTTACAAGCAATAATGATCAGAAAGATGAGTTCCGTGTGTTTTGGCAAACTTCTATAAATGACCAAAGACCAAAGCTGAGAGTGTGTGTAAATGGCATTTTTATTACTGGCCTGCTGGACACAGGTGCGGATGTAAGTATCATTACCCCAGAATCTTGGCATCCATATTGGCCTCTTCAGAATGTAAATGTTCAGCTCCTGGGAATTGGAACCCTATCTCGAGTAAGGCAGAGCACGAGATGGGTTGAATGTATAGGACCAGAGGGACAAATAGGAAAATTAAGGCCATATGTAGCCAATATTGCAATGAATTTATGGGGTCGTGACCTATTACAACAATGGAATACCCAAATTAACATTCCTGCTACTTCTAGAGCCTATATTTCTGGGGATAATATTAAAAGATATTACAAACGGAGAAAACCGGCCATTCGGGCTGTACAAGAACAAGCAATTGATGTCCCTTCAGAGATACCAACAGCCTTGCCTTTAAAATGGTTGACTGAGAAACCAATATGGACAAAGCAATGGCCTTTAGCTGAGGAAAAGTTACAGGCTTTAGAACAGTTGGTACAAGAGCAATTAGATGCTGGACATATAGAAGAATCTACCAGCCCTTGGAATTCTCCTGTATTTGTGGTTAAGAAAAAATCAGGTAAATGGAGAATGGTGACAGATCTCAGGGCTATCAACAAGGTTATTCAACCTATGGGCCCTCTGCAATCTGGAATTCCTTTGCCCTCTTTATTGCCAAAAGGATGGCCTCTCATAGTTATTGATTTAAAGGATTGTTTTTTCACTATACCTTTACAAAAAGACGATAGAGAAAAATTTGCCTTCACAGTGCCTACTTATAATAATTCTCAACCTTCGAGGAGGTACCACTGGACCGTCCTCCCCCAGGGTATGTTAAATAGCCCCTCCCTGTGCCAATATTTTGTGAATCAACCATTGCCAATAATACGCAAGAAATTTCCCAAATCGATAGTATATCATTACATGGACGACATTTTGTTATCCGATTCAAACATGGATACCTTGAACAGATTGTTTGAAGAAATAAAAATACTTTTACCAAAATGGGGATTGCAAATTGCTCCTGAAAAGATTCAGAAGGGAGATTCTGTTAATTATTTAGGTTATAAAATAGGTTTACAAAAAATTAAGACACAAAAGGCACAAATTCGGAGAGATCGCCTACGGACTCTTAATGACTTTCAAAGACTATTAGGGGACATTTCCAGTCTACGGCCAGCTATTGGGATAACACCTGATCTAATAATTCATTTGAACAAAACCTTGGATGGTGACAAAGATTTAAACAGTCCCAGAGAATTAACAGCTGAAGCAGAAAAGGAACTGACGATGATTGAGGAAAAATTACAACAGGCACATGTGGATAGGGTAAATCCAGAGCTCGACTGTATTCTCGTCATACTACCATCAAAAATTTCCCCTACAGGAATTTTAATGCAGAGAGATGATATTATCTTGGAATGGATCTTTGTACCACATAAACCAAGTAAGAAACTGAAAACTTATGTAGAAAAAGTCTCTGAGTTAATTATAAAAGGCAAGTTGAGACTTCGTCAACTAGCAGGCATAGACCCAGCAGAAATTATAGTGCCTTTCACTGCTGATGAACTAAAGAAATTATGGGAAGATAATGAACCATGGCAAAGAGCTTGTGCTAATTTCTTGGGAGACATTAATAACAACTATCCAAAAAGCAAGAGGCTTAACTTCATAAAGAGAACTTCTTGGATCCTTCCTCGAATCGTCCGTGATACTCCAATAACTGGAGCCCGTACGTTCTATACTGATGCCAATAAATCAGGGAAGGCAGGTTACAAATCAGAAGACTTGGGTAAGGTGGAACAAAGTCCTTATGATTCTGTCCAGAAGGCAGAATTATATGCCATTCTTATGGTGCTAAGGGATTTTAAAGAACCTATTAATATAGTTACTGATTCACAATATGCAGAAAGAGTTATTTTACATATTGAAACTGCTGAATTTATACCTGATGATACAGAACTAACCTCTTTGTTTATCCAGGTGCAAGATTTGATTAGGAACAGGCTTTGCCCTATGTACATAACACACATCCGATCCCATACGGGTCTGCCAGGTCCTCTAGCACAAGGTAATGCAGAAATTGATCAATTATTGATTGGTAGTGTGCTACAAGCCTCTGAATTTCATAAAAAACATCATGTTAATAGCAAAGGTTTGAAGAAAGAGTTTTCTATTACATGGCAACAAGCTAGGGAGATTGTAAAGAAATGCCCTACTTGCTCTTTCTATAACCAAACGCCACTGCCTGCAGGGGCTAATCCAAAGGGCACCCAAAGGAATGAAATCTGGCAGATGGATGTGTTCCACTTTGCAGAATTTGGCAAATTAAAATATGTTCATCACACCATTGACACGTATTCAGGCTTTCAGTGGGCAACGGCTTTAAGTTCAGAAAAAGCTGATTCAGTTATCACTCATTTATTAGAAGTCATGGCTATCATGGGTATACCTACACAAATAAAGACAGATAATGGTCCTGCTTATGTCTCTAGGAAAATGAAACGGTTTTTTGATTATTACAATATCAAGCATGTTACAGGTATACCATACAATCCTACAGGTCAAGCAGTCATAGAAAGATCAAATCGAACTATAAAGGATATGTTGAACAAACAGAAAGGGGTGGAAAACACCCCCAGAAATAGGTTACATAATGCTTTGTTAACCTTGAATTTCCTCAACGCTAATGAGAAGGGAACATCGGCTGCAGAAAGACATTGGATAATGGAAAAGTCTACTGAACTAAATCAACCAGTTTATTTCAAGGATGTGCTGACCTCACAATGGAAGCCAGGAGATGTGCTGCGTTGGGGAAGGGGATTTGCTCTTGTCTCCACAGGTGAGGAAAAATTGTGGATTCCATCAAAATTGATAAAGGTTCGTTTTGATGAAGAGAAGCCAGTTGGGAAAGATAAATAACAATTCAATCACATGGATGGCAATCATACTGATGGTAAGTAATACAAATAGGTTGGGGGCAGGGTTCTCTTCTTATCTCCACAGGAAAATACCCATCTTCAAAGAATTTAAGGTACCCCTAATATTTAATTACTGATGGAGGGACTTGTTCTGTAAGTATTAATATATATATATGTCTTAAACTTTCTTTGCTTTTCCTCATATCTGTGTCTTTCTTTATATGTCAGTATATGTCCTTGTTGTTAATGTTTAAATTTCCCATAACAAGCAACAAATTTTCCTACAGTAATCTTTGAAGTTTCCAGGATGAAGATGGGGCCCCACAACATCAACTCCATCTGGTTTTTATGACGTCATGATTTTTTTTTAAAGCGCTAATATTAGACCTGTTTTTTGGTACCAACTACAAGAGACAATTTCGAATGGTGCACATTTTTGACAACACTCTGGTCGGACCTTCTCAAAACGCTCTGAGACTAGTTACAATTTTCTTAGGTCAAAGGTTAATTTGGAAATTTTACCATCATTTGCTTTCACAGGACCCCCTAAGAAGAACGTCGCCCCCATGTCAGCTAGAAGCAATCTTAGAGGACGGCATCCCCTCTCCCAACAGAGTTTGCCCTCAGGGTTGGGGACATCTTTTAATGGTTGGTTTAGGGTTGAGGGGATGGGGTGATATTTTTTTTTGGAAAAAAAAATAAGAAGAAGAAGAAGAGGAAGAAGAAGGGGGTAACTGGTTTTTTGGGATGATTGGTATTTGTGAATTACTGTCTATAGAAAATTGTACTGGTACTGTTTCTTGTATATTGATATGTTAAATATTGAATATGAGTGTTCCTACCTCTATTTTTGTATGAGTATGCTTATAACTTTGTCCATATTGTATTGATACATCTACCATATTACATTGTACATTTCTGCCTCTGATACTATGACATTGTTTACAGTTGAAGATCATTGTCTTCATATATTGCACAGTTGTTTATTCTTTTAGTCTTCAAAGTTAGATAGGTATTGAGAATTATATGTTTGTCATATTTATTTTTAAGTTTATCAGGTCTTTTAGTTACATAGAGATTATATTTAGTATAGATAGTATGATCTTCAGCCTCTTCGAAGAGCTGTAGAAAATGGCCTTTAATCTAACCTAAAATTTCTATGCCAAAGAGACACAATTACTCCTGGCAACACCACTCTACTCCCGAGAGAACGTTGAGCACCAAAGACACTCCACTGGGAGCTTGTCTTCTTGGCAGAACTGGCCTTTGGGTTAAGAAAAGCCCATACCTCAACTTCTGACAAAGATACAGAATATCCCTAAGTGGATGAAACAGGATTGTCTTATCTTGCCAAGACAGGGTAGGATAGTCCTAAGAAAGTTCCTTGCCTTTAATAATGGTATGCCAGTTATGTTAGGCCTTAGCCAAAGTTGGTTGACTCAACATTGCAAACGAGACTTTGGGTGATTGCCCAGGTAGTCAGTTGTCTCTGTCAATTGTTGCACATTTTGGATATCTCTCGATTGTTAAGTGAAATTTATTCCCTTCTCAGATCTTTGACGGAGTTGAAGATTATATAATTGTAGTTACTCTCTATGTTATTTAGACTCCTTGAGATAGAATGTTTAGCAAAAGTTTTGTCCTCAATATTGTTTGTTATATTTATTATTTGTTATTATTGTATATAGTTGTATTTGGTTTGGTTCTATCTTATTTAGACAAAAGGGGGAGAAGTAGGGACATAGCCCCACCCATTGGGGGCGTGTTCGGCTCGGGCTAATGTTTACGGATAAATCTGCCGGGCGTGAGCCCAGCAGGCCTTTTTCTTTTGCTCCGCTTTTCCGGTACACCGCGGGAACCTGTGGTCCTGTAAGTTTATTTCCTTATTAAAGCTGTATATATCTATATAATCTGTCTACATTCATTTGCGCCGCCACAAGGAATGGAACTTCTGACCTTTGGAAGGGCAGCCAAAGCTCTTATCCACTGAGCTAACACCCCAGCTCTTATTTTTGTATCCAAAAGAGGGCACAAGACCTCATTGCAGATGGTTGTGAGCCATTATGTGGTTGCCTGGAATTGAATTCAGGAGGTTGGAAGAGGAGGCAATGATCTTAACCACGGAGCCATCTCTCATGCCTCTTCCTTATGTTGCCAGTAGAGGGAACCAAACCTCCTTTTGAGAGAAATTATGTGATTTCCAGGAATCGAACTTCTGACCTTTGGAAGAGCAGGCAATGCTCTTAACCACTGAGCCATCTCTCCAACCCGTTTTTCAACTTCTTTTACTAAACCAGCTTTAGTCAATGTGGTGTGTGGATCACATCTCCATTTCCATGACGTGTGGAGTACAGGGGTCTGCATGGACCTATTGGCCATTCATGTACCTCATAGAGGAGGTCTAGATAAATTGTTTCTCTGGCTTTAAATAGGTTAACATTTTGCTGGTGTTTGTAGTCCTTTGATTGTCTTGGATATGAGTTCTTCTTAAGGCACATGAACATGCCAAAATTTTCTTCTTCTAGCCATCTTGCCTTACTCTCCTTGGTGTTGTCTCTGAAGCACGCTGGCTCATGGGGATAGAGCTGTGAGTCTTTAACATCCTAACAAGAGCTTTTGCCTCATTCAGTCACAGCAACGCGGGCCCTGGCCCTGTGCCACGACTCTATGTCTGTTCTTGGCCTCATCAAACTCAACAGGCAGAGCTCTTTACCACAGAGCCATCTTTCCTGCCTCTTCCTTGTGGTGCCAGTAGAGGGCACCAAACCTCCTTTTGAGAGCAATTATGTGGTTGCCAGGAATCGAACTTCTGACCTTTGGAAGGGCAACCAATGCTCTTAACCACTGAGCTATCTCTCCAGCTCTTCTTACGGTAGCCAAAAGAGGGCACAAGACCTCATGGCAGATGGTTGTGACCCATTATGTGGTCGCCTGGAATTGAATTCAGGAGGTTGGAAGAGCAGGCAATTCTCTTAACCATTGAGCCATCTCTCTTGCATCTTCCTTCTGTTGCCAGTAGAGGGCACCAAACCTCCTTTTGAGAGCAATTATGTGGTTGCCAGGAATCGAACTTCTGACCTTTGGAAGGGCAGGCAAAGCTCTTAACCACTGAGCTATCTCCCCAGCTCTTCTTTCTGTATCCCAAAGAGGGCACAAGACCTCATTGCAGATGGTTGTGAGCCATTATGTGGTTGCCTGGAATTGAATTCAGGAGGTTGGAAGAGGAGGCAATGATCTTAACCACGGAGCCATCTCTCATGCCTCTTCCTTATGTTGCCAGTAGAGGGCACCAAACCTCCTTTTGAGAGCAATTATGTGATTTCCAGGAATCGAACTTCTGACCTTTGGAAGAGCAGGCAATGCTCTTAACCACTGAGCCATCTCTCCAACCCGTTTTTCAACTTCTTTTACTAAACCAGCTTTAGTCAATGTGGTGTGTGGATCACATCTCCATTTCCCTGACATGTGGAGTACAGGGGACTGCATGGACCTATTGGCCATTCATGTACCTCATAGAGGAGGTCTAGATAAATTGTTTCTCTGGCTTTAAATAGGTTAACATTTTGCTGGTGTTTGTAGTCCTTTGATTGTCTTGGATATGAGTTCTTCTTCAGGCACATGAACATGCCAATATTTTCTTCTTCTAGCCATCTTGCCTTACTCTCCTTGGTGTTGTCTCTGAAGCACGCTGGCTCATGGTGATAGAGCTGTGAGTCTTTAACATCCTAACAAGAGCTTTTGCCTCATTCAGTCACAACAACGTGGGCCCTGGCCCTGTGCCCCGACTCTATGTCTGTTCTTGGCCTCATCAAACTCAGTAGGCAGAGCTCTTTACCACAGAGCCATCTTTCCTGCCTCTTCCTTCTGTTGCCAATAGAGGGCGCCAAACCTCCTTTTGAGAGCAATTACGTGGTTCCCAGGAATCGAACTTCTGACCTTTGGAAGGGCAACCAATGCTCTTAACCACTGAGCTATCTCTCCAGCTCTTCTTACTGTAGCCAAAAGAGGGCACAAGACCTCATGGCAGATGGTTGTGACCCATTATGTGGTCGCCTGGAATTGAATTCAGGAGGTTGGAAGAGCAGGCAATTCTCTTAACCATTGAGCCATCTCTCTTGCATCTTCCTTCTGTTGCCAGTAGAGGGCACCAAACCTCCTTTTGAGAGCAATTATTTGGTTGCCAGGAATCGAACTTCTGACCTTTGGAAGGGCAGGCAAAGCTCTTAACCACTGAGCTATCTCCCCAGCTCTTCTTTCTGTATCCAAAAGAGGGCACAAGACCTCATTGCAGATGGTTGTGAGCCATTATGTGGTTGCCTGGAATTCAGTTCAGGAGGTTGGAAGAGCAGGCAATGTTCTTAACCACTGAGCCATCTCTCCAACCCGTTTTTCAACTTCTTGAACTAAACCAGGTTTACTCAATGTGGTGTGTGGATCATATCTGCATTCCACTAACATGTGGAGTACAGGGGTCTCCATGGACATATTGGCCGTTCGCGTACCTCATAGATGAAGTCTAGATAAATTGTTTGTCTGGCTTTAAATTGGTAAACCTTTTGCTGGTGTTTGTCGTCCTTTGGATGTCTTGGATGTGAGTTCTTCTTAAGGAACATGAACATGCCTGTATTTTCTTCTTCTAACCATCTTTCCTCATTCTGCTTGGTGGTGTCCCTGAAGCATGCAGGCTCATGCTGATAGAGCTGTGAGTCTTTATTATCCTAACAAAATGTTTTGCCTGATTCTGAGACAACAACGGGGGCCCTGGCTGTATGTGTCCACTTGGCCTCATCAACCTCAGCAGGCAATGCTCTTAACCACTGAGCCATCTCTCCTGCCTCTTCCTTCTGTTGCCAGTAGAGGGCACCAAACCTCATTTTGAGAGCAATTATGTGATTTCCAGGAATCGAACTTCTGAACTTTGGAAGAGCAGGTAATGCTCTTAACCACTGAGCCATCTCTCCTGCATCTCCCCTCTGTTGCCAGTAGACGGCACCAAACCTCATTTTGAGAGCAACTATGTGATTCCCAGGAATCGAACTTCTGACCTTTGGAAGAGCAGGCAATGCTCTTAACCACTGAGCCATCTCTCCAACCCGTTTCTCAGCTTCTTTTACTAAACCAGGTTTACTCAATGTGGTGTGTGGATCACATCTCCATTTCCCTAACACGTGGAGTACAGGGGTCTCCGTGGACCTATTGGCCGTTCGTGTACCTCATAGAGGAGGTCTAGATAAATTGTTTCTCTGGCTTAAAATTGGTACACCTTTTGCTGGTGTTTGTCGTCCTTTGGATGTCTTGGATGTGAGTTCTTCTTCAGGAACATGAACATGCCTGTATTTTCTTCTTCTAGTCATCTTGCCTTACTCTCCTTGGTGTTGTCTCTGAAGCACGCTGGCTCGTGGTGATAGAGCTGTGAGCCTTTAACATCCTAACAAAAGCTTTTGCCTCATTCAGTCACAACAACGCGGACCCTGGCCCTTGGCCCTGACTCTATGTCTGTATGTGGTCTCATCAAACTCAGCAGGCAATGCTCTTTACCACAGAGCCATCTCTCTTGCCTCTTCCTCGTGGTGCCAGTAGAGGGCGCCAAACCTCCTTTTGAGAGCAATTATTTGGTAGCCAGGAATCGAACTTCTGACCTTCGGAAGGGCAGCCAATGTTCTTAACCACTGACCTATCTCTCCAGCTTTTCTTACTGTAGCCAAAAGAGGGCACAAGACCTCATTGCAGATGGTTGTGAATCATTATGTGGTTGCCTGCAATTGATTTCAGGAGGTTCTAAGAGCAGGCAATGCTCTTAAGCACTGAACCATCTCTCACGCCTCTTTTTTTTGCCAGTAAAGGGCACCAAATCTACCTTTTGAGAGCAATTATGGGATTGCCAGGAATTGTAGGGACATAGCCCCACCCATGGGGGCGTGTTCGCCTCGGGCTAATGTTTACGGATAAATCTGCCGGGCGTGAGCCCAGCAGCCCTTTTTCTTTTGCTCCGCTTTTCCGGTACACCGCGGGAACCTGTGGTCCTGTAAGTTTATTTCCTTATTAAAGCTCTATATATCTATATAGTCTGTCTACATTCATTTGCGCCGCCACATTTGGCGTCCCGACGTCGGGCTATTTTGCCCCCGACCCGGCACAGGGGGGGCGCAAGCTCCACCTTTCCCGGCTAGTTGCCTGAGCTCAGGAAGGCGATTTACAGCGCGCTCCCTGCTCGCTTTCCCTTCCCCCACTCCAGGCCACTACAGTCACAGAGCAGCGACCCCCCACAGAGCAGTTAATAGCTCCCTGCTTCTTCCAAACCCTCACTGCCTGATTTAAGTGAAGCACCCGCAGTTTTGAAGTAAAAGCCACCAACCCCTTCCCTTAACAGGCAGTACAATAATTTTTGTTTTGAGTTAATTGTTTCAGACCGGCTCTGGCTTAGACCACGTGGACTCAGGTGCATTTCTTTAGCCACCACTGGCAGGAAAACTTCATTACAGGTACATAATTTTCTTTTATAAATAAGAAAAATGTCTGAAAACATTACCATTCAAGACTTTAACAGCCTTTTCAGTTGTACCATGTGGGAGATTTTACAAGAAGTGTCTGTCAGCCCACAGATATGGATCTTTCTGGGATTCGTAGTTTTCCTTGGTACTGTATGGTTTGATAATAGAAATATGATAAAGTCTTTACGAGACGAGGTTGAACGCTTAAAAACAATTGAGAATGACAACAATCTTCTCAAAAATCAGTTTGAAGTTCTCCAGGCAGAGAACAGATCTTTGTTTAACACAACTCGACAAACTGAAAAAAATTTAGAAGAGGTACAGGCTGATGTTAAGGAGAAATTCATTACTATGGAAGAGAGAACAGCTGATTTGGATTGTAAGCTTCAGTCCCTTTCTGAAACATTAATGGCTGATATTAAGGAGAAATTCATTACTGTGGAAGAAGGAACAGCTGATTTGGATCGTAAGCTTCAGTCCCTTTCAGTAGGAACAGAAACATTAACTGAGAGAATCAAAACTGCTGAATGTGACAATCGGATTTTGTCTAAAGCTTATGACAGATTGACAGAAAGATTATCTATACAAGAAGGCACGGTATATGCTATAAAAATTATGTCCAAAGATGAGACATTATCTGTAATGGACAAACTTCATACTTTAGAATCCTCAATGAAGGCTTTAGAACATAATTCTGGACAGGAGATTCAGACATTAAAGAAGGCAATGGTGAATAGAATTGAAAAGATTGAGGAATTTCTAAATTCTGAGGAAGAAGAGCAAGAGGTAGAAAGGCATATTTTAACTAAATCTGTGGGTAAATCCCTCCGGGACAATTCCCACAAAGCTCTACCTACAGTTCTACCTGCCTTTCCAGTTGTAACAACTGAGAAAGTAGTTGGTTCCAGAAACCCTAGGGTCATCAAGGAAGATACATGGGAACCTGTCCGTATGAATGATCTCAAAGAAATTAAACAGGCTGTAATGACTTTTGGAATGAATGCCTCTTTTGTTAAAGAGATGCTAAGATCTTGGGCTACCACTAATAAGGTCACGCCCAATGACTGGTTTCAACTGAGCTCTGCTGTCCTTGAGAGTGGAACGCAATTGAAATGGAAATGCTTATTCAGGCAAGAGGCTAGACTTTTAGAACAGCAAGAAAGAGCAAAGGGAATTGAGATTTCCATAGATCAAATTTTGGGAGAGGGGCTATTTTCTGAGCCTCAGGAACAAGCTAATTTGGATGAAAACATACTCTCTGTGTGTACTACAGCAGCCTTAAGGGCTTGGGACAGGGTGCAAGACCCAGGACAGAGGATGGAATCATTTGTCAGAGTTAAACAGGGTCAAAGAGAACACTTTAGTGACTTTTTACAAAGAATAACTAAAGCTGTACAAATAGGGATATCTGACCCAGAAGCAAGACGTATAATGATCGAGACTTTGGCTTATGAAAATGCAAATGTGGAATGCAAAAGGATTTTGGGACCTTTAAAGCTCAGATCAGCGCCATTAGAAGAATGGGTCTTGCATACACTAGATGTTGATACATTTGACTATGGCACTGAAGCATGGGTAGAAGAAGCAATTTCCAATGGTAAAAGGAGACATCAGAATACCAAATGTTTTAATTGTGGCAAAATGGGTCATATGAAAAGGAATTGTAGACAACGGATTTTCAGAAATAATAATAATGCATCTTCTAGAAATAACAGAAATAGGAGGACTCAGCCTTCAGGTTTATGTAGAAGATGTGGAAAGGGCAGACACTGGACGAATGAGTGCAGGTCTACAAGAGATAGACAAGGCAACCTGATACAGACGGGAAACGTGAGAGGGGGGGGACTCACAGGCCCCCCATGGCAAACATGGTTCAGTCATTTCCAGTTACTACAGAGAACGTGACTCGTCAGGACAATTAGAAAGCCCCATGCCTACTGTTACAAGCAATAATGATCAGAAAGATGAGTTCCGTGTGTTTTGGCAAACTTCTATAAATGACCAAAGACCAAAGCTGAGAGTGTGTGTAAATGGCATTTTTATTACTGGCCTGCTGGACACAGGTGCGGATGTAAGTATCATTACCCCAGAATCTTGGCATCCATATTGGCCTCTTCAGAATGTAAATGTTCAGCTCCTGGGAATTGGAACCCTATCTCGAGTAAGGCAGAGCACGAGATGGGTTGAATGTATAGGACCAGAGGGACAAATAGGAAAATTAAGGCCATATGTAGCCAATATTGCAATGAATTTATGGGGTCGTGACCTATTACAACAATGGAATACCCAAATTAACATTCCTGCTACTTCTAGAGCCTATATTTCTGGGGATAATATTAAAAGATATTACAAACGGAGAAAACCGGCCATTCGGGCTGTACAAGAACAAGCAATTGATGTCCCTTCAGAGATACCAACAGCCTTGCCTTTAAAATGGTTGACTGAGAAACCAATATGGACAAAGCAATGGCCTTTAGCTGAGGAAAAGTTACAGGCTTTAGAACAGTTGGTACAAGAGCAATTAGATGCTGGACATATAGAAGAATCTACCAGCCCTTGGAATTCTCCTGTATTTGTGGTTAAGAAAAAATCAGGTAAATGGAGAATGGTGACAGATCTCAGGGCTATCAACAAGGTTATTCAACCTATGGGCCCTCTGCAATCTGGAATTCCTTTGCCCTCTTTATTGCCAAAAGGATGGCCTCTCATAGTTATTGATTTAAAGGATTGTTTTTTCACTATACCTTTACAAAAAGAAGATAGAGAAAAATTTGCCTTCACAGTGCCTACTTATAATAATTCTCAACCTTCGAGGAGGTACCACTGGACCGTCCTCCCCCAGGGTATGTTAAATAGCCCCTCCCTGTGCCAATATTTTGTGAATCAACCATTGCCAATAATACGCAAGAAATTTCCCAAATCGATAGTATATCATTACATGGACGACATTTTGTTATCCGATTCAAACATGGATACCTTGAACAGATTGTTTGAAGAAATAAAAATACTTTTACCAAAATGGGGATTGCAAATTGCTCCTGAAAAGATTCAGAAGGGAGATTCTGTTAATTATTTAGGTTATAAAATAGGTTTACAAAAAATTAAGACACAAAAGGCACAAATTCGGAGAGATCGCCTACGGACTCTTAATGACTTTCAAAGACTATTAGGGGACATTTCCAGTCTACGGCCAGCTATTGGGATAACACCTGATCTAATAATTCATTTGAACAAAACCTTGGATGGTGACAAAGATTTAAACAGTCCCAGAGAATTAACAGCTGAAGCAGAAAAGGAACTGACGATGATTGAGGAAAAATTACAACAGGCACATGTGGATAGGGTAAATCCAGAGCTCGACTGTATTCTCGTCATACTACCATCAAAAATTTCCCCTACAGGAATTTTAATGCAGAGAGATGATATTATCTTGGAATGGATCTTTGTACCACATAAACCAAGTAAGAAACTGAAAACTTATGTAGAAAAAGTCTCTGAGTTAATTATAAAAGGCAAGTTGAGACTTCGTCAACTAGCAGGCATAGACCCAGCAGAAATTATAGTGCCTTTCACTGCTGATGAACTAAAGAAATTATGGGAAGATAATGAACCATGGCAAAGAGCTTGTGCTAATTTCTTGGGAGACATTAATAACAACTATCCAAAAAGCAAGAGGCTTAACTTCATAAAGAGAACTTCTTGGATCCTTCCTCGAATCGTCCGTGATACTCCAATAACTGGAGCCCGTACGTTCTATACTGATGCCAATAAATCAGGGAAGGCAGGTTACAAATCAGAAGACTTGGGTAAGGTGGAACAAAGTCCTTATGATTCTGTCCAGAAGGCAGAATTATATGCCATTCTTATGGTGCTAAGGGATTTTAAAGAACCTATTAATATAGTTACTGATTCACAATATGCAGAAAGAGTTATTTTACATATTGAAACTGCTGAATTTATACCTGATGATACAGAACTAACCTCTTTGTTTATCCAGGTGCAAGATTTGATTAGGAACAGGCTTTGCCCTATGTACATAACACACATCCGATCCCATACGGGTCTGCCAGGTCCTCTAGCACAAGGTAATGCAGAAATTGATCAATTATTGATTGGTAGTGTGCTACAAGCCTCTGAATTTCATAAAAAACATCATGTTAATAGCAAAGGTTTGAAGAAAGAGTTTTCTATTACATGGCAACAAGCTAGGGAGATTGTAAAGAAATGCCCTACTTGCTCTTTCTATAACCAAACGCCACTGCCTGCAGGGGCTAATCCAAAGGGCACCCAAAGGAATGAAATCTGGCAGATGGATGTGTTCCACTTTGCAGAATTTGGCAAATTAAAATATGTTCATCACACCATTGACACGTATTCAGGCTTTCAGTGGGCAACGGCTTTAAGTTCAGAAAAAGCTGATTCAGTTATCACTCATTTATTAGAAGTCATGGCTATCATGGGTATACCTACACAAATAAAGACAGATAATGGTCCTGCTTATGTCTCTAGGAAAATGAAACGGTTTTTTGATTATTACAATATCAAGCATGTTACAGGTATACCATACAATCCTACAGGTCAAGCAGTCATAGAAAGATCAAATCGAACTATAAAGGATATGTTGAACAAACAGAAAGGGGTGGAAAACACCCCCAGAAATAGGTTACATAATGCTTTGTTAACCTTGAATTTCCTCAACGCTAATGAGAAGGGAACATCGGCTGCAGAAAGACATTGGATAATGGAAAAGTCTACTGAACTAAATCAACCAGTTTATTTCAAGGATGTGCTGACCTCACAATGGAAGCCAGGAGATGTGCTGCGTTGGGGAAGGGGATTTGCTCTTGTCTCCACAGGTGAGGAAAAATTGTGGATTCCATCAAAATTGATAAAGGTTCGTTTTGATGAAGAGAAGCCAGTTGGGAAAGATAAATAACAATTCAATCACATGGATGGCAATCATACTGATGGTAAGTAATACAAATAGGTTGGGGGCAGGGTTCTCTTCTTATCTCCACAGGAAAATACCCATCTTCAAAGAATTTAAGGTACCCCTAATATTTAATTACTGATGGAGGGACTTGTTCTGTAAGTATTAATATATATATATGTCTTAAACTTTCTTTGCTTTTCCTCATATCTGTGTCTTTCTTTATATGTCAGTATATGTCCTTGTTGTTAATGTTTAAATTTCCCATAACAAGCAACAAATTTTCCTACAGTAATCTTTGAAGTTTCCAGGATGAAGATGGGGCCCCACAACATCAACTCCATCTGGTTTTTATGACGTCATGATTTTTTTTTAAAGCGCTAATATTAGACCTGTTTTTTGGTACCAACTACAAGAGACAATTTCGAATGGTGCACATTTTTGACAACACTCTGGTCGGACCTTCTCAAAACGCTCTGAGACTAGTTACAATTTTCTTAGGTCAAAGGTTAATTTGGAAATTTTACCATCATTTGCTTTCACAGGACCCCCTAAGAAGAACGTCGCCCCCATGTCAGCTAGAAGCAATCTTAGAGGACGGCATCCCCTCTCCCAACAGAGTTTGCCCTCAGGGTTGGGGACATCTTTTAATGGTTGGTTTAGGGTTGAGGGGATGGGGTGATATTTTTTTTTGGAAAAAAAAATAAGAAGAAGAAGAAGAGGAAGAAGAAGGGGGTAACTGGTTTTTTGGGATGATTGGTATTTGTGAATTACTGTCTATAGAAAATTGTACTGGTACTGTTTCTTGTATATTGATATGTTAAATATTGAATATGAGTGTTCCTACCTCTATTTTTGTATGAGTATGCTTATAACTTTGTCCATATTGTATTGATACATCTACCATATTACATTGTACATTTCTGCCTCTGATACTATGACATTGTTTACAGTTGAAGATCATTGTCTTCATATATTGCACAGTTGTTTATTCTTTTAGTCTTCAAAGTTAGATAGGTATTGAGAATTATATGTTTGTCATATTTATTTTTAAGTTTATCAGGTCTTTTAGTTACATAGAGATTATATTTAGTATAGATAGTATGATCTTCAGCCTCTTCGAAGAGCTGTAGAAAATGGCCTTTAATCTAACCTAAAATTTCTATGCCAAAGAGACACAATTACTCCTGGCAACACCACTCTACTCCCGAGAGAACGTTGAGCACCAAAGACACTCCACTGGGAGCTTGTCTTCTTGGCAGAACTGGCCTTTGGGTTAAGAAAAGCCCATACCTCAACTTCTGACAAAGATACAGAATATCCCTAAGTGGATGAAACAGGATTGTCTTATCTTGCCAAGACAGGGTAGGATAGTCCTAAGAAAGTTCCTTGCCTTTAATAATGGTATGCCAGTTATGTTAGGCCTTAGCCAAAGTTGGTTGACTCAACATTGCAAACGAGACTTTGGGTGATTGCCCAGGTAGTCAGTTGTCTCTGTCAATTGTTGCACATTTTGGATATCTCTCGATTGTTAAGTGAAATTTATTCCCTACTCAGATCTTTGACGGAGTTGAAGATTATATAATTGTAGTTACTCTCTATGTTATTTAGACTCCTTGAGATAGAATGTTTAGCAAAAGTTTTGTCCTCAATATTGTTTGTTATATTTATTATTTGTTATTATTGTATATAGTTGTATTTGGTTTGGTTCTATCTTATTTAGACAAAAGGGGGAGAAGTAGGGACATAGCCCCAGCCATTGGGGGCGTGTTCGGCTCGGGCTAATGTTTACGGATAAATCTGCCGGGCGTGAGCCCAGCAGGCCTTTTTCTTTTGCTCCGCTTTTCCGGTACACCGCGGGAACCTGTGGTCCTGTGAGTTTATTTCCTTATTAAAGCTGTATATATCTATATAATCTGTCTACATTCATTTGCGCCGCCACAAGGAATGGAACTTCTGACCTTTGGAAGGGCAGCCAAAGCTCTTATCCACTGAGCTAACACCCCAGCTCTTATTTTTGTATCCAAAAGAGGGCACAAGACCTCATTGCAGATGGTTGTGAGCCATTATGTGGTTGCCTGGAATTGAATTCAGGAGGTTGGAAGAGGAGGCAATGATCTTAACCACGGAGCCATCTCTCATGCCTCTTCCTTATGTTGCCAGTAGAGGGCACCAAACCTCCTTTTGAGAGCAATTATGTGATTTCCAGGAATCGAACTTCTGACCTTTGGAAGAGCAGGCAATGCTCTTAACCACTGAGCCATCTCTCCAACCCGTTTTTCAACTTCTTTTACTAAACCAGCTTTAGTCAATGTGGTGTGTGGATCACATCTCCATTTCCATGACGTGTGGAGTACAGGGGTCTGCATGGACCTATTGGCCATTCATGTACCTCATAGAGGAGGTCTAGATAAATTGTTTCTCTGGCTTTAAATAGGTTAACATTTTGCTGGTGTTTGTAGTCCTTTGATTGTCTTGGATATGAGTTCTTCTTAAGGCACATGAACATGCCAAAATTTTCTTCTTCTAGCCATCTTGCCTTACTCTCCTTGGTGTTGTCTCTGAAGCACGCTGGCTCATGGTGATAGAGCTGTGAGTCTTTAACATCCTAACAAAAGCTTTTGCCTCATTCAGTCACAGCAACGCGGGCCCTGGCCCTGTGCCCCGACTCTATGTCTGTTCTTGGCCTCATCAAACTCAGCAGGCAGAGCTCTTTACCACAGAGCCATCTTTCCTGCCTCTTCCTTGTGGTGCCAGTAGAGGGCACCAAACCTCCTTTTGAGAGCAATTATGTGGTTGCCAGGAATCGAACTTCTGACCTTTGGAAGGGCAACCAATGCTCTTAACCACTGAGCTATCTCTCCAGCTCTTCTTACTGTAGCCAAAAGAGGGCACAAGACCTCATGGCAGATGGTTGTGACCCGTTATGTGGTCGCCTGGAATTGAATTCAGGAGGTTGGAAGAGCAGGCAATTCTCTTAACCATTGAGCCATCTCTCTTGCATCTTCCTTCTGTTGCCAGTAGAGGGCACCAAACCTCCTTTTGAGAGCAATTATGTGGTTGCCAGGAATCGAACTTCTGACCTTTGGAAGGGCAGGCAAAGCTCTTAACCACTGAGCTATCTCCCCAGCTCTTCTTTCTGTATCCCAAAGAGGGCACAAGACCTCATTGCAGATGGTTGTGAGCCATTATGTGGTTGCCTGGAATTCAGTTCAGGAGGTTGGAAGAGCAGGCAATGTTCTTAACCACTGAGCCATCTCTACAACCCGTTTTTCAACTTCTTGAACTAAACCAGGTTTACTCAATGTGGTGTGTGGATCATATCTGCATTCCACTAACATGTGGAGTACAGGGGTCTCCATGGACATATTGGCCGTTCGCGTACATCATAGATGAAGTCTAGATAAATTGTTTGTCTGGCTTTAAATTGGTAAACCTTTTGCTGGTGTTTGTCGTCCTTTGGATGTCTTGGATGTGAGTTCTTCTTAAGGAACATGAACATGCCTGTATTTTCTTCTTCTAACCATCTTTCCTCATTCTGCTTGATGGTGTCCCTGAAGCATGCAGGCTCATGCTGATAGAGCTGTGAGTCTTTATTATCCTAACAAAATGTTTTGCCTGATTCTGAGACAACAACGGGGGCCCTGGCTGTATGTGTCCACTTGGCCTCATCAACCTCAGCAGGCAATGCTCTTAACCACTGAGCCATCTCTCCTGCCTCTTCCTTCTGTTGCCAGTAGAGGGCACCAAACCTCATTTTGAGAGCAATTATGTGATTTCCAGGAATCGAACTACTGAACTTTGGAAGAGCAGGCAATGCTCTTAACCACTGAGCCATCTCTCCTGCCTCTCCCCTCTGTTGCCAGTAGAGGGCACCAAACCTCATTTTGAGAGCAACTATGTGATTCCCAGGAATCCAACTTCTGACCTTTGGAAGAGCAGGCAATGCTCTTAACCACTGAGCCATCTCTCCAACCCGTTTTTCAACTTCTTTTACTAAACCAGGTTTACTCAATGTGGTGTGTGGATCACATCTCCATTTCCCTAACATGTGGAGTACAGGGGTCTCCGTGGACATATTGGCCGTTCGTGTACCTCATAGAGGAGGTCTAGATAAATTGTTTCTCTGGCTTAAAATTGGTACACCTTTTGCTGGTGTTTGTCGTCCTTTGGATGTCTTGGATGTGAGTTCTTCTTCAGGAACATGAACATGCCTGTATTTTCTTCTTCTAGTCATCTTGCCTTACTCTCCTTGGTGTTGTCTCTGAAGCACGCTGGCTCGTGGTGATAGAGCTGTGAGCCTTTAACATCCTAACAAAAGCTTTTGCCTCATTCAGTCACAACAACGCGGGCCCTGGCCCTTGGCCCTGACTCTATGTCTCTATGTGGTCTCATCAAACTCAGCAGGCAATGCTCTTTACCACAGAGCCATCTCTCTTGCCTCTTCCTTGTGGTGCCACTAGAGGGCGCCAAACCTCCTTTTGAGAGCAATTATTTGGTAGCCAGGAATCGAACTTCTGACCTTCGGAAGGGCAGCCAATGTTCTTAACCACTGACCTATCTCTCCAGCTTTTCTTACTGTAGCCAAAAGAGGGCACAAGACCTCATGGCAGATGGTTGTGAATCATTATGTGGTTGCCTGCAATTGATTTCAGGAGGTTCTAAGAGCAGGCAATGCTCTTAAGCACTGAACCATCTCTCATGCCTCTTCTTTTTTGCCAGTAAAGGGCACCAAATCTACCTTTTGAGAGCAATTATGGGATTGCCAGGAATGGAACTTCTGACCTTTGGAAGGGCAGCCAAAGCTCTTATCCACTGAGCTAACACCCCTGCTCTTATTTTTGTATCCAAAAGAGGGCACAAGACCTCATTGTAGATGGTTGTGAGCCATTATGTTGTTGCCTGGAATTGAATTCAGGAGGTTGGAAGAGGAGGCAATGATCTTAACCACGGAGCCATCTCTCATGCCTCTTCCTTATGTTGCCAGTAGAGGGCACCAAACCTCCTTTTGAGAGCAATTATGTGATTTCCAGGAATCGAACTTCTGACCTTTGGAAGAGCAGGCAATGCTCTTAACCACTGAGCCATCTGTCCAACCCGTTTTTCAACTTCTTTTACTAAACCAGCTTTAGTCAATGTGGTGTGTGGATCACATCTCCATTTCCATGACGTGTGGAGTACAGGGGTCTGCATGGACCTATAGGCCATTCATGTACCTCATAGAGGAGGTCTAGATAAATTGTTTCTCTGGCTTTAAATAGGTTAACATTTTGCTGGTGTTTGTAGTCCTTTGATTGTCTTGGATATGAGTTCTTCTTAAGGCACATGAACATGCCAAAATTTTCTTCTTCTAGCCATCTTGCCTTACTCTCCTTGGTGTTGTCTCTGAAGCACGCTGGCTCATGGTGATAGAGCTGTGAGTCTTTAACATCCTAACAAGAGCTTTTGCCTCATTCAGTCACAGCCACGTGGGCCCTGGCCCTGTGCCCCGACTCTATGTCTGTTCTTGGCCTCATCAAACTCAGCAGGCAAAGCTCTTTACCACAGAGCCATCTTTCCTGCCTCTTCCTTGTGGTGCCACTAGACGGCGCCAAACCTCCTTTTGAGAGCAATTACGTGGTTCCCAGGAATCGAACTTCTGACCTTTGGAAGGGCAACCAATGCTCTTAACCGATGAGCTATCTCTCCAGCTCTTCTTACTGTAGCCAAAAGAGGGCACAAGACCTCATGAAAGATGGTTGTGACCCGTTATGTGGTCGCCTGGAATTGAATTCAGGAGATTGGAAGAGCAGGCAATTCTCTTAACCATTGAGCCATCTCTCTTGCATCTTCCTTCTGTTGCCAGTAGAGGGTACCAAACCTCCTTTTGAGAGCAATTATGTTGTTGCCAGGAATCGAACTTCTGACCTTTGGAAGGGCAGGCAAAGCTCTTAACCACTGAGCCATATCTCCTGCCTCTTCCTTCTGTTGCCAGTAGAGGGCACCAAACCTCATTTTGAGAGCAATTATGTGATTTCCAGGAATCGAACTTCTGAACTTTGGAAGAGCAGGCAATGCTCTTAAACACTGAGCCATCTCTCCTGCCTCTCCCCTCTGTTGCCAGTCTAGGGCACCAAACCTCATTTTGAGAGCAACTATGTGATTCCCAGGAATCGAACTTCTGAACTTTGGAAGAGCAGGCAATGCTCTTAACCACTGAGCCATCTCTCCAACCCGTTTTTCAACTTCTTGAACTAAACCAGGTTTACTCAATGTGGCGTGTGGATCATATCTGCATTCAACTAACATGTGGAGTACAGGGGTCTCCATGGACATATTGGCCGTTCGCGTACCTCATAGATGAAGTCTAGATAAATTGTTTGTCTGGCTTTAAATTGGTAAACCTTTTGCTGGTGTTTGTCGTCCTTTTGATGTCTTGGATGTGAGTTCTTCTTAAGGAACATGAACATGCCTGTATTTTCTTCTTCTAACCATCTTTCCTCATTCTGCTTGGTAATGTCCCTGAAGCATGCAGGCTCATGCTGATAGAGCTGTGAGTCTTTATTATCCTAACAAAATGTTTTGCCTGATTCTGAGACAACAACGGGGGCCCTGGCAGTATGTGTCCACTTGGCCTCATCAACCTCAGCAGGCAATGCTCTTAACCACTGAGCCATCTCTCCTGCCTCTTCCTTCTGTTGCCAGTAGAGGGCACCAAACCTCATTTTGAGAGCAATTATGTGATTTTGAGGTATCGAACTTGGAAAAGCAGGCAATGCTCTTAACCACTGAGCCATCTCTCCTGCCTCTCCCCTCTGTTGCCAGTAGAGGGCACCAAACCTCATTTTAAGTGCAACTATGTGATTCCCAGGAATCGATCTTCTGAACTTTGGAAGAGCAGGCAATGCTCTTAACCACTGAGCCATCTCTCCAACCCGTTTTGCAACTTCTTTTACTAAACCAGCTTTAGTCAATGTGGTGTGTGGATCACATCTCCATTTCCCTGACATGTGGAGTACAGGGGTCTGCTTGGACCTATTGGACATTCATGTACCTCATAGAGGAGGTCTAGATAAATTGTTTCTCTGGCTTTAAATAGGTTAACATTTTGCTGGTGTTTGTAGTCCTTTGATTGTCTTGAATATGAGTTCTTCTTCAGGCACATGAACATGCCAATATTTTCTTCTTCTAGCCATCTTGCCTTACTCTCCTTGGTGTTGTCTCTGAAGCACGCTGGCTCATGGTGATAGAGCTGTGAGTCTTTAACATCCTAAGAAGAGCTTTTGCCTCATTCAGTCACAACAACGTGGGCCCTGGCCCTGTGCCCCGACTCTATGTCTGTACTTGGCCTCATCAAACTCAGCAGGCAAAGCTCTTTACCACAGAGCCATCTTTCCTGCCTCTTCCTTCTGTTGCCAATAGAGGGCGCCAAACCTCCTTTTGAGAGCAATTACGTGGTTCCCAGGAATCGAACTTCTGAGCTTTGGAAGGGCAACCAATGCTCATAACCGCTGAGCCATCTCTCCAACCCGTTTTTCAACTTCTTTTACTAAACCAGGTTTACTCAATGTGGTGTGTGGATCACATCTCCATTTCCCTAACATGTGGAGTACAGGGGTCTCCGTGGACCTATTGGCCGTTCGTGTACCTCATAGAGGAGGTCTAGATAAATTGTTTCTCTGGCTTAAAATTGGTACACCTTTTGCTGGTGTTTGTCGTCCTTTGAATGTCTTGGATGTGAGTTCTTCTTCAGGAACATGAAAATGCCTGTATTTTCTTCTTCTAGTCATCTTGCCTTACTCTCCTTGGTGTTGTCTCTGAAGCACGCTGGCTCGTGGTGATAGAGCTGTGAGCCTTTAACATCCTAACAAAAGCTTTTGCCTCATTCAGTCACAACAACGCGGTCCCTGGCCCTTGGCTCTGACTCTATGTCTCTATGTGGTCTCATCAAACTCAGCAGGCAATGCTCTTTACCACAGAGCCATCTCTCTTGCCTCTTCCTTGTGGTGCCACTAGAGGGCGCCAAACCTCCTTTTGAGAGCAATTATTTGGTAGCCAGGAATCGAACTTCTGACCTTCGGAAGGGCAGCCAATGTTCTTAACCACTGACCTATCTCTCCAGCTTTTCTTACTGTAGCCAAAAGAGGGCACAAGACCTCATGGCAGATGGTTGTGAATCATTATGTGGTTGCCTGCAATTGATTTCAGGAGGTTCTAAGAGCAGGCAATGCTCTTAAGCACTGAACCATCTCTCATGCCTCTTCTTTTTTGCCAGTAAAGGGCACCAAATCTACCTTTTGAGAGCAATTATGGGATTGCCAGGAATGGAACTTCTGAACTTTGGAAGGGCAGCCAAAGCTCTTATCCACTGAGCTAACACCCCAGCTCTTATTTTTGTATCCAAAAGGGGGCACAAGACCTCATTGCAGATGGTTGTGAGCCATTATGTGGTTGCCTGGAATTGAATTCGGAGGGTGGAAGAGGAGGCAATGATCTTAACCACGGAGCCATCTCTCATGCCTCTTCCTTATGTTGCCAGTAGAGGGCACCAAACCTCCTTTTGAGAGCAATTATGTGATTTCCAGGAATCGAACTTCTGACCTTTGGAAGAGCAGGCAATTCTCTTAACCACTGAGCCATCTCTCCAACCCGTTTTTCAACTTCTTGAACTAAACCAGGTTTACTCAATGTGGTGTGTGGATCATATCTGCATTCCACTAACATGTGGAGTACAGGGGTCTCCATGGACATATTGGCCGTTCGCGTACCTCATAGATGAAGTCTAGATAAATTGTTTGTCTGGCTTTAAATTGGTAAACGTTTTGCTGGTGTTTGTCGTCCTTTGGATGTCTTGGATGTGAGTTCTTCTTAAGGAACATGAACATGCCTGTATTTTCTTCTTCTAACCATCTTTCCTCATTCTGCTTGGTGGTGTCCCTGAAGCATGCAGGCTCATGCTGATAGAGCTGTGAGTCTTTATTATCCTAACAAAATGTTTTGTCTGATTCTGAGACAACAAGGGGGCCCTGGCTGTATGTGTCCACTTGGCCTCATCAACCTCAGCAGGCAATGCTCTTAACCACTGAGCCATCTCTCCTGCCTCTTCCTTCTGTTGCCAGTAGAGGGCACCAAACCTCCTTTTGAGAGCAAGTATGTGATTTCCAGGAATCGAACTTCTGAACTTTGGAAGAGCAGGCAATGCTCTTAACCACTGAGCCATCTCTCCTGCCTCTCCCCTCTGTTGCCAGTAGAGGGCACCAAACCTCATTTTGAGAGCAACTATGTGATTCCCAGGAATCAAACTTCTGAACTTTGGAAGAGCAGGCAATGCTCTTAACCACTGAGCCATCTCTCCAACCCGTTTTTCAACTTCTTTTACTAAACCAGGTTTACTCAATGTGGTGTGTGGATCACATCTCCATTTCCCTAACTTGTGGAGTACAGGGGTCTCCGTGGACCTATTGGCCGTTCGTGTACCTCATAGAGGAGGTCTAGATAAATTGTTTCTCTGGCTTAAAATTGGTACACCTTTTGCTGGTGTTTGTCGTCCTTTGGATGTCTTGGATGTGAGTTCTTCTTCAGGAACATGAACATGCCAATATTTTCTTCTTCTAGCCATCTTGCCTTACTCTCCTTGGTGTTGTCTCTGAAGCACGCTGGCTCATGGTGATAGAGCTGTGAGTCTTTAACATCCTAACAAGAGCTTTTGCCTCATTCAGTCACAACAACATGGGCCCTGGCCCTGTGCCCCGACTCTATATCTGTTCTTGGCCTCATCAAACTCAGCAGGCAGATGGTTGTGAGCCATTATGTGGTTGCCTGGAATTCAGTTCAGGAGGTTGGAAGAGCAGGCAATGTTCTTAACCACTGAGCCATCTCTCCAACCCGTTTTTCAACTTCTTGAACTAAACCAGGTTTACTCAATGTGGTGTTTGGATCATATCTGCACTCCACTAACATGTGGAGTACACGGGTCTCCATGGACATATTGGCCGTTCGCGAACCTCATAGATGAAGTCTAGATAAATTGTTTGTCTGGCTTTTAATTGGTAAACCTTTTGCTGGTGTTTGTCGTCCTTTGGATGTCTTGGATGTGAGTTCTTCTTAAGGAACATGAACATGCCTGTATTTTCTTCTTCTAACCATCTTTCCTCATTCTGCTTGGTGGTGTCCCTGAAGCATGCAGGCTCATGCTGATAGAGCTGTGAGTCTTTATTATCCTAACAAAATGTTTTGCCTGATTCTGAGACAACAACGGGGGCCCTGGCTGTATGTGTCCACTTGGCCTCATCAACCTCAGCAGGCAATGCTCTTAACCACTGAGCCATCTCTCCTGCCTCTTCCTTCTGTAGCCAGTAGAGGGCACCAAACCTCCTTTTGAGAGTAATTATGTGATTTCCATGAATCGAACTTCTGAACTTTGGAAGAGCAGGCAATGCTCTTAACCACTGAGCCATCTCTCCAACCCGTTTTTCAACTTCTTTTACTAAACCAGGTTTACTCAATGTGGTGTGTGGATCACATTTCCATTTCCCTAACATGTGGAGTACAGGGGTCTCCGTGGACCTATTGGCCGTTCGTGTACCTCATAGAGGAGGTCTAGATAAATTGTTTCTCTGGCTTAAAATTGGTACACCTTTTGCTGGTGTTTGTCGTCCTTTGGATGTCTTGGATGTGAGTTCTTCTTCAGGAACATGAACATGCCTGTATTTTCTTCTTCTAGTCATCTTGCCTTACTCTCCTTGGTGTTGTCTCTGAAGCACGCTGGCTCGTGGTGATAGAGCTGTGAGCCTTTAACATCCTAACAAAATGTTTTGCCTGATTCTGAGACAACAACGGGGGCCCTGGCTGTATGTGTCCACTTGGCCTCATCAACCTCAGCAGGCAATGCTCTTAACCACTGAGCCATCTCTCCTGCCTCTTCCTTCTGTTGCCAGTAGAGGGCACCAAACCTCCTTTTGAGAGCAAGTATGTGATTTCCAGGAATCGAACTTCTGAACTTTGGAAGAGCAGGCAATGCTCTTAACCACTGAGCCATCTCTCCTGCCTCTCCCCTCTGTTGCCAGTAGAGGGCACCAAACCTCATTTTGAGAGCAACTATGTGATTCCCAGGAATCAAACTTCTGAACTTTGGAAGAGCAGGCAATGCTCTTAACCACTGAGCCATCTCTCCAACCCGTTTTTCAACTTCTTTTACTAAACCAGGTTTACTCAATGTGGTGTGTGGATCACATCTCCATTTCCCTAACTTGTGGAGTACAGGGGTCTCCGTGGACCTATTGGCCGTTCGTGTACCTCATAGAGGAGGTCTAGAAAAATTGTTTCTCTGGCTTAAAATTGGTACACCTTTTGCTGGTGTTTGTCGTCCTTTGGATGTCTTGGATGTGAGTTCTTCTTCAGGAACATGAACATGCCAATATTTTCTTCTTCTAGCCATCTTGCCTTACTCTCCTTGGTGTTGTCTCTGAAGCACGCTGGCTCATGGTGATAGAGCTGTGAGTCTTTAACATCCTAACAAGAGCTTTTGCCTCATTCAGTCACAACAACATGGGCCCTGGCCCTGTGCCCCGACTCTATGTCTGTTCTTGGCCTCATCAAACTCAGCAGGCAGATGGTTGTGAGCCATTATGTGGTTGCCTGGAATTCAGTTCAGGAGGTTGGAAGAGCAGGCAATGTTCTTAACCACTGAGCCATCTCTCCAACCCGTTTTTCAACTTCTTGAACTAAACCAGGTTTACTCAATGTGGTGTTTGGATCATATCTGCACTCCACTAACATGTGGAGTACACGGGTCTCCATGGACATATTGGCCGTTCGCGTACCTCATAGATGAAGTCTAGATAAATTGTTTGTCTGGCTTTAAATTGGTAAACCTTTTGCTGGTGTTTGTCGTCCTTTGGATGTCTTGGATGTGAGTTCTTCTTAAGGAACATGAACATGCCTGTATTTTCTTCTTCTAACCATCTTTCCTCATTCTGCTTGGTGGTGTCCCTGAAGCATGCAGGCTCATGCTGATAGAGCTGTGAGTCTTTATTATCCTAACAAAATGTTTTGCCTGATTCTGAGACAACAACGGGGGCCCTGGCTGTATGTGTCCACTTGGCCTCATCAACCTCAGCAGGCAATGCTCTTAACCACTGAGCCATCTCTCCTGCCTCTTCCTTCTGTAGCCAGTAGAGGGCACCAAACCTCCTTTTGAGAGTAATTATGTGATTTCCATGAATCGAACTTCTGAACTTTGGAAGAGCAGGCAATGCTCTTAACCACTGAGCCATCTCTCCTGCCTCTCCCCTCTGTTGCCAGTAGAGGGCACCAAACCTCATTTTGAGAGCAACTATGTGATTCCCAGGAATCGAACTTCTGAACTTTGGAAGAGCAGGCAATGCTCTTAACCACTGAGCCATCTCTCCAACCCGTTTTTCAACTTCTTTTACTAAACCAGGTTTACTCAATGTGGTGTGTGGATCACATTTCCATTTCCCTAACATGTGGAGTACAGGGGTCTCCGTGGACCTATTGGCCGTTCGTGTACCTCATAGAGGAGGTCTAGATAAATTGTTTCTCTGGCTTAAAATTGGTACACCTTTTGCTGGTGTTTGTCGTCCTTTGGATGTCTTGGATGTGAGTTCTTCTTCAGGAACATGAACATGCCTGTATTTTCTTCTTCTAGTCATCTTGCCTTACTCTCCTTGGTGTTGTCTCTGAAGCACGCTGGCTCGTGGTGATAGAGCTGTGAGCCTTTAACATCCTAACAAAAGCTTTTGCCTCATTCAGTCACAACAACGCGGTCCCTGGCCCTTGGCCCTGACTCTATGTCTGTATGTGGTCTCATCAAACTCAGCAGGCAATGCTCTTTACCACAGAGCCATCTCTCTTGCGTCTTCCTTGTGGTGCCACTAGAGGGCGCCAAACCTCCTTTTGAGAGCAATTACCTGGTTCCCAGGAATCGAACTTCTGACCTTTGGAAGGGCAACCAATGCTCTTAACCACTGAGCTATTTCTCCAGCTCTTCTTACTGTAGACAAAAGAGGGCACAAGACCTTGGCAGATGGTTGTGACCCATTATGTGGTCGCCTGGAATTGAATTCAGGAGGTTGGAAGAGCAGGCAATTTTCTTAACCATTGAGCCATCTCTCTTGCATCTTCCTTCTGTTGCCAGTAGAGGGCACCAAACCTCCTTTTGAGAGCAATTATGTGGTTGCCAGGAATCGAACTTCTGTCCTTTGGAAGGGCAGGCTAAGCTCTTAACCACTGAGCTATCTCCCCAGCTCTTCTTTCTGTATCCAAAAGAGGGCACAAGACCTCATTGCAGATGGTTGTGAGCCATTATGTGGTTGCCTGGAATTGAATTCAGGAGGTTGGAAGAGGAGGCAATGATCTTAACCACGGAGCCATCTCTCATGCCTCTTCCTTATGTTGCCAGTAGAGGGCAAAAAACCTCCTTTTGAGAGCAATTATGTGATTTCCAGGAATCGAACTTCTGACCTTTGGAAGAGCAGGCAATGCTCTTAACCACTGAGCCATCTCTCCAACCCGTTTTTCAACTTCTCTTACTAAACCAGCTTTAGTCTATGTGGTGTGTGGATCACATCTCCATTTCCCTGACATGTGGAGTACAGGGGTCTGCATGGACCTATTGGCCATTCATGTACCTCATAGAGGAAGTCTAGATAAATTGTTTCTCTGCTTTAAATAGGTTAACATTTTGCTGGTGTTTGTAGTCCTTTGATTGTCTTGGATATGAGTTCTTCTTCAGGCACATGAACATGCCAATATTTTCTTCTTCTAGCCATCTTGCATTACTCTCCTTGGTGTTGTCTCTGAAGCACGCTGGCTCATGGTGATAGAGCTGTGAGTCTTTAACATCCTAACAAGAGCTTTTGCCTCTTTCAGTCACAACAACGTGGGCCCTGGCCCTGTGCCCCGACTCTATGTCTGTTCTTGGCCTCATCAAACTCAGCAGGCAGAGCTCTTTACCACAGAGCCATCTTTCCTGCCTCTTCCTTCTGTTGCCAATAGAGGGCGCCAAACCTCCTTTTGAGAGCAATTACGTGGTTCCCAGGAATCGAACTTCTGACCTTTGGAAGGGCAGGCAAAGCTCTTAACCACTGAGCTATCTCCCCAGCTCTTCTTTCTGTATCCAAAAGAGGGCACAAGACCTCATTGCAGATGCTTGTGAGCCATTATGTGGTTGCCTGGAATACAGTTCAGGAGGTTCTAAGAGCAGGCAATGCTCTTAAGCACTGAACCATCTCTCATGCCTCTTCCTTCTGTTGTCAGTAGAGGGCACCAAACCTCCTTTTGAGAGCAATTATGGGATTGCCAGGAATGGAACTTCTGACGTTTGGAAGGGCAGCCAAAGCTCTTATCCACTGAGCTAACACCCCAGCTCTTATTTTTGTATCCAAAAGAGGGCACAAGACCTCATTGCAGATGGTTGTGAGCCAGTATGTGGTTGCCTGGAATTGAATTCAGGAGGTTGGAAGAGGAGGCAATGATCTTAACCACGGAGCCATCTCTCATGCCTCTTCCTTATTTTGCCAGTAGAGGGCACCAAACCTCCTTTTGAGAGCAATTATGTGATTTCCAGGAGTCGAACTTCTGACCTTTGGAAGAGCAGGCAATGCTCTTAACCACTGAGCCATCTCTCCAACCCGTTTTTCAACTTCTTTTACTAAACCAGCTTTAGTCAATGTGGTGTGTGGATCACATCTCCATTTCCCTGACGTGTGGAGTACAGGGGTCTGCATGGACCTATTGGCCATTCATGTACCTCATAGAGGAGGTCTAGATAAATTGTTTCTCTGGCTTTAAATAGGTTAACATTTTGCTGGTGTTTGTAGTCCTTTGATTGTCTTGGATATGAGTTCTTCTTCAGGCACATGAACATGCCAATATTTTCTTCTTCTAGCCATCTTGCCTTACTCTCCTTGGTGTTGTCTCTGAAGCACGCTGGCTCATGGTGATAGAGCTGTGAGTCTTTAACATCCTAACAAGAGCTTTTGCCTCATTCAGTCACAACAACTTGGGCCCTGGCCCTGTGCCCCGACTCTATGTCTGTTCTTGGCCTCATCAAACTCAGCAGGCAAAGCTCTTTACCACAGAGCCATCTTTCCTGGCTCTTCGTTCTGTTGTCAATAGAGGGCGCCAAACCTCCTTTTGAGAGCAATTACGTGGTTCCCAGGAATCGAACTTCTGACCTTTGGAAGGGCAAGCAATGCTCTTAACCACTGAGCTGTCTCTCCAGCTCTTCTTACTGTAGCCAAAAGAGGGCACAAGACCTCATGGCAGATGGTTGTGACCCATTATGTGGTCGCCTGGAATTGAATTCAGGAGGTTGGAAGAGCAGGCAATTCTCTTAACCATTGAGCCATCTATCTTGCATCTTCCTTCTGTTGCCAGTAGAGGGCACCAAACCTCCTTTTGAGAGCAATTATGTGGTTGCCAGGAATCGAACTTCTGACCTTTGGAAGTCCAGGCAAAGCTCTTAACCACTGAGCTATCTCCCCAGCTCTTCTTTCTGTATCCAAAAGAGGGCACAAGACCTCATTGCAGATGGTTGTGAGCCATTATGTGGTTGCCTGGAATTCAGTTCAGGAGGTTGGAAGAGCAGGCAATGTTCTTAACCACTGAGCCATCTGTCCAAGCCGTTTTTCAACTTCTTGAACTAAACCAGGTTTACTCAATGTGGTGTGTGGATCATATCTGCATTCCACTAACATGTGGAGTACAGGGGTCTCCATGGACATATTGGCCGTTCGCGTACCTCATAGATGAAGTCTAGATAAATTGTTTGTCTGGCTTTAAATTGGTAAACCTTTTGCTGATGTTTGTCGTCCTTTGGATGTCTTGGATGTGAGTTCTTCTTAAGGAACATGAACATGCCTGTATTTTCTTCTTCTAACCATCTTTCCTCATTCTGCTTGGTGGTGTCCCTGAAGCATGCAGGCTCATGGTGATAGAGCTGTGAGTCTTTATTATCCTAACAAAATATGTTGCCTGATTCTGAGACAACAACGTGGGCCCTGGCTGTATGTGTCCACTTGGCCTCATCAACCTCAGCAGGCAATGCTCTTAACTACTGAGCCATCTCTCCTGCCTCTTCCTTCTGTTGCCAGTAGGGGGCACCAAACCTCCTTTTGAGAGCAATTATGTGATTTCCAGGATTCGAACTTCTGAACTTTGGAAGAGCAGGCAATGCTCTTAACCACTGAGCCATCTCTCCTGCCTCTCCACTCTGTTGCCAGTAGAGGGCACCAAACCTCATTTTGAGAGCAACTATGTGATTCCCAGGAATCGAACTTCTGAACTTTGGAAGAGCAGGCAATGCTCTTA
This sequence comes from Chionomys nivalis, assembly GCF_950005125.1. Lineage (NCBI taxonomy): Eukaryota > Metazoa > Chordata > Mammalia > Rodentia > Cricetidae > Chionomys > Chionomys nivalis. The sequence goes on along the minus strand of NW_026646891.1, from coordinate 848,162 downwards.
ACCACTGAGCCATCTCTCCAACCCGTTTTTCAACTTCTTGAACTAAACCAGGTTTACTCAATGTGGTGTGTGGATCATATCTGCATTCCACTAACATGTGGAGTACAGGGGTCTCCATGGACATATTGGCCGTTCGCGTACCTCATAGATGAAGTCTAGATAAATTGTTTGTCTGGCTTTAAATTGGTAAACCTTTTGCTGGTGTTTGTCGTCCTTTGGATGTCTTGGATGTGAGTTCTTCTTAAGGAACATGAACATGCCTGTATTTTCTTCTTCTAACCATCTTTCCTCATTCTGCTTGGTGGTGTCCCTGAAGCATGCAGGCTCATGGTGATAGAGCTGTGAGTCTTTAATATCCTAACAAAATGTGTTGCCTGATTCTGAGACAACAACGTGGGCCCTGGCTGTATGTGTCCACTTGGCCTCATCAACCTCAGCAGGCAATGCTCTTAACCACTGAGCCATCTCTCCTGCCTCTTCCTTCTGTTGCCAGTAGAGGGCACCAAACCTCATTTTGAGAGCAATTATGTGATTTCCAGGAATCGAACTTCTGAACTTTGGAAGAGCAGGCAATGCTCTTAACCACTGAGCCATCTCTCCTGCCTCTCCCCTCTGTTGCCAGTAGAGGGCACCAAACCTCATTTTGAGAGCAACTATGTGATTCCCAGGAATCCAACTTCTGACCTTTGGAAGAGCAGGCAATGCTCTTAACCACTGAGCCATCTCTCCAACCCGTTTTTCAACTTCTTTTACTAAACCAGGTTTACTCAATGTGGTGTGTGGATCACATCTCCATTTCCCTAACACGTGCAGTACAGGGGTCTCCGTGGACATATTGGCCGTTCGTGTACCTCATAGAGGAGGTCTAGATAAATTGTTTCTCTGGCTTAAAATTGGTACACCTTTTGCTGGTGTTTGTCGTCCTTTGGATGTCTTGGATGTGAGTTCTTCTTCAGGAACATGAACATGCCTGTATTTTCTTCTTCTAGTCATCTTGCCTTACTCTCCTTGGTGTTGTCTCTGAAGCACGCTGGCTCGTGGTGATAGAGCTGTGAGCCTTTAACATCCTAACAAAAGCTTTTGCCTCATTCAGTCACAACAACGCGGGCCCTGGCCCTTGGCCCTGACTCTATGTCTGTCTGTGGTCTCATCAAACTCAGCAGGCAATGCTCTTTACCACAGAGCCATCTCTCTTGCCTCTTCCTTGTGGTGCCACTAGAGGGCGCCAAACCTCCTTTTGAGAGCAATTATTTGGTAGCCAGGAATCGAACTTCTGACCTTCGGAAGGGCAGACAATGTTCTTAACCACTGACCTATCTCTCCAGCTTTTCTTACTGTAGCCAAAAGAGGGCACAAGACCTCATGGCAGATGGTTGTGAATCATTATGTGGTTGCCTGCAATTGATTTCAGGAGGTTCTAAGAGCAGGCAATGCTCTTAAGCACTGAACCATCTCTCATGCCTCTTCTTTTTTGCCAGTAAAGGGCACCAAATCTACCTTTTGAGAGCAATTATGGGATTGCCAGGAATGGAACTTCTGACGTTTGGAAGGGCAGCCAAAGCTCTTATCCACTGAGCTAACACCCCAGTTCTTATTTTTGTATCCAAAAGAGGGCACAAGACCTCATTGCAGATGGTTGTGAGCCATTATGTGGTGGCCTGGAATTGAATTCAGGAGGTTGGAAGAGGAGGCAATGATCTTAACCACGGAGCCATCTCTCATGCCTCTTCCTTATGTTGCCAGTAGAGGGCACCAAACCTCCTTTTGAGAGCAATTATGTGATTTCCAGGAATCGAACTTCTGACCTTTGAAAGGGCAACCAATGCTCTTAACCACTGAGCTGTCTCTCCCGCTCTTCTTACTGTAGCCAAAAGAGGGCACAAGACCTCATGGCAGATGGTTGTGACCCATTATGTGCTCGCCTGGAATTGAATTCAGGAGGTTGGAAGAGCAGGCAATTCTCTTAACCATTGAGCCATCTCTCTTGCATCTTCCTTCTGTTGCCAGTAGAGGGCACCAAACCTCCTTTTGAGAGCAATTATGTGGTTGCCAGGAATCGAACTTCTGACCTTTGGAAGGGCAGCCAAAGCTCTTAACCACTGAGCTATCTCCCCAGCTCTTCTTTCTGTATCCAAAAGAGGGCACAAGACCTCATTGCAGATGGTTGTGAGCCATTATGTGGTTGCCTGGAATTGAATTCAGGAGGTTAGAAGAGGAGGCAATGATCTTAACCACGGAGCCATCTCTCATGCCTCTTCCTTATGTTGCCAGTAGAGGGCACCAAACCTCCTTTTGAGAGCAATTATTTGGTTGCCAGGAATCCAACTTCTGACCTTTGGAAGGGCAGGCAAAGCTCTTAACCACTGAGCTATCTCCCCAGCTCTTCTTTCTGTATCCAAAAGAGGGCACAAGACCTCATTGCAGATGGTTGTGAGCCATTATGTGGTTGCCTGGAATTCAGTTCAGGAGGTTGGAAGAGCAGGCAATGTTCTTAACCACTGAGCCATCTGTCCAACCCGTTTTTCAACTTCTTGAACTAAACCAGGTTTACTCAATGTGGTGTGTGGATCATATCTGCATTCCACTAACATGTGGAGTACAGGGGTCTCCATGGACATATTGGCCGTTCGCGTACCTCATAGATGAAGTCTAGATAAATTGTTTGTCTGGCTTTAAATTGGTAAACCTTTTGCTGGTGTTTGTCGTCCTTTGGATGTCTTGGATGTGAGTTCTTCTTAAGGAACATGAACATGCCTGTATTTTCTTCTTCTAACCATCTTTCCTCATTCTGCTTGGTGGTGTCCCTGAAGCATGCAGGCTCATGCTGATAGAGCTGTGAGTCTTTATTATCCTAACAAAATGTTTTGCCTGATTCTGAGACAACAACGGGGGCCCTGGCTGTATGTGTCCACTTGGCCTCATCAACCTCAGCAGGCAATGCTCTTAACCACTGAGCCATCTCTCCTGCCTCTTCCTTCTGTTGCCAGTAGAGGGCACCAAACCTCATTTTGAGAGCAATTATGTGATTTCCAGGAATCGAACTTCTGAACTTTGGAAGAGCAGGTAATGCTCTTAACCACTGAGCCATCTCTCCTGCATCTCCCCTCTGTTTCCAGTAGACGGCACCAAACCTCATTTTGAGAGCAACTATGTGATTCCCAGGAATCGAACTTCTGACCTTTGGAAGAGCAGGCAATGCTCTTAACCACTGAGCCATCTCTCCAACCCGTTTTTCAACTTCTTTTACTAAACCAGGTTTACTCAATGTGGTGTGTGGATCACATCTCCATTTCCCTAACACGTGGAGTACAGGGGTCTCCGTGGACCTATTGGCCGTTCGTGTACCTCATAGAGGAGGTCTAGATAAATTGTTTCTCTGGCTTAAAATTGGTACACCTTTTGCTGGTGTTTGTCGTCCTTTGGATGTCTTGGATGTGAGTTCTTCTTCAGGAACATGAACATGCCTGTATTTTCTTCTTCTAGTCATCTTGCCTTACTCTCCTTGGTGTTGTCTCTGAAGCACGCTGGCTCGTGGTGATAGAGCTGTGAGCCTTTAACATCCTAACAAAAGCTTTTGCCTCATTCAGTCACAACAACGCGGACCCTGGCCCTTGGCCCTGACTCTATGTCTGTATGTGGTCTCATCAAACTCAGCAGGCAATGCTCTTTACCACAGAGCCATCTCTCTTGCCTCTTCCTCGTGGTGCCAGTAGAGGGCGCCAAACCTCCTTTTGAGAGCAATTATTTGGTAGCCAAGAATCGAACTTCTGACCTTCGGAAGGGCAGCCAATGTTCTTAACCACTGACCTATCTCTCCAGCTTTTCTTACTGTAGCCAAAAGAGGGCACAAGACCTCATGGCAGATGGTTGTGAATCATTATGTGGTTGCCTGCAATTGATTTCAGGAGGTTCTAAGAGCAGGCAATGCTCTTAAGCACTGAACCATCTCTCACGCCTCTTCTTTTTTGCCAGTAAAGGGCACCAAATCTACCTTTTGAGAGCAATTATGGGATTGCCAGGAATTGTAGGGACATAGCCCCACCCATGGGGGCGTGTTCGCCTCGGGCTAATGTTTACGGATAAATCTGCCGGGCGTGAGCCCAGCAGCCCTTTTTCTTTTGCTCCGCTTTTCCGGTACACCGCGGGAACCTGTGGTCCTGTAAGTTTATTTCCTTATTAAAGCTCTATATATCTATATAATCTGTCTACATTCATTTGCGCCGCCACATTTGGCGTCCCGACGTCGGGCTATTTTGCCCCCGACCCGGCACAGGGGGGGCGCAAGCTCCACCTTTCCCGGCTAGTTGCCTGAGCTCAGGAAGGCGATTTACAGCGCGCTCCCTGCTCGCTTTCCCTTCCCCCACTCCAGGCCACTACAGTCACAGAGCAGCAACCCCCCACAGAGCAGTTAATAGCTCCCTGCTTCTTCCAAACCCTCACTGCCTGATTTAAGTGAAGCACCCGCAGTTTTGAAGTAAAAGCCACCAACCCCTTCCCTTAACAGGCAGTACAATAATTTTTGTTTTGAGTTAATTGTTTCAGACCGGCTCTGGCTTAGACCACGTGGACTCAGGTGCATTTCTTTAGCCACCACTGGCAGGAAAACTTCATTACAGGTACATAATTTTCTTTTATAAATAAGAAAAATGTCTGAAAACATTACCATTCAAGACTTTAACAGCCTTTTCAGTTGTACCATGTGGGAGATTTTACAAGAAGTGTCTGTCAGCCCACAGATATGGATCTTTCTGGGATTCGTAGTTTTCCTTGGTACTGTATGGTTTGATAATAGAAATATGATAAAGTCTTTACGAGACGAGGTTGAACGCTTAAAAACAATTGAGAATGACAACAATCTTCTCAAAAATCAGTTTGAAGTTCTCCAGGCAGAGAACAGATCTTTGTTTAACACAACTCGACAAACTGAAAAAAATTTAGAAGAGGTACAGGCTGATGTTAAGGAGAAATTCATTACTATGGAAGAGAGAACAGCTGATTTGGATCGTAAGCTTCAGTCCCTTTCTGAAACATTAATGGCTGATATTAAGGAGAAATTCATTACTGTGGAAGAAGGAACAGCTGATTTGGATCGTAAGCTTCAGTCCCTTTCAGTAGGAACAGAAACATTAACTGAGAGAATCAAAACTGCTGAATGTGACAATCGGATTTTGTCTAAAGCTTATGACAGATTGACAGAAAGATTATCTATACAAGAAGGCACGGTATATGCTATAAAAATTATGTCCAAAGATGAGACATTATCTGTAATGGACAAACTTCATACTTTAGAATCCTCAATGAAGGCTTTAGAACATAATTCTGGACAGGAGATTCAGACATTAAAGAAGGCAATGGTGAATAGAATTGAAAAGATTGAGGAATTTCTAAATTCTGAGGAAGAAGAGCAAGAGGTAGAAAGGCATATTTTAACTAAATCTGTGGGTAAATCCCTCCGGGACAATTCCCACAAAGCTCTACCTACAGTTCTACCTGCCTTTCCAGTTGTAACAACTGAGAAAGTAGTTGGTTCCAGAAACCCTAGGGTCATCAAGGAAGATACATGGGAACCTGTCCGTATGAATGATCTCAAAGAAATTAAACAGGCTGTAATGACTTTTGGAATGAATGCCTCTTTTGTTAAAGAGATGCTAAGATCTTGGGCTACCACGAATAAGGTCACGCCCAATGACTGGTTTCAACTGAGCTCTGCTGTCCTTGAGAGTGGAACGCAATTGAAATGGAAATGCTTATTCAGGCAAGAGGCTAGACTTTTAGAACAGCAAGAAAGAGCAAAGGGAATTGAGATTTCCATAGATCAAATTTTGGGAGAGGGGCTATTTTCTGAGCCTCAGGAACAAGCTAATTTGGATGAAAACATACTCTCTGTGTGTACTACAGCAGCCTTAAGGGCTTGGGACAGGGTGCAAGACCCAGGACAGAGGATGGAATCATTTGTCAGAGTTAAACAGGGTCAAAGAGAACACTTTAGTGACTTTTTACAAAGAATAACTAAAGCTGTACAAATAGGGATATCTGACCCAGAAGCAAGACGTATAATGATCGAGACTTTGGCTTATGAAAATGCAAATGTGGAATGCAAAAGGATTTTGGGACCTTTAAAGCTCAGATCAGCGCCATTAGAAGAATGGGTCTTGCATACACTAGATGTTGATACATTTGACTATGGCACTGAAGCATGGGTAGAAGAAGCAATTTCCAATGGTAAAAGGAGACATCAGAATACCAAATGTTTTAATTGTGGCAAAATGGGTCATATGAAAAGGAATTGTAGACAACGGATTTTCAGAAATAATAATAATGCATCTTCTAGAAATAACAGAAATAGGAGGACTCAGCCTTCAGGTTTATGTAGAAGATGTGGAAAGGGCAGACACTGGACGAATGAGTGCAGGTCTACAAGAGATAGACAAGGCAACCTGATACAGACGGGAAACGTGAGAGGGGGGGCCTCACAGGCCCCCCATGGCAAACATGGTTCAGTCATTTCCAGTTACTACAGAGAACGTGACTCGTCAGGACAATTAGAAAGCCCCATGCCTACTGTTACAAGCAATAATGATCAGAAAGATGAGTTCCGTGTGTTTTGGCAAACTTCTATAAATGACCAAAGACCAAAGCTGAGAGTGTGTGTAAATGGCATTTTTATTACTGGCCTGCTGGACACAGGTGCGGATGTAAGTATCATTACCCCAGAATCTTGGCATCCATATTGGCCTCTTCAGAATGTAAATGTTCAGCTCCTGGGAATTGGAACCCTATCTCGAGTAAGGCAGAGCACGAGATGGGTTGAATGTATAGGACCAGAGGGACAAATAGGAAAATTAAGGCCATATGTAGCCAATATTGCAATGAATTTATGGGGTCGTGACCTATTACAACAATGGAATACCCAAATTAACATTCCTGCTACTTCTAGAGCCTATATTTCTGGGGATAATATTAAAAGATATTACAAACGGAGAAAACCGGCCATTCGGGCTGTACAAGAACAAGCAATTGATGTCCCTTCAGAGATACCAACAGCCTTGCCTTTAAAATGGTTGACTGAGAAACCAATATGGACAAAGCAATGGCCTTTAGCTGAGGAAAAGTTACAGGCTTTAGAACAGTTGGTACAAGAGCAATTAGATGCTGGACATATAGAAGAATCTACCAGCCCTTGGAATTCTCCTGTATTTGTGGTTAAGAAAAAATCAGGTAAATGGAGAATGGTGACAGATCTCAGGGCTATCAACAAGGTTATTCAACCTATGGGCCCTCTGCAATCTGGAATTCCTTTGCCCTCTTTATTGCCAAAAGGATGGCCTCTCATAGTTATTGATTTAAAGGATTGTTTTTTCACTATACCTTTACAAAAAGAAGATAGAGAAAAGTTTGCCTTCACAGTGCCTACTTATAATAATTCTCAACCTTCGAGGAGGTACCACTGGACCGTCCTCCCCCAGGGTATGTTAAATAGCCCCTCCCTGTGCCAATATTTTGTGAATCAACCATTGCCAATAATACGCAAGAAATTTTCCAAATCGATAGTATATCATTACATGGACGACATTTTGTTATCTGATTCAAACATGGATACCTTGAACAGATTGTTTGAAGAAATAAAAATACTTTTACCAAAATGGGGATTGCAAATTGCTCCTGAAAAGATTCAGAAGGGAGATTCTGTTAATTATTTAGGTTATAAAATAGGTTTACAAAAAATTAAGACACAAAAGGCACAAATTCGGAGAGATCGCCTACGGACTCTTAATGACTTTCAAAGACTATTAGGGGACATTTCCAGTCTACGGCCAGCTATTGGGATAACACCTGATCTAATAATTCATTTGAACAAAACCTTGGATGGTGACAAAGATTTAAACAGTCCCAGAGAATTAACAGCTGAAGCAGAAAAGGAACTGACGATGATTGAGGAAAAATTACAACAGGCACATGTGGATAGGGTAAATCCAGAGCTCGACTGTATTCTCGTCATACTACCATCAAAAATTTCCCCTACAGGAATTTTAATGCAGAGAGATGATATTATCTTGGAATGGATCTTTGTACCACATAAACCAAGTAAGAAACTGAAAACTTATGTAGAAAAAGTCTCTGAGTTAATTATAAAAGGCAAGTTGAGACTTCGTCAACTAGCAGGCATAGACCCAGCAGAAATTATAGTGCCTTTCACTGCTGATGAACTAAAGAAATTATGGGAAGATAATGAACCATGGCAAAGAGCTTGTGCTAATTTCTTGGGAGACATTAATAACAACTATCCAAAAAGCAAGAGGCTTAACTTCATAAAGAGAACTTCTTGGATCCTTCCTCGAATCGTCCGTGATACTCCAATAACTGGAGCCCATACGTTCTATACTGATGCCAATAAATCAGGGAAGGCAGGTTACAAATCAGAAGACTTGGGTAAGGTGGAACAAAGTCCTTATGATTCTGTCCAGAAGGCAGAATTATATGCCATTCTTATGGTGCTAAGGGATTTTAAAGAACCTATTAATATAGTTACTGATTCACAATATGCAGAAAGAGTTATTTTACATATTGAAACTGCTGAATTTATACCTGATGATACAGAACTAACCTCTTTGTTTATCCAGGTGCAAGATTTGATTAGGAACAGGCTTTGCCCTATGTACATAACACACATCCGATCCCATACGGGTCTGCCAGGTCCTCTAGCACAAGGTAATGCAGAAATTGATCAATTATTGATTGGTAGTGTGCTACAAGCCTCTGAATTTCATAAAAAACATCATGTTAATAGCAAAGGTTTGAAGAAAGAGTTTTCTATTACATGGCAACAAGCTAGGGAGATTGTAAAGAAATGCCCTACTTGCTCTTTCTATAACCAAACGCCACTGCCTGCAGGGGCTAATCCAAAGGGCACCCAAAGGAATGAAATCTGGCAGATGGATGTGTTCCACTTTGCAGAATTTGGCAAATTAAAATATGTTCATCACACCATTGACACGTATTCAGGCTTTCAGTGGGCAACGGCTTTAAGTTCAGAAAAAGCTGATTCAGTTATCACTCATTTATTAGAAGTCATGGCTATCATGGGTATACCTACACAAATAAAGACAGATAATGGTCCTGCTTATGTCTCTAGGAAAATGAAACGGTTTTTTGATTATTACAATATCAAGCATGTTACAGGTATACCATACAATCCTACAGGTCAAGCAGTCATAGAAAGATCAAATCGAACTATAAAGGATATGTTGAACAAACAGAAAGGGGTGGAAAACACCCCCAGAAATAGGTTACATAATGCTTTGTTAACCTTGAATTTCCTCAACGCTAATGAGAAGGGAACATTGGCTGCAGAAAGACATTGGATAATGGAAAAGTCTACTGAACTAAATCAACCAGTTTATTTCAAGGATGTGCTGACCTCACAATGGAAGCCAGGAGATGTGCTGCGTTGGGGAAGGGGATTTGCTCTTGTCTCCACAGGTGAGGAAAAATTGTGGATTCCATCAAAATTGATAAAGGTTCGTTTTGATGAAGAGAAGCCAGTTGGGAAAGATAAATAACAATTCAATCACATGGATGGCAATCATACTGATGGTAAGTAATACAAATAGGTTGGGGGCAGGGTTCTCTTCTTATCTCCACAGGAAAATACCCATCTTCAAAGAATTTAAGGTACCCCTAATATTTAATTACTGATGGAGGGACTTGTTCTGTAAGTATTAATATATATATATATATATATATATATATATATATATATATATATATATGTCTTAAACTTTCTTTGCTTTTCCTCATATCTGTGTCTTTCTTTATATGTCAGTATATGTCCTTGTTGTTAATGTTTAAATTTCCCATAACAAGCAACAAATTTTCCTACAGTAATCTTTGAAGTTTCCAGGATGAAGATGGGGCCCCACAACATCAACTCCATCTGGTTTTTATGACGTCATGATTTTTTTTTAAAGCGCTAATATTAGACCTGTTTTTTGGTACCAACTACAAGAGACAATTTCGAATGGTGCACATTTTTGACAACACTCTGGTCGGACCTTCTCAAAACGCTCTGAGACTAGTTACAATTTTCTTAGGTCAAAGGTTAATTTGGAAATTTTACCATCATTTGCTTTCACAGGACCCCCTAAGAAGAACGTCGCCCCCATGTCAGCTAGAAGCAATCTTAGAGGACGGCATCCCCTCTCCCAACAGAGTTTGCCCTCAGGGTTGGGGACATCTTTTAATGGTTGGTTTAGGGTTGAGGGGATGGGGTGATATTTTTTTTTGGAAAAAAAAATAAGAAGAAGAAGAAGAGGAAGAAGAAGGGGGTAACTGGTTTTTTGGGATGATTGGTATTTGTGAATTACTGTCTATAGAAAATTGTACTGGTACTGTTTCTTGTATATTGATATGTTAAATATTGAATATGAGTGTTCCTACCTCTATTTTTGTATGAGTATGCTTATAACTTTGTCCATATTGTATTGATACATCTACCATATTACATTGTACATTTCTACCTCTGATACTATGACATTGTTTACAGTTGAAGATCATTGTCTTCATATATTGCACAGTTGTTTATTCTTTTAGTCTTCAAAGTTAGATAGGTATTGAGAATTATATGTTTGTCATATTTATTTTTAAGTTTATCAGGTCTTTTAGTTACATAGAGATTATATTTAGTATAGATAGTATGATCTTCAGCCTCTTCGAAGAGCTGTAGAAAATGGCCTTTAATCTAACCTAAAATTTCTATGCCAAAGAGACACAATTACTCCTGGCAACACCACTCTACTCCCGAGAGAACGTTGAGCACCAAAGACACTCCACTGGGAGCTTGTCTTCTTGGCAGAACTGGCCTTTGGGTTAAGAAAAGCCCATACCTCAACTTCTGACAAAGATACAGAATATCCCTAAGTGGATGAAACAGGATTGTCTTATCTTGCCAAGACAGGGTAGGATAGTCCTAAGAAAGTTCCTTGCCTTTAATAATGGTATGCCAGTTATGTTAGGCCTTAGCCAAAGTTGGTTGACTCAACATTGCAAACGAGACTTTGGGTGATTGCCCAGGTAGTCAGTTGTCTCTGTCAATTGTTGCACATTTTGGATATCTCTCGATTGTTAAGTGAAATTTATTCCCTTCTCAGATCTTTGACGGAGTTGAAGATTATATAATTGTAGTTACTCTCTATGTTATTTAGACTCCTTGAGATAGAATGTTTAGCAAAAGTTTTGTCCTCAATATTGTTTGTTATATTTATTATTTGTTATTATTGTATATAGTTGTATTTGGTTTGGTTCTATCTTATTTAGACAAAAGGGGGAGAAGTAGGGACATAGCCCCACCCATTGGGGGCGTGTTCGGCTCGGGCTAATGTTTACGGATAAATCTGCCGGGCGTGAGCCCAGCAGGCCTTTTTCTTTTGCTCCGCTTTTCCGGTACACCGCGGGAACCTGTGGTCCTGTGAGTTTATTTCCTTATTAAAGCTGTATATATCTATATAATCTGTCTACATTCATTTGCGCCGCCACAAGGAATGGAACTTCTGACCTTTGGAAGGGCAGCCAAAGCTCTTATCCACTGAGCTAACACCCCAGCTCTTATTTTTGTATCCAAAAGAGGGCACAAGACCTCATTGCAGATGGTTGTGAGCCATTATGTGGTTGCCTGGAATTGAATTCAGGAGGTTGGAAGAGGAGGCAATGATCTTAACCACGGAGCCATCTCTCATGCCTCTTCCTTATGTTGCCAGTAGAGGGAACCAAACCTCCTTTTGAGAGCAATTATGTGATTTCCAGGAATCGAACTTCTGACCTTTGGAAGAGCAGGCAATGCTCTTAACCACTGAGCCATCTCTCCAACCCGTTTTTCTTTTTTTCTTTTTTTTTTTTTTCCCTTTGATAGTCCTGTATTTTAGAAACCAATTAAGCATTGAAGGAATAATTAACAAAAGCAGTTTTATATTAAGAAACAATTTTACATGATATAATCACTGAAGCAACATTAACATGTACCTTACATTCAACCAAAAACGTAAGAGGGTCAGAGTATAAAAAATAACCCACTTTCTCATATTCCAAATATGTGGACATTCAGTAATGAAGTTCCATTAATAAAGATAATCAAGTCCTTGAGTGCTGAGAAAGAACCGAGTAATCCTGAGACAAATCCTAACGGGTGGTAAAGGTCAGACACATGTGAACTGAGACACAGTTCTGCAGCTCTGACTTTACAAGAAGGCTGGAGGCAACCAGCGGTCACAACAGAGGCCTACAGGTGCACACTGAGTTATTCCCAAACCACTCACCCTTCCCTAGCCCATCACTATACCAAAGCACCAAAAATTTGAATAGAAACTATTATTGAAACCACTTAAAATTGCAATGAAAAACGGGGGGTAAACCCTTAAAATCCAAGACAAGGAAAGAAATAACAGAATGCTCACCAAGCCCACAATTTATCTTTCTAGATATTTAGATAAAACTCTAATCTATTATATCTTAAGCACATAATAAGGCACATAATAAGAAATTAAGTAAATACACAGTAATTCTGAGTATTAGAGATTATAGTGGTACAAAAAACCCTTGAGATTTTTTTCTAAAAGAAGACCTTACCAAAAATAACTTTTAAAAAATCTGTCAAACCATATGATAGACCTGAATATTTTCCTTAAGACTGTAAACTTTTTTTCTGAAAACAATTATAAAAAAGTAGGATTACTTTTCTTTTAAAATTTTCCAAGATCATATTACATTACTTGACAAATGTCATTTTGAAATTCAAAACATAATTTTTTTTCTAAAATGGTTCACTATTCTGATATTGTAACAGATCTAGGCTGAATTCCACTTCTGTTTCCCTGGGACAATTGCAACACTTTGCGTTTCCAAAAAGTCTTTGAAAGAGAAGATATGCATTATTCAAAGGAGTGACATACAGTGAAAAAAAAATCACTGAAAGAAAGCATGCATGTTTATAAACCTGCTTCCAATATAACTCCATGTGGTTATGTATAATAACTATCAATAGATGCAAATATCTGATATAATTTATAAGTGAACATCATTTTCTACAGGGAAATTGCTGAATCATAAAGTTAAAAACTTGGTTGTAAGTGGTTTAAATTACATCAAGAAATTGTAAAAGTCTGTATGCCTAAATTCCTCAAAGTACAAAGGATACTAGAAATGTCATGTAAGGCTGATCTGGACCCAAACTTAAACAAAGTCTATCCTTTTGAAATCTAATTCAGGGAATTAAATTATTTAAAAAATATTTTCCTGATCTTTTTTCCTGAAAGTTATTTTCATAGAAACTGCAGTACAAAGGAAAAGCAAACCTTTGATCAACATTGGTGGGAAAAATTGGAGAAAAAAAGGAATATCTCTTGTTTTGAATGTACTTGAATATTAATCAAACTCCCAAAGAGTTACTTTTGTGAAAGAGGCAGAATTGGTCTTGAGCTGCTAAAGTTTGTGCCTGAAGACTTTACTGAAATTATGGTCCAGTTTCAGGAGAACATTCACAGAGAGCTCAGATGGTGGACTTTGAGAAGGAAACTCTGAGGTGATGATTCTCTCCAAGATCATGATTGTGAAGCTCAATAAGGGCCTGGATTGCTTCTTCCACAGACCCCAACTGAATGAGTGCCATCTTACGATCCTTCTGAAAGAATTTAAAAGCCTTCACTGAGCATCCAGCGTCTATGAAAAGGTTCTTCAAATCATCCATTGTAACAGAAGGGGGGATGTTGGAAAGATGTAGAGTGGCTGACGGCGGGAAGATATTCTGGAAGTTCTTTGAGCCGGGCTTTTTAAAGCGATGCAGGGGACTATTGCTGAAGTCCTTAGTCAGACCTTGGTCTTCCTGTCCCTCTCTAGGGAGCTGGACTGCTTGGTGTTTGGACAGTGTAGCACGAAGTACTTTTCCATAAAGTCTCTGACCACTTAGATGGTTCATTGCGAGCTGAGCTTGACTTGCGTCTGCCATCTGCACCAAAGCGTTTTCTTTCTTGTTAAACATGATCTTCACTCGATGGACATCACCATACACTCCAAATAGGATAAAAAGTCCATGTGGTGTGATAAAATCAGGATTGAGGTTGGTGACAAGCAGAACAGAATTCCCTGGTATGCCACTTGTCCCAGGAATGGCCATCCTTCCAGTGACAGCAGAGGAGGTGAGTGTGAGGGGACCAAGGGCTCCAGGAACAGCTGGAACAGACAGACCTGTAGCTTGAGGAAATCCAATGGTGGGGGCAAATCCAGCAGCCCCTGCATATGGAGAGGAAATTATACCTGGTGCACCAAAAGCAGCAGCCATAGGAGGTTCAAGGGGTGGCTGACCATCTCCAGTAGGAAGGTCTATGCGAGTAAAGTCTCTGCTTTTGTCATTATTGTATTTCACATTAAGGCTGGTGAGTTTGGAGAAGTCAATACGCAGAGTGCAGCATGCATTATAGATATTCTGGCCATCCAAAGCCATTTTGGCATAATGTGCATTCAGTGGGTCAGCATACTGAAGCAAGGCTTGAAACTGATTATTCTTTGTAAAGGTGATAATCTTCAAGACTGTGCCAAATTTAGAAAATATCTGATGAAGAACTTCCAAAGTGACAGGGTAAAATAGGTTTTCAATAATTATCCGGAGCACAGGACTCTGCCCAGGTAGCACTGTGCCTTCACTGGAAGGAGCTCCAGGAAGGGACAGGTTTCCTGACTGTACAGCACTGACAGCCTGCAGTGCAGCTTGGGCTCTAGCCTGATTAGGCAGATTGTCAGTCTTAAGTTCTCGGTGATTGGAATACTGGATATAAACAGGCTGACTTCGTAGATGAGGAGTAACAGGAGTGTAATAATTTACCATAGTAACAGCAGCTTCTTCAGAAGCCATTTCTAAAAAGGCCTGGCTTTTTCCTTTCAACATCAAAAGATTAGTTACTTTGCCAAATGGTAGACCTAATGATATGACCTCTGCTTCGGTGACATCACATGGAATTTTGCGAAGATGGAGAACACGGGAAGGCGAACAGGGAGGTCTATCTCCTTTAAATTTCTTGTTGTCATTCCCATTAGCATACACACCTGCAGAAGGAGTAGAATTGCTCATGGTAGAAGGTCCGTTAATGACACCAGGAGAAAGAAGCTCATCAGATCCCCGCCATCCATGGCCCAGATGGAGGAGCGCGTCGTGCGGGGATTGACGGGCTCGCCGCGGGCGGGGGTGGGGGGAAAGCAAGCGGCGGCTCCGGGGACCGGCGAGCGGAGCCGCTCCGCAGCTCCGGCCGGTCGGAGGTGGAAGGAAGCTCCAACCCGTTTTTCAACTTCTTTTACTAAACCAGCTTTAGTCAATGTGGTGTGTGGATCACATCTCCATTTCCATGACGTGTGGAGTACAGGGGTCTGCATGGACCTATTGGCCATTCATGTACCTCATAGAGGAGGTCTAGATAAATTGTTTCTCTGGCTTTAAATAGGTTAACATTTTGCTGGTGTTTGTAGTCCTTTGATTGTCTTGGATATGAGTTCTTCTTAAGGCACATGAACATGCCAAAATTTTCTTCTTCTAGCCATCTTGCCTTACTCTCCTTGGTGTTGTCTCTGAAGCACGCTGGCTCATGGTGATAGAGCTGTGAGTCTTTAACATCCTAACAAGAGCTTTTGCCTCATTCAGTCACAGCAACGCGGGCCCTGGCCCTGTGCCCCGACTCTATGTCTGTTCTTGGCCTCATCAAACTCAGCAGGCAGAGCTCTTTACCACAGAGCCATCTTTCCTGCCTCTTCCTTGTGGTGCCAGTAGAGGGCACCAAACCTCCTTTTGAGAGCAATTATGTGGTTGCCAGGAATCGAACTTCTGACCTTTGGAAGGGCAACCAATGCTCTTAACCACTGAGCTATCTCTCCAGCTCTTCTTACGGTAGCCAAAAGAGGGCACAAGACCTCATGGCAGATGGTTGTGACCCATTATGTGGTTGCCTGGAATTGAATTCAGGAGGTTGGAAGAGCAGGCAATTCTCTTAACCATTGAGCCATCTCTCTTGCATCTTCCTTCTGTTGCCAGTAGAGGGCACCAAACCTCCTTTTGAGAGCAATTATGTGGTTGCCAGGAATCGAACTTCTGACCTGTGGAAGGGCAGGCAAAGCTCTTAACCACTGAGCTATCTCCCCAGCTCTTCTTTCTGTATCCCAAAGAGGGCACAAGACCTCATTGCAGATGGTTGTGAGCCATTATGTGGTTGCCTGGAATTGAATTCAGGAGGTTGGAAGAGGAGGCAATGATCTTAACCACGGAGCCATCTCTCATGCCTCTTCCTTATGTTGCCAGTAGAGGGCACCAAACCTCCTTTTGAGAGCAATTATGTGATTTCCAGGAATCGAACTTCTGACCTTTGGAAGAGCAGGCAATGCTCTTAACCACTGAGCCATCTCTCCAACCCGTTTTTCAACTTCTTTTACTAAACCAGCTTTAGTCAATGTGGTGTGTGGATCACATCTCCATTTCCCTGACATGTGGAGTACAGGGGACTGCATGGACCTATTGGCCATTCATGTACCTCATAGAGGAGGTCTAGATAAATTGTTTCTCTGGCTTTAAATAGGTTAACATTTTGCTGGTGTTTGTAGTCCTTTGATTGTCTTGGATATGAGTTCTTCTTCAGGCACATGAACATGCCAATATTTTCTTCTTCTAGCCATCTTGCCTTACTCTCCTTGGTGTTGTCTCTGAAGCACGCTGGCTCATGGTGATAGAGCTGTGAGTCTTTAACATCCTAACAAGAGCTTTTGCCTCATTCAGTCACAACAACGTGGGCCCTGGCCCTGTGCCCCGACTCTATGTCTGTTCTTGGCCTCATCAAACTCAGTAGGCAGAGCTCTTTACCACAGAGCCATCTTTCCTGCCTCTTCCTTCTGTTGCCAATAGAGGGCGCCAAACCTCCTTTTGAGAGCAATTACGTGGTTCCCAGGAATCGAACTTCTGACCTTTGGAAGGGCAACCAATGCTCTTAACCACTGAGCTATCTCTCCAGCTCTTCTTACTGTAGCCAAAAGAGGGCACAAGACCTCATGGCAGATGGTTGTGACCCATTATGTGGTCGCCTGGAATTGAATTCAGGAGGTTGGAAGAGCAGGCAATTCTCTTAACCATTGAGCCATCTCTCTTGCATCTTCCTTCTGTTGCCAGTAGAGGGCACCAAACCTCCTTTTGAGAGCAATTATTTGGTTGCCAGGAATCGAACTTCTGACCTTTGGAAGGGCAGGCAAAGCTCTTAACCACTGAGCTATCTCCCCAGCTCTTCTTTCTGTATCCAAAAGAGGGCACAAGACCTCATTGCAGATGGTTGTGAGCCATTATGTGGTTGCCTGGAATTCAGTTCAGGAGGTTGGAAGAGCAGGCAATGTTCTTAACCACTGAGCCATCTCTCCAACCCGTTTTTCAACTTCTTGAACTAAACCAGGTTTACTCAATGTGGTGTGTGGATCATATCTGCATTCCACTAACATGTGGAGTACAGGGGTCTCCATGGACATATTGGCCGTTCGCGTACCTCATAGATGAAGTCTAGATAAATTGTTTGTCTGGCTTTAAATTGGTAAACCTTTTGCTGGTGTTTGTCGTCCTTTGGATGTCTTGGATGTGAGTTCTTCTTAAGGAACATGAACATGCCTGTATTTTCTTCTTCTAACCATCTTTCCTCATTCTGCTTGGTGGTGTCCCTGAAGCATGCAGGCTCATGCTGATAGAGCTGTGAGTCTTTATTATCCTAACAAAATGTTTTGCCTGATTCTGAGACAACAACGGGGGCCCTGGCTGTATGTGTCCACTTGGCCTCATCAACCTCAGCAGGCAATGCTCTTAACCACTGAGCCATCTCTCCTGCCTCTTCCTTCTGTTGCCAGTAGAGGGCACCAAACCTCATTTTGAGAGCAATTATGTGATTTCCAGGAATCGAACTTCTGAACTTTGGAAGAGCAGGTAATGCTCTTAACCACTGAGCCATCTCTCCTGCATCTCCCCTCTGTTGCCAGTAGACGGCACCAAACCTCATTTTGAGAGCAACTATGTGATTCCCAGGAATCGAACTTCTGACCTTTGGAAGAGCAGGCAATGCTCTTAACCACTGAGCCATCTCTCCAACCCGTTTCTCAGCTTCTTTTACTAAACCAGGTTTACTCAATGTGGTGTGTGGATCACATCTCCATTTCCCTAACACGTGGAGTACAGGGGTCTCCGTGGACCTATTGGCCGTTCGTGTACCTCATAGAGGAGGTCTAGATAAATTGTTTCTCTGGCTTAAAATTGGTACACCTTTTGCTGGTGTTTGTCGTCCTTTGGATGTCTTGGATGTGAGTTCTTCTTCAGGAACATGAACATGCCTGTATTTTCTTCTTCTAGTCATCTTGCCTTACTCTCCTTGGTGTTGTCTCTGAAGCACGCTGGCTCGTGGTGATAGAGCTGTGAGCCTTTAACATCCTAACAAAAGCTTTTGCCTCATTCAGTCACAACAACGCGGACCCTGGCCCTTGGCCCTGACTCTATGTCTGTATGTGGTCTCATCAAACTCAGCAGGCAATGCTCTTTACCACAGAGCCATCTCTCTTGCCTCTTCCTCGTGGTGCCAGTAGAGGGCGCCAAACCTCCTTTTGAGAGCAATTATTTGGTAGCCAGGAATCGAACTTCTGACCTTCGGAAGGGCAGCCAATGTTCTTAACCACTGACCTATCTCTCCAGCTTTTCTTACTGTAGCCAAAAGAGGGCACAAGACCTCATTGCAGATGGTTGTGAATCATTATGTGGTTGCCTGCAATTGATTTCAGGAGGTTCTAAGAGCAGGCAATGCTCTTAAGCACTGAACCATCTCTCACGCCTCTTCTTTTTTGCCAGTAAAGGGCACCAAATCTACCTTTTGAGAGCAATTATGGGATTGCCAGGAATTGTAGGGACATAGCCCCACCCATGGGGGCGTGTTCGCCTCGGGCTAATGTTTACGGATAAATCTGCCGGGCGTGAGCCCAGCAGCCCTTTTTCTTTTGCTCCGCTTTTCCGGTACACCGCGGGAACCTGTGGTCCTGTAAGTTTATTTCCTTATTAAAGCTCTATATATCTATATAATCTGTCTACATTCATTTGCGCCGCCACATTTGGCGTCCCGACGTCGGGCTATTTTGCCCCCGACCCGGCACAGGGGGGGCGCAAGCTCCACCTTTCCCGGCTAGTTGCCTGAGCTCAGGAAGGCGATTTACAGCGCGCTCCCTGCTCGCTTTCCCTTCCCCCACTCCAGGCCACTACAGTCACAGAGCAGCAACCCCCCACAGAGCAGTTAATAGCTCCCTGCTTCTTCCAAACCCTCACTGCCTGATTTAAGTGAAGCACCCGCAGTTTTGAAGTAAAAGCCACCAACCCCTTCCCTTAACAGGCAGTACAATAATTTTTGTTTTGAGTTAATTGTTTCAGACCGGCTCTGGCTTAGACCACGTGGACTCAGGTGCATTTCTTTAGCCACCACTGGCAGGAAAACTTCATTACAGGTACATAATTTTCTTTTATAAATAAGAAAAATGTCTGAAAACATTACCATTCAAGACTTTAACAGCCTTTTCAGTTGTACCATGTGGGAGATTTTACAAGAAGTGTCTGTCAGCCCACAGATATGGATCTTTCTGGGATTCGTAGTTTTCCTTGGTACTGTATGGTTTGATAATAGAAATATGATAAAGTCTTTACGAGACGAGGTTGAACGCTTAAAAACAATTGAGAATGACAACAATCTTCTCAAAAATCAGTTTGAAGTTCTCCAGGCAGAGAACAGATCTTTGTTTAACACAACTCGACAAACTGAAAAAAATTTAGAAGAGGTACAGGCTGATGTTAAGGAGAAATTCATTACTATGGAAGAGAGAACAGCTGATTTGGATTGTAAGCTTCAGTCCCTTTCTGAAACATTAATGGCTGATATTAAGGAGAAATTCATTACTGTGGAAGAAGGAACAGCTGATTTGGATCGTAAGCTTCAGTCCCTTTCAGTAGGAACAGAAACATTAACTGAGAGAATCAAAACTGCTGAATGTGACAATCGGATTTTGTCTAAAGCTTATGACAGATTGACAGAAAGATTATCTATACAAGAAGGCACGGTATATGCTATAAAAATTATGTCCAAAGATGAGACATTATCTGTAATGGACAAACTTCATACTTTAGAATCCTCAATGAAGGCTTTAGAACATAATTCTGGACAGGAGATTCAGACATTAAAGAAGGCAATGGTGAATAGAATTGAAAAGATTGAGGAATTTCTAAATTCTGAGGAAGAAGAGCAAGAGGTAGAAAGGCATATTTTAACTAAATCTGTGGGTAAATCCCTCCGGGACAATTCCCACAAAGCTCTACCTACAGTTCTACCTGCCTTTCCAGTTGTAACAACTGAGAAAGTAGTTGGTTCCAGAAACCCTAGGGTCATCAAGGAAGATACATGGGAACCTGTCCGTATGAATGATCTCAAAGAAATTAAACAGGCTGTAATGACTTTTGGAATGAATGCCTCTTTTGTTAAAGAGATGCTAAGATCTTGGGCTACCACTAATAAGGTCACGCCCAATGACTGGTTTCAACTGAGCTCTGCTGTCCTTGAGAGTGGAACGCAATTGAAATGGAAATGCTTATTCAGGCAAGAGGCTAGACTTTTAGAACAGCAAGAAAGAGCAAAGGGAATTGAGATTTCCATAGATCAAATTTTGGGAGAGGGGCTATTTTCTGAGCCTCAGGAACAAGCTAATTTGGATGAAAACATACTCTCTGTGTGTACTACAGCAGCCTTAAGGGCTTGGGACAGGGTGCAAGACCCAGGACAGAGGATGGAATCATTTGTCAGAGTTAAACAGGGTCAAAGAGAACACTTTAGTGACTTTTTACAAAGAATAACTAAAGCTGTACAAATAGGGATATCTGACCCAGAAGCAAGACGTATAATGATCGAGACTTTGGCTTATGAAAATGCAAATGTGGAATGCAAAAGGATTTTGGGACCTTTAAAGCTCAGATCAGCGCCATTAGAAGAATGGGTCTTGCATACACTAGATGTTGATACATTTGACTATGGCACTGAAGCATGGGTAGAAGAAGCAATTTCCAATGGTAAAAGGAGACATCAGAATACCAAATGTTTTAATTGTGGCAAAATGGGTCATATGAAAAGGAATTGTAGACAACGGATTTTCAGAAATAATAATAATGCATCTTCTAGAAATAACAGAAATAGGAGGACTCAGCCTTCAGGTTTATGTAGAAGATGTGGAAAGGGCAGACACTGGACGAATGAGTGCAGGTCTACAAGAGATAGACAAGGCAACCTGATACAGACGGGAAACATGAGAGGGGGGGGCCTCACAGGCCCCCATGGCAAACATGGTTCAGTCATTTCCAGTTACTACAGAGAACGTGACTCGTCAGGACAATTAGAAAGCCCCATGCCTACTGTTACAAGCAATAATGATCAGAAAGATGAGTTCCGTGTGTTTTGGCAAACTTCTATAAATGACCAAAGACCAAAGCTGAGAGTGTGTGTAAATGGCATTTTTATTACTGGCCTGCTGGACACAGGTGCGGATGTAAGTATCATTACCCCAGAATCTTGGCATCCATATTGGCCTCTTCAGAATGTAAATGTTCAGCTCCTGGGAATTGGAACCCTATCTCGAGTAAGGCAGAGCACGAGATGGGTTGAATGTATAGGACCAGAGGGACAAATAGGAAAATTAAGGCCATATGTAGCCAATATTGCAATGAATTTATGGGGTCGTGACCTATTACAACAATGGAATACCCAAATTAACATTCCTGCTACTTCTAGAGCCTATATTTCTGGGGATAATATTAAAAGATATTACAAACGGAGAAAACCAGCCATTCGGGCTGTACAAGAACAAGCAATTGATGTCCCTTCAGAGATACCAACAGCCTTGCCTTTAAAATGGTTGACTGAGAAACCAATATGGACAAAGCAATGGCCTTTAGCTGAGGAAAAGTTACAGGCTTTAGAACAGTTGGTACAAGAGCAATTAGATGCTGGACATATAGAAGAATCTACCAGCCCTTGGAATTCTCCTGTATTTGTGGTTAAGAAAAAATCAGGTAAATGGAGAATGGTGACAGATCTCAGGGCTATCAACAAGGTTATTCAACCTATGGGCCCTCTGCAATCTGGAATTCCTTTGCCCTCTTTATTGCCAAAAGGATGGCCTCTCATAGTTATTGATTTAAAGGATTGTTTTTTCACTATACCTTTACAAAAAGAAGATAGAGAAAAATTTGCCTTCACAGTGCCTACTTATAATAATTCTCAACCTTCGAGGAGGTACCACTGGACCGTCCTCCCCCAGGGTATGTTAAATAGCCCCTCCCTGTGCCAATATTTTGTGAATCAACCATTGCCAATAATACGCAAGAAATTTCCCAAATCGATAGTATATCATTACATGGACGACATTTTGTTATCCGATTCAAACATGGATACCTTGAACAGATTGTTTGAAGAAATAAAAATACTTTTACCAAAATGGGGATTGCAAATTGCTCCTGAAAAGATTCAGAAGGGAGATTCTGTTAATTATTTAGGTTATAAAATAGGTTTACAAAAAATTAAGACACAAAAGGCACAAATTCGGAGAGATCGCCTACGGACTCTTAATGACTTTCAAAGACTATTAGGGGACATTTCCAGTCTACGGCCAGCTATTGGGATAACACCTGATCTAATAATTCATTTGAACAAAACCTTGGATGGTGACAAAGATTTAAACAGTCCCAGAGAATTAACAGCTGAAGCAGAAAAGGAACTGACGATGATTGAGGAAAAATTACAACAGGCACATGTGGATAGGGTAAATCCAGAGCTCGACTGTATTCTCGTCATACTACCATCAAAAATTTCCCCTACAGGAATTTTAATGCAGAGAGATGATATTATCTTGGAATGGATCTTTGTACCACATAAACCAAGTAAGAAACTGAAAACTTATGTAGAAAAAGTCTCTGAGTTAATTATAAAAGGCAAGTTGAGACTTCGTCAACTAGCAGGCATAGACCCAGCAGAAATTATAGTGCCTTTCACTGCTGATGAACTAAAGAAATTATGGGAAGATAATGAACCATGGCAAAGAGCTTGTGCTAATTTCTTGGGAGACATTAATAACAACTATCCAAAAAGCAAGAGGCTTAACTTCATAAAGAGAACTTCTTGGATCCTTCCTCGAATCGTCCGTGATACTCCAATAACTGGAGCCCGTACGTTCTATACTGATGCCAATAAATCAGGGAAGGCAGGTTACAAATCAGAAGACTTGGGTAAGGTGGAACAAAGTCCTTATGATTCTGTCCAGAAGGCAGAATTATATGCCATTCTTATGGTGCTAAGGGATTTTAAAGAACCTATTAATATAGTTACTGATTCACAATATGCAGAAAGAGTTATTTTACATATTGAAACTGCTGAATTTATACCTGATGATACAGAACTAACCTCTTTGTTTATCCAGGTGCAAGATTTGATTAGGAACAGGCTTTGCCCTATGTACATAACACACATCCGATCCCATACGGGTCTGCCAGGTCCTCTAGCACAAGGTAATGCAGAAATTGATCAATTATTGATTGGTAGTGTGCTACAAGCCTCTGAATTTCATAAAAAACATCATGTTAATAGCAAAGGTTTGAAGAAAGAGTTTTCTATTACATGGCAACAAGCTAGGGAGATTGTAAAGAAATGCCCTACTTGCTCTTTCTATAACCAAACGCCACTGCCTGCAGGGGCTAATCCAAAGGGCACCCAAAGGAATGAAATCTGGCAGATGGATGTGTTCCACTTTGCAGAATTTGGCAAATTAAAATATGTTCATCACACCATTGACACGTATTCAGGCTTTCAGTGGGCAACGGCTTTAAGTTCAGAAAAAGCTGATTCAGTTATCACTCATTTATTAGAAGTCATGGCTATCATGGGTATACCTACACAAATAAAGACAGATAATGGTCCTGCTTATGTCTCTAGGAAAATGAAACGGTTTTTTGATTATTACAATATCAAGCATGTTACAGGTATACCATACAATCCTACAGGTCAAGCAGTCATAGAAAGATCAAATCGAACTATAAAGGATATGTTGAACAAACAGAAAGGGGTGGAAAACACCCCCAGAAATAGGTTACATAATGCTTTGTTAACCTTGAATTTCCTCAACGCTAATGAGAAGGGAACATCGGCTGCAGAAAGACATTGGATAATGGAAAAGTCTACTGAACTAAATCAACCAGTTTATTTCAAGGATGTGCTGACCTCACAATGGAAGCCAGGAGATGTGCTGCGTTGGGGAAGGGGATTTGCTCTTGTCTCCACAGGTGAGGAAAAATTGTGGATTCCATCAAAATTGATAAAGGTTCGTTTTGATGAAGAGAAGCCAGTTGGGAAAGATAAATAACAATTCAATCACATGGATGGCAATCATACTGATGGTAAGTAATACAAATAGGTTGGGGGCAGGGTTCTCTTCTTATCTCCACAGGAAAATACCCACCTTCAAAGAATTTAAGGTACCCCTAATATTTAATTACTGATGGAGGGACTTGTTCTGTAAGTATTAATATATATATATGTCTTAAACTTTCTTTGCTTTTCCTCATATCTGTGTCTTTCTTTATATGTCAGTATATGTCCTTGTTGTTAATGTTTAAATTTCCCATAACAAGCAACAAATTTTCCTACAGTAATCTTTGAAGTTTCCAGGATGAAGATGGGGCCCCACAACATCAACTCCATCTGGTTTTTATGACGTCATGATTTTTTTTTAAAGCGCTAATATTAGACCTGTTTTTTGGTACCAACTACAAGAGACAATTTCGAATGGTGCACATTTTTGACAACACTCTGGTCGGACCTTCTCAAAACGCTCTGAGACTAGTTACAATTTTCTTAGGTCAAAGGTTAATTTGGAAATTTTACCATCATTTGCTTTCACAGGACCCCCTAAGAAGAACGTCGCCCCCATGTCAGCTAGAAGCAATCTTAGAGGACGGCATCCCCTCTCCCAACAGAGTTTGCCCTCAGGGTTGGGGACATCTTTTAATGGTTGGTTTAGGGTTGAGGGGATGGGGTGATATTTTTTTTTGGAAAAAAAAATAAGAAGAAGAAGAAGAGGAAGAAGAAGGGGGTAACTGGTTTTTTGGGATGATTGGTATTTGTGAATTACTGTCTATAGAAAATTGTACTGGTACTGTTTCTTGTATATTGATATGTTAAATATTGAATATGAGTGTTCCTACCTCTATTTTTGTATGAGTATGCTTATAACTTTGTCCATATTGTATTGATACATCTACCATATTACATTGTACATTTCTGCCTCTGATACTATGACATTGTTTACAGTTGAAGATCATTGTCTTCATATATTGCACAGTTGTTTATTCTTTTAGTCTTCAAAGTTAGATAGGTATTGAGAATTATATGTTTGTCATATTTATTTTTAAGTTTATCAGGTCTTTTAGTTACATAGAGATTATATTTAGTATAGATAGTATGATCTTCAGCCTCTTCGAAGAGCTGTAGAAAATGGCCTTTAATCTAACCTAAAATTTCTATGCCAAAGAGACACAATTACTCCTGGCAACACCACTCTACTCCCGAGAGAACGTTGAGCACCAAAGACACTCCACTGGGAGCTTGTCTTCTTGGCAGAACTGGCCTTTGGGTTAAGAAAAGCCCATACCTCAACTTCTGACAAAGATACAGAATATCCCTAAGTGGATGAAACAGGATTGTCTTATCTTGCCAAGACAGGGTAGGATAGTCCTAAGAAAGTTCCTTGCCTTTAATAATGGTATGCCAGTTATGTTAGGCCTTAGCCAAAGTTGGTTGACTCAACATTGCAAACGAGACTTTGGGTGATTGCCCAGGTAGTCAGTTGTCTCTGTCAATTGTTGCACATTTTGGATATCTCTCGATTGTTAAGTGAAATTTATTCCCTTCTCAGATCTTTGACGGAGTTGAAGATTATATAATTGTAGTTACTCTCTATGTTATTTAGACTCCTTGAGATAGAATGTTTAGCAAAAGTTTTGTCCTCAATATTGTTTGTTATATTTATTATTTGTTATTATTGTATATAGTTGTATTTGGTTTGGTTCTATCTTATTTAGACAAAAGGGGGAGAAGTAGGGACATAGCCCCACCCATTGGGGGCGTGTTCGGCTCGGGCTAATGTTTACGGATAAATCTGCCGGGCGTGAGCCCAGCAGGCCTTTTTCTTTTGCTCCGCTTTTCCGGTACACCGCGGGAACCTGTGGTCCTGTAAGTTTATTTCCTTATTAAAGCTGTATATATCTATATAATCTGTCTACATTCATTTGCGCCGCCACAAGGAATGGAACTTCTGACCTTTGGAAGAGCAGCCAAAGCTCTTATCCACTGAGCTAACACCCCAGCTCTTATTTTTGTATCCAAAAGAGGGCACAAGACCTCATTGCAGATGGTTGTGAGCCATTATGTGGTTGCCTGGAATTGAATTCAGGAGGTTGGAAGAGGAGGCAATGATCTTAACCACGGAGCCATCTCTCATGCCTCTTCCTTATGTTGCCAGTAGAGGGAACCAAACCTCCTTTTGAGAGAAATTATGTGATTTCCAGGAATCGAACTTCTGACCTTTGGAAGAGCAGGCAATGCTCTTAACCACTGAGCCATCTCTCCAACCCGTTTTTCAACTTCTTTTACTAAACCAGCTTTAGTCAATGTGGTGTGTGGATCACATCTCCATTTCCATGACGTGTGGAGTACAGGGGTCTGCATGGACCTATTGGCCATTCATGTACCTCATAGAGGAGGTCTAGATAAATTGTTTCTCTGGCTTTAAATAGGTTAACATTTTGCTGGTGTTTGTAGTCCTTTGATTGTCTTGGATATGAGTTCTTCTTAAGGCACATGAACATGCCAAAATTTTCTTCTTCTAGCCATCTTGCCTTACTCTCCTTGGTGTTGTCTCTGAAGCACGCTGGCTCATGGGGATAGAGCTGTGAGTCTTTAACATCCTAACAAGAGCTTTTGCCTCATTCAGTCACAGCAACGCGGGCCCTGGCCCTGTGCCACGACTCTATGTCTGTTCTTGGCCTCATCAAACTCAGCAGGCAGAGCTCTTTACCACAGAGCCATCTTTCCTGCCTCTTCCTTGTGGTGCCAGTAGAGGGCACCAAACCTCCTTTTGAGAGCAATTATGTGGTTGCCAGGAATCGAACTTCTGACCTTTGGAAGGGCAACCAATGCTCTTAACCACTGAGCTATCTCTCCAGCTCTTCTTACGGTAGCCAAAAGAGGGCACAAGACCTCATGGCAGATGGTTGTGACCCATTATGTGGTCGCCTGGAATTGAATTCAGGAGGTTGGAAGAGCAGGCAATTCTCTTAACCATTGAGCCATCTCTCTTGCATCTTCCTTCTGTTGCCAGTAGAGGGCACCAAACCTCCTTTTGAGAGCAATTATGTGGTTGCCAGGAATCGAACTTCTGACCTTTGGAAGGGCAGGCAAAGCTCTAAACCACTGAGCTATCTCCCCAGCTCTTCTTTCTGTATCCCAAAGAGGGCACAAGACCTCATTGCAGATGGTTGTGAGCCATTATGTGGTTGCCTGGAATTGAATTCAGGAGGTTGGAAGAGGAGGCAATGATCTTAACCACGGAGCCATCTCTCATGCCTCTTCCTTATGTTGCCAGTAGAGGGCACCAAACCTCCTTTTGAGAGCAATTATGTGATTTCCAGGAATCGAACTTCTGACCTTTGGAAGAGCAGGCAATGCTCTTAACCACTGAGCCATCTCTCCAACCCGTTTTTCAACTTCTTTTACTAAACCAGCTTTAGTCAATGTGGTGTGTGGATCACATCTCCATTTCCCTGACATGTGGAGTACAGGGGACTGCATGGACCTATTGGCCATTCATGTACCTCATAGAGGAGGTCTAGATAAATTGTTTCTCTGGCTTTAAATAGGTTAACATTTTGCTGGTGTTTGTAGTCCTTTGATTGTCTTGGATATGAGTTCTTCTTCAGGCACATGAACATGCCAATATTTTCTTCTTCTAGCCATCTTGCCTTACTCTCCTTGGTGTTGTCTCTGAAGCACGCTGGCTCATGGTGATAGAGCTGTGAGTCTTTAACATCCTAACAAGAGCTTTTGCCTCATTCAGTCACAACAACGTGGGCCCTGGCCCTGTGCCCCGACTCTATGTCTGTTCTTGGCCTCATCAAACTCAGTAGGCAGAGCTCTTTACCACAGAGCCATCTTTCCTGCCTCTTCCTTCTGTTGCCAATAGAGGGCGCCAAACCTCCTTTTGAGAGCAATTACGTGGTTCCCAGGAATCGAACTTCTGACCTTTGGAAGGGCAACCAATGCTCTTAACCACTGAGCTATCTCTCCAGCTCTTCTTACGGTAGCCAAAAGAGGGCACAAGACCTCATGGCAGATGGTTGTGACCCATTATGTGGTCGCCTGGAATTGAATTCAGGAGGTTGGAAGAGCAGGCAATTCTCTTAACCATTGAGCCATCTCTCTTGCATCTTCCTTCTGTTGCCAGTAGAGGGCACCAAACCTCCTTTTGAGAGCAATTATTTGGTTGCCAGGAATCGAACTTCTGACCTTTGGAAGGGCAGGCAAAGCTCTTAACCACTGAGCTATCTCCCCAGCTCTTCTTTCTGTATCCAAAAGAGGGCACAAGACCTCATTGCAGATGGTTGTGAGCCATTATGTGGTTGCCTGGAATTCAGTTCAGGAGGTTGGAAGAGCAGGCAATGTTCTTAACCACTGAGCCATCTCTCCAACCCGTTTTTCAACTTCTTGAACTAAACCAGGTTTACTCAATGTGGTGTGTGGATCATATCTGCATTCCACTAACATGTGGAGTACAGGGGTCTCCATGGACATATTGGCCGTTCGCGTACCTCATAGATGAAGTCTAGATAAATTGTTTGTCTGGCTTTAAATTGGTAAACCTTTTGCTGGTGTTTGTCGTCCTTTGGATGTCTTGGATGTGAGTTCTTCTTAAGGAACATGAACATGCCTGTATTTTCTTCTTCTAACCATCTTTCCTCATTCTGCTTGGTGGTGTCCCTGAAGCATGCAGGCTCATGCTGATAGAGCTGTGAGTCTTTATTATCCTAACAAAATGTTTTGCCTGATTCTGAGACAACAACGGGGGCCCTGGCTGTATGTGTCCACTTGGCCTCATCAACCTCAGCAGGCAATGCTCTTAACCACTGAGCCATCTCTCCTGCCTCTTCCTTCTGTTGCCAGTAGAGGGCACCAAACCTCATTTTGAGAGCAATTATGTGATTTCCAGGAATCGAACTTCTGAACTTTGGAAGAGCAGGTAATGCTCTTAACCACTGAGCCATCTCTCCTGCATCTCCCCTCTGTTGCCAGTAGACGGCACCAAACCTCATTTTGAGAGCAACTATGTGATTCCCAGGAATCGAACTTCTGACCTTTGGAAGAGCAGGCAATGCTCTTAACCACTGAGCCATCTCTCCAACCCGTTTCTCAGCTTCTTTTACTAAACCAGGTTTACTCAATGTGGTGTGTGGATCACATCTCCATTTCCCTAACACGTGGAGTACAGGGGTCTCCGTGGACCTATTGGCCGTTCGTGTACCTCATAGAGGAGGTCTAGATAAATTGTTTCTCTGGCTTAAAATTGGTACACCTTTTGCTGGTGTTTGTCGTCCTTTGGATGTCTTGGATGTGAGTTCTTCTTCAGGAACATGAACATGCCTGTATTTTCTTCTTCTAGTCATCTTGCCTTACTCTCCTTGGTGTTGTCTCTGAAGCACGCTGGCTCGTGGTGATAGAGCTGTGAGCCTTTAACATCCTAACAAAAGCTTTTGCCTCATTCAGTCACAACAACGCGGACCCTGGCCCTTGGCCCTGACTCTATGTCTGTATGTGGTCTCATCAAACTCAGCAGGCAATGCTCTTTACCACAGAGCCATCTCTCTTGCCTCTTCCTCGTGGTGCCAGTAGAGGGCGCCAAACCTCCTTTTGAGAGCAATTATTTGGTAGCCAGGAATCGAACTTCTGACCTTCGGAAGGGCAGCCAATGTTCTTAACCACTGACCTATCTCTCCAGCTTTTCTTACTGTAGCCAAAAGAGGGCACAAGACCTCATTGCAGATGGTTGTGAATCATTATGTGGTTGCCTGCAATTGATTTCAGGAGGTTCTAAGAGCAGGCAATGCTCTTAAGCACTGAACCATCTCTCACGCCTCTTCTTTTTTGCCAGTAAAGGGCACCAAATCTACCTTTTGAGAGCAATTATGGGATTGCCAGGAATTGTAGGGACATAGCCCCACCCATGGGGGCGTGTTCGCCTCGGGCTAATGTTTACGGATAAATCTGCCGGGCGTGAGCCCAGCAGCCCTTTTTCTTTTGCTCCGCTTTTCCGGTACACCGCGGGAACCTGTGGTCCTGTAAGTTTATTTCCTTATTAAAGCTCTATATATCTATATAATCTGTCTACATTCATTTGCGCCGCCACATTTGGCGTCCCGACGTCGGGCTATTTTGCCCCCGACCCGGCACAGGGGGGGCGCAAGCTCCACCTTTCCCGGCTAGTTGCCTGAGCTCAGGAAGGCGATTTACAGCGCGCTCCCTGCTCGCTTTCCCTTCCCCCACTCCAGGCCACTACAGTCACAGAGCAGCAACCCCCCACAGAGCAGTTAATAGCTCCCTGCTTCTTACAAACCCTCACTGCCTGATTTAAGTGAAGCACCCGCAGTTTTGAAGTAAAAGCCACCAACCCCTTCCCTTAACAGGCAGTACAATAATTTTTGTTTTGAGTTAATTGTTTCAGACCGGCTCTGGCTTAGACCACGTGGACTCAGGTGCATTTCTTTAGCCACCACTGGCAGGAAAACTTCATTACAGGTACATAATTTTCTTTTATAAATAAGAAAAATGTCTGAAAACATTACCATTCAAGACTTTAACAGCCTTTTCAGTTGTACCATGTGGGAGATTTTACAAGAAGTGTCTGTCAGCCCACAGATATGGATCTTTCTGGGATTCGTAGTTTTCCTTGGTACTGTATGGTTTGATAATAGAAATATGATAAAGTCTTTACGAGACGAGGTTGAACGCTTAAAAACAATTGAGAATGACAACAATCTTCTCAAAAATCAGTTTGAAGTTCTCCAGGCAGAGAACAGATCTTTGTTTAACACAACTCGACAAACTGAAAAAAATTTAGAAGAGGTACAGGCTGATGTTAAGGAGAAATTCATTACTATGGAAGAGAGAACAGCTGATTTGGATTGTAAGCTTCAGTCCCTTTCTGAAACATTAATGGCTGATATTAAGGAGAAATTCATTACTGTGGAAGAAGGAACAGCTGATTTGGATCGTAAGCTTCAGTCCCTTTCAGTAGGAACAGAAACATTAACTGAGAGAATCAAAACTGCTGAATGTGACAATCGGATTTTGTCTAAAGCTTATGACAGATTGACAGAAAGATTATCTATACAAGAAGGCACGGTATATGCTATAAAAATTATGTCCAAAGATGAGACATTATCTGTAATGGACAAACTTCATACTTTAGAATCCTCAATGAAGGCTTTAGAACATAATTCTGGACAGGAGATTCAGACATTAAAGAAGGCAATGGTGAATAGAATTGAAAAGATTGAGGAATTTCTAAATTCTGAGGAAGAAGAGCAAGAGGTAGAAAGGCATATTTTAACTAAATCTGTGGGTAAATCCCTCCGGGACAATTCCCACAAAGCTCTACCTACAGTTCTACCTGCCTTTCCAGTTGTAACAACTGAGAAAGTAGTTGGTTCCAGAAACCCTAGGGTCATCAAGGAAGATACATGGGAACCTGTCCGTATGAATGATCTCAAAGAAATTAAACAGGCTGTAATGACTTTTGGAATGAATGCCTCTTTTGTTAAAGAGATGCTAAGATCTTGGGCTACCACTAATAAGGTCACGCCCAATGACTGGTTTCAACTGAGCTCTGCTGTCCTTGAGAGTGGAACGCAATTGAAATGGAAATGCTTATTCAGGCAAGAGGCTAGACTTTTAGAACAGCAAGAAAGAGCAAAGGGAATTGAGATTTCCATAGATCAAATTTTGGGAGAGGGGCTATTTTCTGAGCCTCAGGAACAAGCTAATTTGGATGAAAACATACTCTCTGTGTGTACTACAGCAGCCTTAAGGGCTTGGGACAGGGTGCAAGACCCAGGACAGAGGATGGAATCATTTGTCAGAGTTAAACAGGGTCAAAGAGAACACTTTAGTGACTTTTTACAAAGAATAACTAAAGCTGTACAAATAGGGATATCTGACCCAGAAGCAAGACGTATAATGATCGAGACTTTGGCTTATGAAAATGCAAATGTGGAATGCAAAAGGATTTTGGGACCTTTAAAGCTCAGATCAGCGCCATTAGAAGAATGGGTCTTGCATACACTAGATGTTGATACATTTGACTATGGCACTGAAGCATGGGTAGAAGAAGCAATTTCCAATGGTAAAAGGAGACATCAGAATACCAAATGTTTTAATTGTGGCAAAATGGGTCATATGAAAAGGAATTGTAGACAACGGATTTTCAGAAATAATAATAATGCATCTTCTAGAAATAACAGAAATAGGAGGACTCAGCCTTCAGGTTTATGTAGAAGATGTGGAAAGGGCAGACACTGGACGAATGAGTGCAGGTCTACAAGAGATAGACAAGGCAACCTGATACAGACGGGAAACATGAGAGGGGGGGGCCTCACAGGCCCCCATGGCAAACATGGTTCAGTCATTTCCAGTTACTACAGAGAACGTGACTCGTCAGGACAATTAGAAAGCCCCATGCCTACTGTTACAAGCAATAATGATCAGAAAGATGAGTTCCGTGTGTTTTGGCAAACTTCTATAAATGACCAAAGACCAAAGCTGAGAGTGTGTGTAAATGGCATTTTTATTACTGGCCTGCTGGACACAGGTGCGGATGTAAGTATCATTACCCCAGAATCTTGGCATCCATATTGGCCTCTTCAGAATGTAAATGTTCAGCTCCTGGGAATTGGAACCCTATCTCGAGTAAGGCAGAGCACGAGATGGGTTGAATGTATAGGACCAGAGGGACAAATAGGAAAATTAAGGCCATATGTAGCCAATATTGCAATGAATTTATGGGGTCGTGACCTATTACAACAATGGAATACCCAAATTAACATTCCTGCTACTTCTAGAGCCTATATTTCTGGGGATAATATTAAAAGATATTACAAACGGAGAAAACCGGCCATTCGGGCTGTACAAGAACAAGCAATTGATGTCCCTTCAGAGATACCAACAGCCTTGCCTTTAAAATGGTTGACTGAGAAACCAATATGGACAAAGCAATGGCCTTTAGCTGAGGAAAAGTTACAGGCTTTAGAACAGTTGGTACAAGAGCAATTAGATGCTGGACATATAGAAGAATCTACCAGCCCTTGGAATTCTCCTGTATTTGTGGTTAAGAAAAAATCAGGTAAATGGAGAATGGTGACAGATCTCAGGGCTATCAACAAGGTTATTCAACCTATGGGCCCTCTGCAATCTGGAATTCCTTTGCCCTCTTTATTGCCAAAAGGATGGCCTCTCATAGTTATTGATTTAAAGGATTGTTTTTTCACTATACCTTTACAAAAAGAAGATAGAGAAAAATTTGCCTTCACAGTGCCTACTTATAATAATTCTCAACCTTCGAGGAGGTACCACTGGACCGTCCTCCCCCAGGGTATGTTAAATAGCCCCTCCCTGTGCCAATATTTTGTGAATCAACCATTGCCAATAATACGCAAGAAATTTCCCAAATCGATAGTATATCATTACATGGACGACATTTTGTTATCCGATTCAAACATGGATACCTTGAACAGATTGTTTGAAGAAATAAAAATACTTTTACCAAAATGGGGATTGCAAATTGCTCCTGAAAAGATTCAGAAGGGAGATTCTGTTAATTATTTAGGTTATAAAATAGGTTTACAAAAAATTAAGACACAAAAGGCACAAATTCGGAGAGATCGCCTACGGACTCTTAATGACTTTCAAAGACTATTAGGGGACATTTCCAGTCTACGGCCAGCTATTGGGATAACACCTGATCTAATAATTCATTTGAACAAAACCTTGGATGGTGACAAAGATTTAAACAGTCCCAGAGAATTAACAGCTGAAGCAGAAAAGGAACTGACGATGATTGAGGAAAAATTACAACAGGCACATGTGGATAGGGTAAATCCAGAGCTCGACTGTATTCTCGTCATACTACCATCAAAAATTTCCCCTACAGGAATTTTAATGCAGAGAGATGATATTATCTTGGAATGGATCTTTGTACCACATAAACCAAGTAAGAAACTGAAAACTTATGTAGAAAAAGTCTCTGAGTTAATTATAAAAGGCAAGTTGAGACTTCGTCAACTAGCAGGCATAGACCCAGCAGAAATTATAGTGCCTTTCACTGCTGATGAACTAAAGAAATTATGGGAAGATAATGAACCATGGCAAAGAGCTTGTGCTAATTTCTTGGGAGACATTAATAACAACTATCCAAAAAGCAAGAGGCTTAACTTCATAAAGAGAACTTCTTGGATCCTTCCTCGAATCGTCCGTGATACTCCAATAACTGGAGCCCGTACGTTCTATACTGATGCCAATAAATCAGGGAAGGCAGGTTACAAATCAGAAGACTTGGGTAAGGTGGAACAAAGTCCTTATGATTCTGTCCAGAAGGCAGAATTATATGCCATTCTTATGGTGCTAAGGGATTTTAAAGAACCTATTAATATAGTTACTGATTCACAATATGCAGAAAGAGTTATTTTACATATTGAAACTGCTGAATTTATACCTGATGATACAGAACTAACCTCTTTGTTTATCCAGGTGCAAGATTTGATTAGGAACAGGCTTTGCCCTATGTACATAACACACATCCGATCCCATACGGGTCTGCCAGGTCCTCTAGCACAAGGTAATGCAGAAATTGATCAATTATTGATTGGTAGTGTGCTACAAGCCTCTGAATTTCATAAAAAACATCATGTTAATAACAAAGGTTTGAAGAAAGAGTTTTCTATTACATGGCAACAAGCTAGGGAGATTGTAAAGAAATGCCCTACTTGCTCTTTCTATAACCAAACGCCACTGCCTGCAGGGGCTAATCCAAAGGGCACCCAAAGGAATGAAATCTGGCAGATGGATGTGTTCCACTTTGCAGAATTTGGCAAATTAAAATATGTTCATCACACCATTGACACGTATTCAGGCTTTCAGTGGGCAACGGCTTTAAGTTCAGAAAAAGCTGATTCAGTTATCACTCATTTATTAGAAGTCATGGCTATCATGGGTATACCTACACAAATAAAGACAGATAATGGTCCTGCTTATGTCTCTAGGAAAATGAAACGGTTTTTTGATTATTACAATATCAAGCATGTTACAGGTATACCATACAATCCTACAGGTCAAGCAGTCATAGAAAGATCAAATCGAACTATAAAGGATATGTTGAACAAACAGAAAGGGGTGGAAAACACCCCCAGAAATAGGTTACATAATGCTTTGTTAACCTTGAATTTCCTCAACGCTAATGAGAAGGGAACATCGGCTGCAGAAAGACATTGGATAATGGAAAAGTCTACTGAACTAAATCAACCAGTTTATTTCAAGGATGTGCTGACCTCACAATGGAAGCCAGGAGATGTGCTGCGTTGGGGAAGGGGATTTGCTCTTGTCTCCACAGGTGAGGAAAAATTGTGGATTCCATCAAAATTGATAAAGGTTCGTTTTGATGAAGAGAAGCCAGTTGGGAAAGATAAATAACAATTCAATCACATGGATGGCAATCATACTGATGGTAAGTAATACAAATAGGTTGGGGGCAGGGTTCTCTTCTTATCTCCACAGGAAAATACCCACCTTCAAAGAATTTAAGGTACCCCTAATATTTAATTACTGATGGAGGGACTTGTTCTGTAAGTATTAATATATATATATGTCTTAAACTTTCTTTGCTTTTCCTCATATCTGTGTCTTTCTTTATATGTCAGTATATGTCCTTGTTGTTAATGTTTAAATTTCCCATAACAAGCAACAAATTTTCCTACAGTAATCTTTGAAGTTTCCAGGATGAAGATGGGGCCCCACAACATCAACTCCATCTGGTTTTTATGACGTCATGATTTTTTTTTAAAGCGCTAATATTAGACCTGTTTTTTGGTACCAACTACAAGAGACAATTTCGAATGGTGCACATTTTTGACAACACTCTGGTCGGACCTTCTCAAAACGCTCTGAGACTAGTTACAATTTTCTTAGGTCAAAGGTTAATTTGGAAATTTTACCATCATTTGCTTTCACAGGACCCCCTAAGAAGAACGTCGCCCCCATGTCAGCTAGAAGCAATCTTAGAGGACGGCATCCCCTCTCCCAACAGAGTTTGCCCTCAGGGTTGGGGACATCTTTTAATGGTTGGTTTAGGGTTGAGGGGATGGGGTGATATTTTTTTTTGGAAAAAAAAATAAGAAGAAGAAGAAGAGGAAGAAGAAGGGGGTAACTGGTTTTTTGGGATGATTGGTATTTGTGAATTACTGTCTATAGAAAATTGTACTGGTACTGTTTCTTGTATATTGATATGTTAAATATTGAATATGAGTGTTCCTACCTCTATTTTTGTATGAGTATGCTTATAACTTTGTCCATATTGTATTGATACATCTACCATATTACATTGTACATTTCTGCCTCTGATACTATGACATTGTTTACAGTTGAAGATCATTGTCTTCATATATTGCACAGTTGTTTATTCTTTTAGTCTTCAAAGTTAGATAGGTATTGAGAATTATATGTTTGTCATATTTATTTTTAAGTTTATCAGGTCTTTTAGTTACATAGAGATTATATTTAGTATAGATAGTATGATCTTCAGCCTCTTCGAAGAGCTGTAGAAAATGGCCTTTAATCTAACCTAAAATTTCTATGCCAAAGAGACACAATTACTCCTGGCAACACCACTCTACTCCCGAGAGAACGTTGAGCACCAAAGACACTCCACTGGGAGCTTGTCTTCTTGGCAGAACTGGCCTTTGGGTTAAGAAAAGCCCATACCTCAACTTCTGACAAAGATACAGAATATCCCTAAGTGGATGAAACAGGATTGTCTTATCTTGCCAAGACAGGGTAGGATAGTCCTAAGAAAGTTCCTTGCCTTTAATAATGGTATGCCAGTTATGTTAGGCCTTAGCCAAAGTTGGTTGACTCAACATTGCAAACGAGACTTTGGGTGATTGCCCAGGTAGTCAGTTGTCTCTGTCAATTGTTGCACATTTTGGATATCTCTCGATTGTTAAGTGAAATTTATTCCCTTCTCAGATCTTTGACGGAGTTGAAGATTATATAATTGTAGTTACTCTCTATGTTATTTAGACTCCTTGAGATAGAATGTTTAGCAAAAGTTTTGTCCTCAATATTGTTTGTTATATTTATTATTTGTTATTATTGTATATAGTTGTATTTGGTTTGGTTCTATCTTATTTAGACAAAAGGGGGAGAAGTAGGGACATAGCCCCACCCATTGGGGGCGTGTTCGGCTCGGGCTAATGTTTACGGATAAATCTGCCGGGCGTGAGCCCAGCAGGCCTTTTTCTTTTGCTCCGCTTTTCCGGTACACCGCGGGAACCTGTGGTCCTGTAAGTTTATTTCCTTATTAAAGCTGTATATATCTATATAATCTGTCTACATTCATTTGCGCCGCCACAAGGAATGGAACTTCTGACCTTTGGAAGGGCAGCCAAAGCTCTTATCCACTGAGCTAACACCCCAGCTCTTATTTTTGTATCCAAAAGAGGGCACAAGACCTCATTGCAGATGGTTGTGAGCCATTATGTGGTTGCCTGGAATTGAATTCAGGAGGTTGGAAGAGGAGGCAATGATCTTAACCACGGAGCCATCTCTCATGCCTCTTCCTTATGTTGCCAGTAGAGGGAACCAAACCTCCTTTTGAGAGAAATTATGTGATTTCCAGGAATCGAACTTCTGACCTTTGGAAGAGCAGGCAATGCTCTTAACCACTGAGCCATCTCTCCAACCCGTTTTTCAACTTCTTTTACTAAACCAGCTTTAGTCAATGTGGTGTGTGGATCACATCTCCATTTCCATGACGTGTGGAGTACAGGGGTCTGCATGGACCTATTGGCCATTCATGTACCTCATAGAGGAGGTCTAGATAAATTGTTTCTCTGGCTTTAAATAGGTTAACATTTTGCTGGTGTTTGTAGTCCTTTGATTGTCTTGGATATGAGTTCTTCTTAAGGCACATGAACATGCCAAAATTTTCTTCTTCTAGCCATCTTGCCTTACTCTCCTTGGTGTTGTCTCTGAAGCACGCTGGCTCATGGGGATAGAGCTGTGAGTCTTTAACATCCTAACAAGAGCTTTTGCCTCATTCAGTCACAGCAACGCGGGCCCTGGCCCTGTGCCACGACTCTATGTCTGTTCTTGGCCTCATCAAACTCAGCAGGCAGAGCTCTTTACCACAGAGCCATCTTTCCTGCCTCTTCCTTGTGGTGCCAGTAGAGGGCACCAAACCTCCTTTTGAGAGCAATTATGTGGTTGCCAGGAATCGAACTTCTGACCTTTGGAAGGGCAACCAATGCTCTTAACCACTGAGCTATCTCTCCAGCTCTTCTTACGGTAGCCAAAAGAGGGCACAAGACCTCATGGCAGATGGTTGTGACCCATTATGTGGTCGCCTGGAATTGAATTCAGGAGGTTGGAAGAGCAGGCAATTCTCTTAACCATTGAGCCATCTCTCTTGCATCTTCCTTCTGTTGCCAGTAGAGGGCACCAAACCTCCTTTTGAGAGCAATTATGTGGTTGCCAGGAATCGAACTTCTGACCTTTGGAAGGGCAGGCAAAGCTCTTAACCACTGAGCTATCTCCCCAGCTCTTCTTTCTGTATCCCAAAGAGGGCACAAGACCTCATTGCAGATGGTTGTGAGCCATTATGTGGTTGCCTGGAATTGAATTCAGGAGGTTGGAAGAGGAGGCAATGATCTTAACCACGGAGCCATCTCTCATGCCTCTTCCTTATGTTGCCAGTAGAGGGCACCAAACCTCCTTTTGAGAGCAATTATGTGATTTCCAGGAATCGAACTTCTGACCTTTGGAAGAGCAGGCAATGCTCTTAACCACTGAGCCATCTCTCCAACCCGTTTTTCAACTTCTTTTACTAAACCAGCTTTAGTCAATGTGGTGTGTGGATCACATCTCCATTTCCCTGACATGTGGAGTACAGGGGACTGCATGGACCTATTGGCCATTCATGTACCTCATAGAGGAGGTCTAGATAAATTGTTTCTCTGGCTTTAAATAGGTTAACATTTTGCTGGTGTTTGTAGTCCTTTGATTGTCTTGGATATGAGTTCTTCTTCAGGCACATGAACATGCCAATATTTTCTTCTTCTAGCCATCTTGCCTTACTCTCCTTGGTGTTGTCTCTGAAGCACGCTGGCTCATGGTGATAGAGCTGTGAGTCTTTAACATCCTAACAAGAGCTTTTGCCTCATTCAGTCACAACAACGTGGGCCCTGGCCCTGTGCCCCGACTCTATGTCTGTTCTTGGCCTCATCAAACTCAGTAGGCAGAGCTCTTTACCACAGAGCCATCTTTCCTGCCTCTTCCTTGTGGTGCCACTAGAGGGCGCCAAACCTCCTTTTGAGAGCAATTACGTGGTTCCCAGGAATCGAACTTCTGACCTTTGGAAGGGCAACCAATGCTCTTAACCACTGAGCTATCTCTCCAGCTCTTCTTACGGTAGCCGAAAGAGGGCACAAGACCTCATGGCAGATGGTTGTGACCCATTATGTGGTCGCCTGGAATTGAATTCAGGAGGTTGGAAGAGCAGGCAATTCTCTTAACCATTGAGCCATCTCTCTTGCATCTTCCTTCTGTTGCCAGTAGAGGGCACCAAACCTCCTTTTGAGAGCAATTATTTGGTTGCCAGGAATCGAACTTCTGACCTTTGGAAGGGCAGGCAAAGCTCTTAACCACTGAGCTATCTCCCCAGCTCTTCTTTCTGTATCCAAAAGAGGGCACAAGACCTCATTGCAGATGGTTGTGAGCCATTATGTGGTTGCCTGGAATTCAGTTCAGGAGGTTGGAAGAGCAGGCAATGTTCTTAACCACTGAGCCATCTCTCCAACCCGTTTTTCAACTTCTTGAACTAAACCAGGTTTACTCAATGTGGTGTGTGGATCATATCTGCATTCCACTAACATGTGGAGTACAGGGGTCTCCATGGACATATTGGCCGTTCGCGTACCTCATAGATGAAGTCTAGATAAATTGTTTGTCTGGCTTTAAATTGGTAAACCTTTTGCTGGTGTTTGTCGTCCTTTGGATGTCTTGGATGTGAGTTCTTCTTAAGGAACATGAACATGCCTGTATTTTCTTCTTCTAACCATCTTTCCTCATTCTGCTTGGTGGTGTCCCTGAAGCATGCAGGCTCATGCTGATAGAGCTGTGAGTCTTTATTATCCTAACAAAATGTTTTGCCTGATTCTGAGACAACAACGGGGGCCCTGGCTGTATGTGTCCACTTGGCCTCATCAACCTCAGCAGGCAATGCTCTTAACCACTGAGCCATCTCTCCTGCCTCTTCCTTCTGTTGCCAGTAGAGGGCACCAAACCTCATTTTGAGAGCAATTATGTGATTTCCAGGAATCGAACTTCTGAACTTTGGAAGAGCAGGTAATGCTCTTAACCACTGAGCCATCTCTCCTGCATCTCCCCTCTGTTGCCAGTAGACGGCACCAAACCTCATTTTGAGAGCAACTATGTGATTCCCAGGAATCGAACTTCTGACCTTTGGAAGAGCAGGCAATGCTCTTAACCACTGAGCCATCTCTCCAACCCGTTTCTCAGCTTCTTTTACTAAACCAGGTTTACTCAATGTGGTGTGTGGATCACATCTCCATTTCCCTAACACGTGGAGTACAGGGGTCTCCGTGGACCTATTGGCCGTTCGTGTACCTCATAGAGGAGGTCTAGATAAATTGTTTCTCTGGCTTAAAATTGGTACACCTTTTGCTGGTGTTTGTCGTCCTTTGGATGTCTTGGATGTGAGTTCTTCTTCAGGAACATGAACATGCCTGTATTTTCTTCTTCTAGTCATCTTGCCTTACTCTCCTTGGTGTTGTCTCTGAAGCACGCTGGCTCGTGGTGATAGAGCTGTGAGCCTTTAACATCCTAACAAAAGCTTTTGCCTCATTCAGTCACAACAACGCGGACCCTGGCCCTTGGCCCTGACTCTATGTCTGTATGTGGTCTCATCAAACTCAGCAGGCAATGCTCTTTACCACAGAGCCATCTCTCTTGCCTCTTCCTCGTGGTGCCAGTAGAGGGCGCCAAACCTCCTTTTGAGAGCAATTATTTGGTAGCCAGGAATCGAACTTCTGACCTTCGGAAGGGCAGCCAATGTTCTTAACCACTGACCTATCTCTCCAGCTTTTCTTACTGTAGCCAAAAGAGGGCACAAGACCTCATTGCAGATGGTTGTGAATCATTATGTGGTTGCCTGCAATTGATTTCAGGAGGTTCTAAGAGCAGGCAATGCTCTTAAGCACTGAACCATCTCTCACGCCTCTTCTTTTTTGCCAGTAAAGGGCACCAAATCTACCTTTTGAGAGCAATTATGGGATTGCCAGGAATTGTAGGGACATAGCCCCACCCATGGGGGCGTGTTCGCCTCGGGCTAATGTTTACGGATAAATCTGCCGGGCGTGAGCCCAGCAGCCCTTTTTCTTTTGCTCCGCTTTTCCGGTACACCGCGGGAACCTGTGGTCCTGTAAGTTTATTTCCTTATTAAAGCTCTATATATCTATATAATCTGTCTACATTCATTTGCGCCGCCACATTTGGCGTCCCGACGTCGGGCTATTTTGCCCCCGACCCGGCACAGGGGGGGCGCAAGCTCCACCTTTCCCGGCTAGTTGCCTGAGCTCAGGAAGGCGATTTACAGCGCGCTCCCTGCTCGCTTTCCCTTCCCCCACTCCAGGCCACTACAGTCACAGAGCAGCAACCCCCCACAGAGCAGTTAATAGCTCCCTGCTTCTTACAAACCCTCACTGCCTGATTTAAGTGAAGCACCCGCAGTTTTGAAGTAAAAGCCACCAACCCCTTCCCTTAACAGGCAGTACAATAATTTTTGTTTTGAGTTAATTGTTTCAGACCGGCTCTGGCTTAGACCACGTGGACTCAGGTGCATTTCTTTAGCCACCACTGGCAGGAAAACTTCATTACAGGTACATAATTTTCTTTTATAAATAAGAAAAATGTCTGAAAACATTACCATTCAAGACTTTAACAGCCTTTTCAGTTGTACCATGTGGGAGATTTTACAAGAAGTGTCTGTCAGCCCACAGATATGGATCTTTCTGGGATTCGTAGTTTTCCTTGGTACTGTATGGTTTGATAATAGAAATATGATAAAGTCTTTACGAGACGAGGTTGAACGCTTAAAAACAATTGAGAATGACAACAATCTTCTCAAAAATCAGTTTGAAGTTCTCCAGGCAGAGAACAGATCTTTGTTTAACACAACTCGACAAACTGAAAAAAATTTAGAAGAGGTACAGGCTGATGTTAAGGAGAAATTCATTACTATGGAAGAGAGAACAGCTGATTTGGATTGTAAGCTTCAGTCCCTTTCTGAAACATTAATGGCTGATATTAAGGAGAAATTCATTACTGTGGAAGAAGGAACAGCTGATTTGGATCGTAAGCTTCAGTCCCTTTCAGTAGGAACAGAAACATTAACTGAGAGAATCAAAACTGCTGAATGTGACAATCGGATTTTGTCTAAAGCTTATGACAGATTGACAGAAAGATTATCTATACAAGAAGGCACGGTATATGCTATAAAAATTATGTCCAAAGATGAGACATTATCTGTAATGGACAAAATTCATACTTTAGAATCCTCAATGAAGGCTTTAGAACATAATTCTGGACAGGAGATTCAGACATTAAAGAAGGCAATGGTGAATAGAATTGAAAAGATTGAGGAATTTCTAAATTCTGAGGAAGAAGAGCAAGAGGTAGAAAGGCATATTTTAACTAAATCTGTGGGTAAATCCCTCCGGGACAATTCCCACAAAGCTCTACCTACAGTTCTACCTGCCTTTCCAGTTGTAACAACTGAGAAAGTAGTTGGTTCCAGAAACCCTAGGGTCATCAAGGAAGATACATGGGAACCTGTCCGTATGAATGATCTCAAAGAAATTAAACAGGCTGTAATGACTTTTGGAATGAATGCCTCTTTTGTTAAAGAGATGCTAAGATCTTGGGCTACCACTAATAAGGTCACGCCCAATGACTGGTTTCAACTGAGCTCTGCTGTCCTTGAGAGTGGAACGCAATTGAAATGGAAATGCTTATTCAGGCAAGAG
This sequence comes from Chionomys nivalis, assembly GCF_950005125.1. Taxonomy (NCBI): domain Eukaryota; kingdom Metazoa; phylum Chordata; class Mammalia; order Rodentia; family Cricetidae; genus Chionomys; species Chionomys nivalis. The sequence goes on along the minus strand of NW_026646891.1, from coordinate 804,634 downwards.
GCTAGACTTTTAGAACAGCAAGAAAGAGCAAAGGGAATTGAGATTTCCATAGATCAAATTTTGGGAGAGGGGCTATTTTCTGAGCCTCAGGAACAAGCTAATTTGGATGAAAACATACTCTCTGTGTGTACTACAGCAGCCTTAAGGGCTTGGGACAGGGTGCAAGACCCAGGACAGAGGATGGAATCATTTGTCAGAGTTAAACAGGGTCAAAGAGAACACTTTAGTGACTTTTTACAAAGAATAACTAAAGCTGTACAAATAGGGATATCTGACCCAGAAGCAAGACGTATAATGATCGAGACTTTGGCTTATGAAAATGCAAATGTGGAATGCAAAAGGATTTTGGGACCTTTAAAGCTCAGATCAGCGCCATTAGAAGAATGGGTCTTGCATACACTAGATGTTGATACATTTGACTATGGCACTGAAGCATGGGTAGAAGAAGCAATTTCCAATGGTAAAAGGAGACATCAGAATACCAAATGTTTTAATTGTGGCAAAATGGGTCATATGAAAAGGAATTGTAGACAACGGATTTTCAGAAATAATAATAATGCATCTTCTAGAAATAACAGAAATAGGAGGACTCAGCCTTCAGGTTTATGTAGAAGATGTGGAAAGGGCAGACACTGGACGAATGAGTGCAGGTCTACAAGAGATAGACAAGGCAACCTGATACAGACGGGAAACATGAGAGGGGGGGGCCTCACAGGCCCCCATGGCAAACATGGTTCAGTCATTTCCAGTTACTACAGAGAACGTGACTCGTCAGGACAATTAGAAAGCCCCATGCCTACTGTTACAAGCAATAATGATCAGAAAGATGAGTTCCGTGTGTTTTGGCAAACTTCTATAAATGACCAAAGACCAAAGCTGAGAGTGTGTGTAAATGGCATTTTTATTACTGGCCTGCTGGACACAGGTGCGGATGTAAGTATCATTACCCCAAAATCTTGGCATCCATATTGGCCTCTTCAGAATGTAAATGTTCAGCTCCTGGGAATTGGAACCCTATCTCGAGTAAGGCAGAGCACGAGATGGGTTGAATGTATAGGACCAGAGGGACAAATAGGAAAATTAAGGCCATATGTAGCCAATATTGCAATGAATTTATGGGGTCGTGACCTATTACAACAATGGAATACCCAAATTAACATTCCTGCTACTTCTAGAGCCTATATTTCTGGGGATAATATTAAAAGATATTACAAACGGAGAAAACCGGCCATTCGGGCTGTACAAGAACAAGCAATTGATGTCCCTTCAGAGATACCAACAGCCTTGCCTTTAAAATGGTTGACTGAGAAACCAATATGGACAAAGCAATGGCCTTTAGCTGAGGAAAAGTTACAGGCTTTAGAACAGTTGGTACAAGAGCAATTAGATGCTGGACATATAGAAGAATCTACCAGCCCTTGGAATTCTCCTGTATTTGTGGTTAAGAAAAAATCAGGTAAATGGAGAATGGTGACAGATCTCAGGGCTATCAACAAGGTTATTCAACCTATGGGCCCTCTGCAATCTGGAATTCCTTTGCCCTCTTTATTGCCAAAAGGATGGCCTCTCATAGTTATTGATTTAAAGGATTGTTTTTTCACTATACCTTTACAAAAAGAAGATAGAGAAAAATTTGCCTTCACAGTGCCTACTTATAATAATTCTCAACCTTCGAGGAGGTACCACTGGACCGTCCTCCCCCAGGGTATGTTAAATAGCCCCTCCCTGTGCCAATATTTTGTGAATCAACCATTGCCAATAATACGCAAGAAATTTCCCAAATCGATAGTATATCATTACATGGACGACATTTTGTTATCCGATTCAAACATGGATACCTTGAACAGATTGTTTGAAGAAATAAAAATACTTTTACCAAAATGGGGATTGCAAATTGCTCCTGAAAAGATTCAGAAGGGAGATTCTGTTAATTATTTAGGTTATAAAATAGGTTTACAAAAAATTAAGACACAAAAGGCACAAATTCGGAGAGATCGCCTACGGACTCTTAATGACTTTCAAAGACTATTAGGGGACATTTCCAGTCTACGGCCAGCTATTGGGATAACACCTGATCTAATAATTCATTTGAACAAAACCTTGGATGGTGACAAAGATTTAAACAGTCCCAGAGAATTAACAGCTGAAGCAGAAAAGGAACTGACGATGATTGAGGAAAAATTACAACAGGCACATGTGGATAGGGTAAATCCAGAGCTCGACTGTATTCTCGTCATACTACCATCAAAAATTTCCCCTACAGGAATTTTAATGCAGAGAGATGATATTATCTTGGAATGGATCTTTGTACCACATAAACCAAGTAAGAAACTGAAAACTTATGTAGAAAAAGTCTCTGAGTTAATTATAAAAGGCAAGTTGAGACTTCGTCAACTAGCAGGCATAGACCCAGCAGAAATTATAGTGCCTTTCACTGCTGATGAACTAAAGAAATTATGGGAAGATAATGAACCATGGCAAAGAGCTTGTGCTAATTTCTTGGGAGACATTAATAACAACTATCCAAAAAGCAAGAGGCTTAACTTCATAAAGAGAACTTCTTGGATCCTTCCTCGAATCGTCCGTGATACTCCAATAACTGGAGCCCGTACGTTCTATACTGATGCCAATAAATCAGGGAAGGCAGGTTACAAATCAGAAGACTTGGGTAAGGTGGAACAAAGTCCTTATGATTCTGTCCAGAAGGCAGAATTATATGCCATTCTTATGGTGCTAAGGGATTTTAAAGAACCTATTAATATAGTTACTGATTCACAATATGCAGAAAGAGTTATTTTACATATTGAAACTGCTGAATTTATACCTGATGATACAGAACTAACCTCTTTGTTTATCCAGGTGCAAGATTTGATTAGGAACAGGCTTTGCCCTATGTACATAACACACATCCGATCCCATACGGGTCTGCCAGGTCCTCTAGCACAAGGTAATGCAGAAATTGATCAATTATTGATTGGTAGTGTGCTACAAGCCTCTGAATTTCATAAAAAACATCATGTTAATAGCAAAGGTTTGAAGAAAGAGTTTTCTATTACATGGCAACAAGCTAGGGAGATTGTAAAGAAATGCCCTACTTGCTCTTTCTATAACCAAACGCCACTGCCTGCAGGGGCTAATCCAAAGGGCACCCAAAGGAATGAAATCTGGCAGATGGATGTGTTCCACTTTGCAGAATTTGGCAAATTAAAATATGTTCATCACACCATTGACACGTATTCAGGCTTTCAGTGGGCAACGGCTTTAAGTTCAGAAAAAGCTGATTCAGTTATCACTCATTTATTAGAAGTCATGGCTATCATGGGTATACCTACACAAATAAAGACAGATAATGGTCCTGCTTATGTCTCTAGGAAAATGAAACGGTTTTTTGATTATTACAATATCAAGCATGTTACAGGTATACCATACAATCCTACAGGTCAAGCAGTCATAGAAAGATCAAATCGAACTATAAAGGATATGTTGAACAAACAGAAAGGGGTGGAAAACACCCCCAGAAATAGGTTACATAATGCTTTGTTAACCTTGAATTTCTTCAACGCTAATGAGAAGGGAACATCGGCTGCAGAAAGACATTGGATAATGGAAAAGTCTACTGAACTAAATCAACCAGTTTATTTCAAGGATGTGCTGACCTCACAATGGAAGCCAGGAGATGTGCTGCGTTGGGGAAGGGGATTTGCTCTTGTCTCCACAGGTGAGGAAAAATTGTGGATTCCATCAAAATTGATAAAGGTTCGTTTTGATGAAGAGAAGCCAGTTGGGAAAGATAAATAACAATTCAATCACATGGATGGCAATCATACTGATGGTAAGTAATACAAATAGGTTGGGGGCAGGGTTCTCTTCTTATCTCCACAGGAAAATACCCACCTTCAAAGAATTTAAGGTACCCCTAATATTTAATTACTGATGGAGGGACTTGTTCTGTAAGTATTAATATATATATATGTCTTAAACTTTCTTTGCTTTTCCTCATATCTGTGTCTTTCTTTATATGTCAGTATATGTCCTTGTTGTTAATGTTTAAATTTCCCATAACAAGCAACAAATTTTCCTACAGTAATCTTTGAAGTTTCCAGGATGAAGATGGGGCCCCACAACATCAACTCCATCTGGTTTTTATGACGTCATGATTTTTTTTTAAAGCGCTAATATTAGACCTGTTTTTTGGTACCAACTACAAGAGACAATTTCGAATGGTGCACATTTTTGACAACACTCTGGTCGGACCTTCTCAAAACGCTCTGAGACTAGTTACAATTTTCTTAGGTCAAAGGTTAATTTGGAAATTTTACCATCATTTGCTTTCACAGGACCCCCTAAGAAGAACGTCGCCCCCATGTCAGCTAGAAGCAATCTTAGAGGACGGCATCCCCTCTCCCAACAGAGTTTGCCCTCAGGGTTGGGGACATCTTTTAATGGTTGGTTTAGGGTTGAGGGGATGGGGTGATATTTTTTTTTGGAAAAAAAAATAAGAAGAAGAAGAAGAGGAAGAAGAAGGGGGTAACTGGTTTTTTGGGATGATTGGTATTTGTGAATTACTGTCTATAGAAAATTGTACTGGTACTGTTTCTTGTATATTGATATGTTAAATATTGAATATGAGTGTTCCTACCTCTATTTTTGTATGAGTATGCTTATAACTTTGTCCATATTGTATTGATACATCTACCATATTACATTGTACATTTCTGCCTCTGATACTATGACATTGTTTACAGTTGAAGATCATTGTCTTCATATATTGCACAGTTGTTTATTCTTTTAGTCTTCAAAGTTAGATAGGTATTGAGAATTATATGTTTGTCATATTTATTTTTAAGTTTATCAGGTCTTTTAGTTACATAGAGATTATATTTAGTATAGATAGTATGATCTTCAGCCTCTTCGAAGAGCTGTAGAAAATGGCCTTTAATCTAACCTAAAATTTCTATGCCAAAGAGACACAATTACTCCTGGCAACACCACTCTACTCCCGAGAGAACGTTGAGCACCAAAGACACTCCACTGGGAGCTTGTCTTCTTGGCAGAACTGGCCTTTGGGTTAAGAAAAGCCCATACCTCAACTTCTGACAAAGATACAGAATATCCCTAAGTGGATGAAACAGGATTGTCTTATCTTGCCAAGACAGGGTAGGATAGTCCTAAGAAAGTTCCTTGCCTTTAATAATGGTATGCCAGTTATGTTAGGCCTTAGCCAAAGTTGGTTGACTCAACATTGCAAACGAGACTTTGGGTGATTGCCCAGGTAGTCAGTTGTCTCTGTCAATTGTTGCACATTTTGGATATCTCTCGATTGTTAAGTGAAATTTATTCCCTTCTCAGATCTTTGACGGAGTTGAAGATTATATAATTGTAGTTACTCTCTATGTTATTTAGACTCCTTGAGATAGAATGTTTAGCAAAAGTTTTGTCCTCAATATTGTTTGTTATATTTATTATTTGTTATTATTGTATATAGTTGTATTTGGTTTGGTTCTATCTTATTTAGACAAAAGGGGAGAAGTAGGGACATAGCCCCACCCATTGGGGGCGTGTTCGGCTCGGGCTAATGTTTACGGATAAATCTGCCGGGCGTGAGCCCAGCAGGCCTTTTTCTTTTGCTCCGCTTTTCCGGTACACCGCGGGAACCTGTGGTCCTGTAAGTTTATTTCCTTATTAAAGCTGTATATATCTATATAATCTGTCTACATTCATTTGCGCCGCCACAAGGAATGGAACTTCTGACCTTTGGAAGGGCAGCCAAAGCTCTTATCCACTGAGCTAACACCCCAGCTCTTATTTTTGTATCCAAAAGAGGGCACAAGACCTCATTGCAGATGGTTGTGAGCCATTATGTGGTTGCCTGGAATTGAATTCAGGAGGTTGGAAGAGGAGGCAATGATCTTAACCACGGAGCCATCTCTCATGCCTCTTCCTTATGTTGCCAGTAGAGGGAACCAAACCTCCTTTTGAGAGAAATTATGTGATTTCCAGGAATCGAACTTCTGACCTTTGGAAGAGCAGGCAATGCTCTTAACCACTGAGCCATCTCTCCAACCCGTTTTTCTTTTTTTCTTTTTTTTTCCCTTTGATAATCCTGTATTTTAGAAACCAATTAAGCATTGAAGGAATAATTAACAAAAGCAGTTTTATATTAAGAAACAATTTTACATGATATAATCACTGAAGCAACATTAACATGTACCTTACATTCAACCAAAAACGTAAGAGGGTCAGAGTATAAAAAATAACCCACTTTCTCATATTCCAAATATGTGGACATTCAGTAATGAAGTTCCATTAATAAAGATAATCAAGTCCTTGAGTGCTGAGAAAGAACCGAGTAATCCTGAGACAAATCCTAACGGGTGGTAAAGGTCAGACACATGTGAACTGAGACACAGTTCTGCAGCTCTGACTTTACAAGAAGGCTGGAGGCAACCAGCGGTCACAACAGAGGCCTACAGGTGCACACTGAGTTATTCCCAAACCACTCACCCTTCCCTAGCCCATCACTATACCAAAGCACCAAAAATTTGAATAGAAACTATTATTGAAACCACTTAAAATTGCAATGAAAAACGGGGGGTAAACCCTTAAAATCCAAGACAAGGAAAGAAATAACAGAATGCTCACCAAGCCCACAATTTATCTTTCTAGATATTTAGATAAAACTCTAATCTATTATATCTTAAGCACATAATAAGGCACATAATAAGAAATTAAGTAAATACACAGTAATTCTGAGTATTAGAGATTATAGTGGTACAAAAAACCCTTGAGATTTTTTTCTAAAAGAAGACCTTACCAAAAATAACTTTTAAAAAATCTGTCAAACCATATGATAGACCTGAATATTTTCCTTAAGACTGTAAACTTTTTTTCTGAAAACAATTATAAAAAAGTAGGATTACTTTTCTTTTAAAATTTTCCAAGATCATATTACATTACTTGACAAATGTCATTTTGAAATTCAAAACATAATTTTTTTTCTAAAATGGTTCACTATTCTGATATTGTAACAGATCTAGGCTGAATTCCACTTCTGTTTCCCTGGGACAATTGCAACACTTTGCGTTTCCAAAAAGTCTTTGAAAGAGAAGATATGCATTATTCAAAGGAGTGACATACAGTGAAAAAAAAATCACTGAAAGAAAGCATGCATGTTTATAAACCTGCTTCCAATATAACTCCATGTGGTTATGTATAATAACTATCAATAGATGCAAATATCTGATATAATTTATAAGTGAACATCATTTTCTACAGGGAAATTGCTGAATCATAAAGTTAAAAACTTGGTTGTAAGTGGTTTAAATTACATCAAGAAATTGTAAAAGTCTGTATGCCTAAATTCCTCAAAGTACAAAGGATACTAGAAATGTCATGTAAGGCTGATCTGGACCCAAACTTAAACAAAGTCTATCCTTTTGAAATCTAATTCAGGGAATTAAATTATTTAAAAAATATTTTCCTGATCTTTTTTCCTGAAAGTTATTTTCATAGAAACTGCAGTACAAAGGAAAAGCAAACCTTTGATCAACATTGGTGGGAAAAATTGGAGAAAAAAAGGAATATCTCTTGTTTTGAATGTACTTGAATATTAATCAAACTCCCAAAGAGTTACTTTTGTGAAAGAGGCAGAATTGGTCTTGAGCTGCTAAAGTTTGTGCCTGAAGACTTTACTGAAATTATGGTCCAGTTTCAGGAGAACATTCACAGAGAGCTCAGATGGTGGACTTTGAGAAGGAAACTCTGAGGTGATGATTCTCTCCAAGATCATGATTGTGAAGCTCAATAAGGGCCTGGATTGCTTCTTCCACAGACCCCAACTGAATGAGTGCCATCTTACGATCCTTCTGAAAGAATTTAAAAGCCTTCACTGAGCATCCAGCGTCTATGAAAAGGTTCTTCAAATCATCCATTGTAACAGAAGGGGGGATGTTGGAAAGTTGTAGAGTGGCTGACGGCGGGAAGATATTCTGGAAGTTCTTTGAGCCGGGCTTTTTAAAGCGATGCAGGGGACTATTGCTGAAGTCCTTAGTCAGACCTTGGTCTTCCTGTCCCTCTCTAGGGAGCTGGACTGCTTGGTGTTTGGACAGTGTAGCACGAAGTACTTTTCCATAAAGTCTCTGACCACTTAGATGGTTCATTGCGAGCTGAGCTTGACTTGCGTCTGCCATCTGCACCAAAGCGTTTTCTTTCTTGTTAAACATGATCTTCACTCGATGGACATCACCATACACTCCAAATAGGATAAAAAGTCCATGTGGTGTGATAAAATCAGGATTGAGGTTGGTGACAAGCAGAACAGAATTCCCTGGTATGCCACTTGTCCCAGGAATGGCCATCCTTCCAGTGACAGCAGAGGAGGTGAGTGTGAGGGGACCAAGGGCTCCAGGAACAGCTGGAACAGACAGACCTGTAGCTTGAGGAAATCCAATGGTGGGGGCAAATCCAGCAGCCCCTGCATATGGAGAGGAAATTATACCTGGTGCACCAAAAGCAGCAGCCATAGGAGGTTCAAGGGGTGGCTGACCATCTCCAGTAGGAAGGTCTATGCGAGTAAAGTCTCTGCTTTTGTCATTATTGTATTTCACATTAAGGCTGGTGAGTTTGGAGAAGTCAATACGCAGAGTGCAGCATGCATTATAGATATTCTGGCCATCCAAAGCCATTTTGGCATAATGTGCATTCAGTGGGTCAGCATACTGAAGCAAGGCTTGAAACTGATTATTCTTTGTAAAGGTGATAATCTTCAAGACTGTGCCAAATTTAGAAAATATCTGATGAAGAACTTCCAAAGTGACAGGGTAAAATAGGTTTTCAATAATTATCCGGAGCACAGGACTCTGCCCAGGTAGCACTGTGCCTTCACTGGAAGGAGCTCCAGGAAGGGACAGGTTTCCTGACTGTACAGCACTGACAGCCTGCAGTGCAGCTTGGGCTCTAGCCTGATTAGGCAGATTGTCAGTCTTAAGTTCTCGGTGATTGGAATACTGGATATAAACAGGCTGACTTCGTAGATGAGGAGTAACAGGAGTGTAATAATTTACCATAGTAACAGCAGCTTCTTAAGAAGCCATTTCTAAAAAGGCCTGGCTTTTTCCTTTCAACATCAAAAGATTAGTTACTTTGCCAAATGGTAGACCTAATGATATGACCTCTGCTTCGGTGACATCACATGGAATTTTGCGAAGATGGAGAACACGGGAAGGCGAACAGGGAGGTCTATCTCCTTTAAATTTCTTGTTGTCATTCCCATTAGCATACACACCTGCAGAAGGAGTAGAATTGCTCATGGTAGAAGGTCCGTTAATGACACCAGGAGAAAGAAGCTCATCAGATCCCCGCCATCCATGGCCCAGATGGAGGAGCGCGTCGTGCGGGGATTGACGGGCTCGCCGCGGGCGGGGGTGGGGGGAAAGCAAGCGGCGGCTCCGGGGACCGGCGAGCGGAGCCGCTCCGCAGCTCCGGCCGGTCGGAGGTGGAAGGAAGCTCCAACCCGTTTTTCAACTTCTTTTACTAAACCAGCTTTAGTCAATGTGGTGTGTGGATCACATCTCCATTTCCATGACGTGTGGAGTACAGGGGTCTGCATGGACCTATTGGCCATTCATGTACCTCATAGAGGAGGTCTAGATAAATTGTTTCTCTGGCTTTAAATAGGTTAACATTTTGCTGGTGTTTGTAGTCCTTTGATTGTCTTGGATATGAGTTCTTCTTAAGGCACATGAACATGCCAAAATTTTCTTCTTCTAGCCATCTTGCCTTACTCTCCTTGGTGTTGTCTCTGAAGCACGCTGGCTCATGGGGATAGAGCTGTGAGTCTTTAACATCCTAACAAGAGCTTTTGCCTCATTCAGTCACAGCAACGCGGGCCCTGGCCCTGTGCCACGACTCTATGTCTGTTCTTGGCCTCATCAAACTCAGCAGGCAGAGCTCTTTACCACAGAGCCATCTTTCCTGCCTCTTCCTTGTGGTGCCAGTAGAGGGCACCAAACCTCCTTTTGAGAGCAATTATGTGGTTGCCAGGAATCGAACTTCTGACCTTTGGAAGGGCAACCAATGCTCTTAACCACTGAGCTATCTCTCCAGCTCTTCTTACGGTAGCCAAAAGAGGGCACAAGACCTCATGGCAGATGGTTGTGACCCATTATGTGGTCGCCTGGAATTGAATTCAGGAGGTTGGAAGAGCAGGCAATTCTCTTAACCATTGAGCCATCTCTCTTGCATCTTCCTTCTGTTGCCAGTAGAGGGCACCAAACCTCCTTTTGAGAGCAATTATGTGGTTGCCAGGAATCGAACTTCTGACCTTTGGAAGGGCAGGCAAAGCTCTAAACCACTGAGCTATCTCCCCAGCTCTTCTTTCTGTATCCCAAAGAGGGCACAAGACCTCATTGCAGATGGTTGTGAGCCATTATGTGGTTGCCTGGAATTGAATTCAGGAGGTTGGAAGAGGAGGCAATGATCTTAACCACGGAGCCATCTCTCATGCCTCTTCCTTATGTTGCCAGTAGAGGGCACCAAACCTCCTTTTGAGAGCAATTATGTGATTTCCAGGAATCGAACTTCTGACCTTTGGAAGAGCAGGCAATGCTCTTAACCACTGAGCCATCTCTCCAACCCGTTTTTCAACTTCTTTTACTAAACCAGCTTTAGTCAATGTGGTGTGTGGATCACATCTCCATTTCCCTGACATGTGGAGTACAGGGGACTGCATGGACCTATTGGCCATTCATGTACCTCATAGAGGAGGTCTAGATAAATTGTTTCTCTGGCTTTAAATAGGTTAACATTTTGCTGGTGTTTGTAGTCCTTTGATTGTCTTGGATATGAGTTCTTCTTCAGGCACATGAACATGCCAATATTTTCTTCTTCTAGCCATCTTGCCTTACTCTCCTTGGTGTTGTCTCTGAAGCACGCTGGCTCATGGTGATAGAGCTGTGAGTCTTTAACATCCTAACAAGAGCTTTTGCCTCATTCAGTCACAACAACGTGGGCCCTGGCCCTGTGCCCCGACTCTATGTCTGTTCTTGGCCTCATCAAACTCAGTAGGCAGAGCTCTTTACCACAGAGCCATCTTTCCTGCCTCTTCCTTCTGTTGCCAATAGAGGGCGCCAAACCTCCTTTTGAGAGCAATTACGTGGTTCCCAGGAATCGAACTTCTGACCTTTGGAAGGGCAACCAATGCTCTTAACCACTGAGCTATCTCTCCAGCTCTTCTTACGGTAGCCAAAAGAGGGCACAAGACCTCATGGCAGATGGTTGTGACCCATTATGTGGTCGCCTGGAATTGAATTCAGGAGGTTGGAAGAGCAGGCAATTCTCTTAACCATTGAGCCATCTCTCTTGCATCTTCCTTCTGTTGCCAGTAGAGGGCACCAAACCTCCTTTTGAGAGCAATTATTTGGTTGCCAGGAATCGAACTTCTGACCTTTGGAAGGGCAGGCAAAGCTCTTAACCACTGAGCTATCTCCCCAGCTCTTCTTTCTGTATCCAAAAGAGGGCACAAGACCTCATTGCAGATGGTTGTGAGCCATTATGTGGTTGCCTGGAATTCAGTTCAGGAGGTTGGAAGAGCAGGCAATGTTCTTAACCACTGAGCCATCTCTCCAACCCGTTTTTCAACTTCTTGAACTAAACCAGGTTTACTCAATGTGGTGTGTGGATCATATCTGCATTCCACTAACATGTGGAGTACAGGGGTCTCCATGGACATATTGGCCGTTCGCGTACCTCATAGATGAAGTCTAGATAAATTGTTTGTCTGGCTTTAAATTGGTAAACCTTTTGCTGGTGTTTGTCGTCCTTTGGATGTCTTGGATGTGAGTTCTTCTTAAGGAACATGAACATGCCTGTATTTTCTTCTTCTAACCATCTTTCCTCATTCTGCTTGGTGGTGTCCCTGAAGCATGCAGGCTCATGCTGATAGAGCTGTGAGTCTTTATTATCCTAACAAAATGTTTTGCCTGATTCTGAGACAACAACGGGGGCCCTGGCTGTATGTGTCCACTTGGCCTCATCAACCTCAGCAGGCAATGCTCTTAACCACTGAGCCATCTCTCCTGCCTCTTCCTTCTGTTGCCAGTAGAGGGCACCAAACCTCATTTTGAGAGCAATTATGTGATTTCCAGGAATCGAACTTCTGAACTTTGGAAGAGCAGGTAATGCTCTTAACCACTGAGCCATCTCTCCTGCATCTCCCCTCTGTTGCCAGTAGACGGCACCAAACCTCATTTTGAGAGCAACTATGTGATTCCCAGGAATCGAACTTCTGACCTTTGGAAGAGCAGGCAATGCTCTTAACCACTGAGCCATCTCTCCAACCCGTTTCTCAGCTTCTTTTACTAAACCAGGTTTACTCAATGTGGTGTGTGGATCACATCTCCATTTCCCTAACACGTGGAGTACAGGGGTCTCCGTGGACCTATTGGCCGTTCGTGTACCTCATAGAGGAGGTCTAGATAAATTGTTTCTCTGGCTTAAAATTGGTACACCTTTTGCTGGTGTTTGTCGTCCTTTGGATGTCTTGGATGTGAGTTCTTCTTCAGGAACATGAACATGCCTGTATTTTCTTCTTCTAGTCATCTTGCCTTACTCTCCTTGGTGTTGTCTCTGAAGCACGCTGGCTCGTGGTGATAGAGCTGTGAGCCTTTAACATCCTAACAAAAGCTTTTGCCTCATTCAGTCACAACAACGCGGACCCTGGCCCTTGGCCCTGACTCTATGTCTGTATGTGGTCTCATCAAACTCAGCAGGCAATGCTCTTTACCACAGAGCCATCTCTCTTGCCTCTTCCTCGTGGTGCCAGTAGAGGGCGCCAAACCTCCTTTTGAGAGCAATTATTTGGTAGCCAGGAATCGAACTTCTGACCTTCGGAAGGGCAGCCAATGTTCTTAACCACTGACCTATCTCTCCAGCTTTTCTTACTGTAGCCAAAAGAGGGCACAAGACCTCATTGCAGATGGTTGTGAATCATTATGTGGTTGCCTGCAATTGATTTCAGGAGGTTCTAAGAGCAGGCAATGCTCTTAAGCACTGAACCATCTCTCACGCCTCTTCTTTTTTGCCAGTAAAGGGCACCAAATCTACCTTTTGAGAGCAATTATGGGATTGCCAGGAATTGTAGGGACATAGCCCCACCCATGGGGGCGTGTTCGCCTCGGGCTAATGTTTACGGATAAATCTGCCGGGCGTGAGCCCAGCAGCCCTTTTTCTTTTGCTCCGCTTTTCCGGTACACCGCGGGAACCTGTGGTCCTGTAAGTTTATTTCCTTATTAAAGCTCTATATATCTATATAATCTGTCTACATTCATTTGCGCCGCCACATTTGGCGTCCCGACGTCGGGCTATTTTGCCCCCGACCCGGCACAGGGGGGGCGCAAGCTCCACCTTTCCCGGCTAGTTGCCTGAGCTCAGGAAGGCGATTTACAGCGCGCTCCCTGCTCGCTTTCCCTTCCCCCACTCCAGGCCACTACAGTCACAGAGCAGCAACCCCCCACAGAGCAGTTAATAGCTCCCTGCTTCTTCCAAACCCTCACTGCCTGATTTAAGTGAAGCACCCGCAGTTTTGAAGTAAAAGCCACCAACCCCTTCCCTTAACAGGCAGTACAATAATTTTTGTTTTGAGTTAATTGTTTCAGACCGGCTCTGGCTTAGACCACGTGGACTCAGGTGCATTTCTTTAGCCACCACTGGCAGGAAAACTTCATTACAGGTACATAATTTTCTTTTATAAATAAGAAAAATGTCTGAAAACATTACCATTCAAGACTTTAACAGCCTTTTCAGTTGTACCATGTGGGAGATTTTACAAGAAGTGTCTGTCAGCCCACAGATATGGATCTTTCTGGGATTCGTAGTTTTCCTTGGTACTGTATGGTTTGATAATAGAAATATGATAAAGTCTTTACGAGACGAGGTTGAACGCTTAAAAACAATTGAGAATGACAACAATCTTCTCAAAAATCAGTTTGAAGTTCTCCAGGCAGAGAACAGATCTTTGTTTAACACAACTCGACAAACTGAAAAAAATTTAGAAGAGGTACAGGCTGATGTTAAGGAGAAATTCATTACTATGGAAGAGAGAACAGCTGATTTGGATTGTAAGCTTCAGTCCCTTTCTGAAACATTAATGGCTGATATTAAGGAGAAATTCATTACTGTGGAAGAAGGAACAGCTGATTTGGATCGTAAGCTTCAGTCCCTTTCAGTAGGAACAGAAACATTAACTGAGAGAATCAAAACTGCTGAATGTGACAATCGGATTTTGTCTAAAGCTTATGACAGATTGACAGAAAGATTATCTATACAAGAAGGCACGGTATATGCTATAAAAATTATGTCCAAAGATGAGACATTATCTGTAATGGACAAACTTCATACTTTAGAATCCTCAATGAAGGCTTTAGAACATAATTCTGGACAGGAGATTCAGACATTAAAGAAGGCAATGGTGAATAGAATTGAAAAGATTGAGGAATTTCTAAATTCTGAGGAAGAAGAGCAAGAGGTAGAAAGGCATATTTTAACTAAATCTGTGGGTAAATCCCTCCGGGACAATTCCCACAAAGCTCTACCTACAGTTCTACCTGCCTTTCCAGTTGTAACAACTGAGAAAGTAGTTGGTTCCAGAAACCCTAGGGTCATCAAGGAAGATACATGGGAACCTGTCCGTATGAATGATCTCAAAGAAATTAAACAGGCTGTAATGACTTTTGGAATGAATGCCTCTTTTGTTAAAGAGATGCTAAGATCTTGGGCTACCACTAATAAGGTCACACCCAATGACTGGTTTCAACTGAGCTCTGCTGTCCTTGAGAGTGGAACGCAATTGAAATGGAAATGCTTATTCAGGCAAGAGGCTAGACTTTTAGAACAGCAAGAAAGAGCAAAGGGAATTGAGATTTCCATAGATCAAATTTTGGGAGAGGGGCTATTTTCTGAGCCTCAGGAACAAGCTAATTTGGATGAAAACATACTCTCTGTGTGTACTACAGCAGCCTTAAGGGCTTGGGACAGGGTGCAAGACCCAGGACAGAGGATGGAATCATTTGTCAGAGTTAAACAGGGTCAAAGAGAACACTTTAGTGACTTTTTACAAAGAATAACTAAAGCTGTACAAATAGGGATATCTGACCCAGAAGCAAGACGTATAATGATCGAGACTTTGGCTTATGAAAATGCAAATGTGGAATGCAAAAGGATTTTGGGACCTTTAAAGCTCAGATCAGCGCCATTAGAAGAATGGGTCTTGCATACACTAGATGTTGATACATTTGACTATGGCACTGAAGCATGGGTAGAAGAAGCAATTTCCAATGGTAAAAGGAGACATCAGAATACCAAATGTTTTAATTGTGGCAAAATGGGTCATATGAAAAGGAATTGTAGACAACGGATTTTCAGAAATAATAATAATGCATCTTCTAGAAATAACAGAAATAGGAGGACTCAGCCTTCAGGTTTATGTAGAAGATGTGGAAAGGGCAGACACTGGACGAATGAGTGCAGGTCTACAAGAGATAGACAAGGCAACCTGATACAGACGGGAAACATGAGAGGGGGGGCCTCACAGGCCCCCATGGCAAACATGGTTCAGTCATTTCCAGTTACTACAGAGAACGTGACTCGTCAGGACAATTAGAAAGCCCCATGCCTACTGTTACAAGCAATAATGATCAGAAAGATGAGTTCCGTGTGTTTTGGCAAACTTCTATAAATGACCAAAGACCAAAGCTGAGAGTGTGTGTAAATGGCATTTTTATTACTGGCCTGCTGGACACAGGTGCGGATGTAAGTATCATTACCCCAGAATCTTGGCATCCATATTGGCCTCTTCAGAATGTAAATGTTCAGCTCCTGGGAATTGGAACCCTATCTCGAGTAAGGCAGAGCACGAGATGGGTTGAATGTATAGGACCAGAGGGACAAATAGGAAAATTAAGGCCATATGTAGCCAATATTGCAATGAATTTATGGGGTCGTGACCTATTACAACAATGGAATACCCAAATTAACATTCCTGCTACTTCTAGAGCCTATATTTCTGGGGATAATATTAAAAGATATTACAAACGGAGAAAACCGGCCATTCGGGCTGTACAAGAACAAGCAATTGATGTCCCTTCAGAGATACCAACAGCCTTGCCTTTAAAATGGTTGACTGAGAAACCAATATGGACAAAGCAATGGCCTTTAGCTGAGGAAAAGTTACAGGCTTTAGAACAGTTGGTACAAGAGCAATTAGATGCTGGACATATAGAAGAATCTACCAGCCCTTGGAATTCTCCTGTATTTGTGGTTAAGAAAAAATCAGGTAAATGGAGAATGGTGACAGATCTCAGGGCTATCAACAAGGTTATTCAACCTATGGGCCCTCTGCAATCTGGAATTCCTTTGCCCTCTTTATTGCCAAAAGGATGGCCTCTCATAGTTATTGATTTAAAGGATTGTTTTTTCACTATACCTTTACAAAAAGAAGATAGAGAAAAATTTGCCTTCACAGTGCCTACTTATAATAATTCTCAACCTTCGAGGAGGTACCACTGGACCGTCCTCCCCCAGGGTATGTTAAATAGCCCCTCCCTGTGCCAATATTTTGTGAATCAACCATTGCCAATAATACGCAAGAAATTTCCCAAATCGATAGTATATCATTACATGGACGACATTTTGTTATCCGATTCAAACATGGATACCTTGAACAGATTGTTTGAAGAAATAAAAATACTTTTACCAAAATGGGGATTGCAAATTGCTCCTGAAAAGATTCAGAAGGGAGATTCTGTTAATTATTTAGGTTATAAAATAGGTTTACAAAAAATTAAGACACAAAAGGCACAAATTCGGAGAGATCGCCTACGGACTCTTAATGACTTTCAAAGACTATTAGGGGACATTTCCAGTCTACGGCCAGCTATTGGGATAACACCTGATCTAATAATTCATTTGAACAAAACCTTGGATGGTGACAAAGATTTAAACAGTCCCAGAGAATTAACAGCTGAAGCAGAAAAGGAACTGACGATGATTGAGGAAAAATTACAACAGGCACATGTGGATAGGGTAAATCCAGAGCTCGACTGTATTCTCGTCATACTACCATCAAAAATTTCCCCTACAGGAATTTTAATGCAGAGAGATGATATTATCTTGGAATGGATCTTTGTACCACATAAACCAAGTAAGAAACTGAAAACTTATGTAGAAAAAGTCTCTGAGTTAATTATAAAAGGCAAGTTGAGACTTCGTCAACTAGCAGGCATAGACCCAGCAGAAATTATAGTGCCTTTCACTGCTGATGAACTAAAGAAATTATGGGAAGATAATGAACCATGGCAAAGAGCTTGTGCTAATTTCTTGGGAGACATTAATAACAACTATCCAAAAAGCAAGAGGCTTAACTTCATAAAGAGAACTTCTTGGATCCTTCCTCGAATCGTCCGTGATACTCCAATAACTGGAGCCCGTACGTTCTATACTGATGCCAATAAATCAGGGAAGGCAGGTTACAAATCAGAAGACTTGGGTAAGGTGGAACAAAGTCCTTATGATTCTGTCCAGAAGGCAGAATTATATGCCATTCTTATGGTGCTAAGGGATTTTAAAGAACCTATTAATATAGTTACTGATTCACAATATGCAGAAAGAGTTATTTTACATATTGAAACTGCTGAATTTACACCTGATGATACAGAACTAACCTCTTTGTTTATCCAGGTGCAAGATTTGATTAGGAACAGGCTTTGCCCTATGTACATAACACACATCCGATCCCATACGGGTCTGCCAGGTCCTCTAGCACAAGGTAATGCAGAAATTGATCAATTATTGATTGGTAGTGTGCTACAAGCCTCTGAATTTCATAAAAAACATCATGTTAATAGCAAAGGTTTGAAGAAAGAGTTTTCTATTACATGGCAACAAGCTAGGGAGATTGTAAAGAAATGCCCTACTTGCTCTTTCTATAACCAAACGCCACTGCCTGCAGGGGCTAATCCAAAGGGCACCCAAAGGAATGAAATCTGGCAGATGGATGTGTTCCACTTTGCAGAATTTGGCAAATTAAAATATGTTCATCACACCATTGACACGTATTCAGGCTTTCAGTGGGCAACGGCTTTAAGTTCAGAAAAAGCTGATTCAGTTATCACTCATTTATTAGAAGTCATGGCTATCATGGGTATACCTACACAAATAAAGACAGATAATGGTCCTGTTTATGTCTCTAGGAAAATGAAACGGTTTTTTGATTATTACAATATCAAGCATGTTACAGGTATACCATACAATCCTACAGGTCAAGCAGTCATAGAAAGATCAAATCGAACTATAAAGGATATGTTGAACAAACAGAAAGGGGTGGAAAACACCCCCAGAAATAGGTTACATAATGCTTTGTTAACCTTGAATTTCCTCAACGCTAATGAGAAGGGAACATCGGCTGCAGAAAGACATTGGATAATGGAAAAGTCTACTGAACTAAATCAACCAGTTTATTTCAAGGATGTGCTGACCTCACAATGGAAGCCAGGAGATGTGCTGCGTTGGGGAAGGGGATTTGCTCTTGTCTCCACAGGTGAGGAAAAATTGTGGATTCCATCAAAATTGATAAAGGTTCGTTATGATGAAGAGAAGCCAGTTCGGAAAGATAAATAACAATTCAATCACATGGATGGCATTCATACTGATGGTAAGTAATACAAATAGGTTGGGGGCAGGGTTCTCTTCTTATCTCCACAGGAAAATACCCATCTTCAAAGAATTTAAGGTACCCCTAATATTTAATTACTGATGGAGGGACTTGTTCTGTAAGTATTAATATATATATATATATATATATATATATATTATATATATATATATATATATGTCTTAAACTTTCATATATATATATTATATATATTATATATATATATATTATATATATATATATATGTGTCTTAAACTTTCTTTGCTTTTCCTCATATCTGTGTCTTTCTTTATATGTCAGTATATGTCCTTGTTGTTAATGTTTAAATTTCCCATAACAAGCAACAAATTTTCCTACAGTAATCTTTGAAGTTTCCAGGATGAAGATGGGGCCCCACAACATCAACTCCATCTGGTTTTTATGACGTCATGATTTTTTTTTAAAGCGCTAATATTAGACCTGTTTTTTGGTACCAACTACAAGAGACAATTTCGAATGGTGCACATTTTTGACAACACTCTGGTCGGACCTTCTCAAAACGCTCTGAGACTAGTTACAATTTTCTTAGGTCAAAGGTTAATTTGGAAATTTTACCATCATTTGCTTTCACAGGACCCCCTAAGAAGAAAGTCGCCCCCATGTCAGCTAGAAGCAATCTTAGAGGACGGCATCCCCTCTCCCAACAGAGTTTGCCCTCAGGGTTGGGGACATCTTTTAATGGTTGGTTTAGGGTTGAGGGGATGGGGTGATATTTTTTTTTGGAAAAAAAAAATAAGAAGAAGAAGAAGAGGAAGAAGAAGGGGGTAACTGGTTTTTTGGGATGATTGGTATTTGTGAATTACTGTCTATAGAAAATTGTACTGGTACTGTTTCTTGTATATTGATATGTTAAATATTGAATATGAGTGTTCCTACCTCTATTTTTGTATGAGTATGCTTATAACTTTGTCCATATTGTATTGATACATCTACCATATTACATTGTACATTTCTACCTCTGATACTATGACATTGTTTACAGTTGAAGATCATTGTCTTCATATATTGCACAGTTGTTTATTCTTTTAGTCTTCAAAGTTAGATAGGTATTGAGAATTATATGTTTGTCATATTTATTTTTAAGTTTATCAGGTCTTTTAGTTACATAGAGATTATATTTAGTATAGATAGTATGATCTTCAGCCTCTTCGAAGAGCTGTAGAAAATGGCCTTTAATCTAACCTAAAATTTCTATGCCAAAGAGACACAATTACTCCTGGCAACACCACTCTACTCCCGAGAGAACGTTGAGCACCAAAGACACTCCACTGGGAGCTTGTCTTCTTGGCAGAACTGGCCTTTGGGTTAAGAAAAGCCCATACCTCAACTTCTGACAAAGATACAGAATATCCCTAAGTGGATGAAACAGGATTGTCTTATCTTGCCAAGACAGGGTAGGATAGTCCTAAGAAAGTTCCTTGCCTTTAATAATGGTATGCCAGTTATGTTAGGCCTTAGCCAAAGTTGGTTGACTCAACATTGCAAACGAGACTTTGGGTGATTGCCCAGGTAGTCAGTTGTCTCTGTCAATTGTTGCACATTTTGGATATCTCTCGATTGTTAAGTGAAATTTATTCCCTTCTCAGATCTTTGACGGAGTTGAAGATTATATAATTGTAGTTACTCTCTATGTTATTTAGACTCCTTGAGATAGAATGTTTAGCAAAAGTTTTGTCCTCAATATTGTTTGTTATATTTATTATTTGTTATTATTGTATATAGTTGTATTTGGTTTGGTTCTATCTTATTTAGACAAAAGGGGGAGAAGTAGGGACATAGCCCCACCCATTGGGGGCGTGTTCGGCTCGGGCTAATGTTTACGGATAAATCTGCCGGGCGTGAGCCCAGCAGGCCTTTTTCTTTTGCTCCGCTTTTCCGGTACACCGCGGGAACCTGTGGTCCTGTAAGTTTATTTCCTTATTAAAGCTGTATATATCTATATAATCTGTCTACATTCATTTGCGCCGCCACAAGGAATGGAACTTCTGACCTTTGGAAGGGCAGCCAAAGCTCTTATCCGCTGAGCTAACACCCCAGCTCTTATTTTTGTATCCAAAAGAGGGCACAAGACCTCATTGCAGATGGTTGTGAGCCATTATGTGGTTGCCTGGAATTGAATTCAGGAGGTTGGAAGAGGAGGCAATGATCTTAACCACGGAGCCATCTCTCATGCCTCTTCCTTATGTTGCCAGTAGAGGGCACCAAACCTCCTTTTGAGAGCAATTATGTGATTTCCAGGAATCGAACTTCTGACCTTTGGAAGAGCAGGCAATGCTCTTAACCACTGAGCCATCTCTCCAACCCGTTTTTCAACTTCTTTTACTAAACCAGCTTTAGTCAATGTGGTGTGTGGATCACATCTCCATTTCCATGACGTGTGGAGTACAGGGGTCTGCATGGACCTATTGGCCATTCATGTACCTCATAGAGGAGGTCTAGATAAATTGTTTCTCTGGCTTTAAATAGGTTAACATTTTGCTGGTGTTTGTAGTCCTTTGATTGTCTTGGATATGAGTTCTTCTTAAGGCACATGAACATGCCAAAATTTTCTTCTTCTAGCCATCTTGCCTTACTCTCCTTGGTGTTGTCTCTGAAGCACGCTGGCTCATGGTGATAGAGCTGTGAGTCTTTAACATCCTAACAAGAGCTTTTGCCTCATTCAGTCACAGCAACGCGGGCCCTGGCCCTGTGCCCCGACTCTATGTCTGTTCTTGGCCTCATCAAACTCAGCAGGCAGAGCTCTTTACCACAGAGCCATCTTTCCTGCCTCTTCCTTGTGGTGCCAGTAGAGGGCACCAAACCTCCTTTTGAGAGCAATTATGTGGTTGCCAGGAATCGAACTTCTGACCTTTGGAAGGGCAACCAATGCTCTTAACCACTGAGCTATCTCTCCAGCTCTTCTTACTGTAGCCAAAAGAGGGCAGAAGACCACATGGCAGATGGTTGTGACCCATTATGTGGTCGCCTGGAATTGAATTCAGGAGGTTGGAAGAGCAGGCAATTCTCTTAACCATTGAGCCATCTCTCTTGCATCTTCCTTCTGTTGCCAGTAGAGGGCACCAAACCTCCTTTTGAGAGCAATTATGTGGTTGCCAGGAATCGAACTTCTGACCTTTGGAAGGGCAGGCAAAGCTCTTAACCACTGAGCTATCTCCCCAGCTCTTCTTTCTGTATCCCAAAGAGGGCACAAGACCTCATTGCAGATGGTTGTGAGCCATTATGTGGTTGCCTGGAATTCAGTTCAGGAGGTTGGAAGAGCAGGCAATGTTCTTAACCACTGAGCCATCTCTCCAACCCGTTTTTCAACTTCTTGAACTAAACCAGGTTTACTCAATGTGGTGTGTGGATCATATCTGCATTCCACTAACATGTGGAGTACAGGGGTCTCCATGGACATATTGGCCGTTCGCGTACATCATAGATGAAGTCTAGATAAATTGTTTGTCTGGCTTTAAATTGGTAAACATTTTGATGGTGTTTGTCGTCCTTTGGATGTCTTGGATGTGAGTTCTTCTTAAGGAACATGAACATGCCTGTATTTTCTTCTTCTAACCATCTTTCCTCATTCTGCTTGGTGGTGTCCCTGAAGCATGCAGGCTCATGCTGATAGAGCTGTGAGTCTTTATTATCCTAACAATATGTTTTGCCTGATTCTGAGACAACAACGGGGGCCCTGGCTGTATGTGTCCACTTGGCCTCAACAACCTCAGCAGGCAATGCTCTTAACCACTGAGCCATCTCTCCTGCCTCTTCCTTCTGTTGCCAGTAGAGGGCAACAAACCTCCTTTTGAGAGCAATTATGTGATTTCCAGGAATCGAACTTCTGAACTTTGGGAGAGCAGGCAATGCTCTTAACCACTGAGCCATCTCTCCAACCCGTTTTTCAACTTCTTGAACTAAACCAGGTTTACTCAATGTGGTGTGTGGATCAAACCTGCATTCAACTAACATGTGGAGTACAGGGGTCTCCATGGACATATTGGCCGTTCGCGTACCTCATAGATGAAGTCTAGATAAATTGTTTGTCTGGCTTTAAATTGGTAAACCTTTTGCTGGTGTTTGTCGTCCTTTGGATGTCTTGGATGTGAGTTCTTCTTCAGGAACATGAACATGCCTGTATTTTCTTCTTCTAACCAACTTTCCTCATTCTGCTTGGTAGTGTCCCTGAAGCATGCAGGCTCATGTTGATAGAGCTGTGAGTCTTTATTATCCTAACAAAATGTTTTGCCTGATTCTGAGACAACAACGGGGGCCCTGGCAGTATGTGTCCACTTGGCCTCATCAACCTCAGCAGGCAATGCTCTTAACCACTGAGCCATCTCTCCTGCCTCTTCCTTCTGTTGCCAGTAGAGGGCACCAAACCTCATTTTGAGAGCAATTATGTGATTTTGAGGAATCGAACTTGGAAGAGCAGGCAATGCTCTTAACCACTGAGCCATCTCTCCTGCCTCTCCCCTCTGTTGCCAGTAGAGGGCACCAAACCTCATTTTGAGAGCAACTATGTGATTCCCAGGAATCAAACTTCTGAACTTTGGAAGAGCAGGCAATGCTCTTAACCACTGAGCCATCTCTCCAACCCGTTTTTCAACTTTTTTTACTAAACCAGCTTTAGTCAATGTGGTGTGTGGATCACATCTCCATTTCCCTGACATGTGGAGTACAGGGGTCTGCTTGGACCTATTGGCCATTCATGTACCTCATAGAGGAGGTCTAGATAAATTGTTTCTCTGGCTTTAAATATGTTAACATTTTGCTGGTGTTTGTAGTCCTTTGATTGTCTTGAATATGAGTTCTTCTTCAGGCACATGAACATGCCAATATTTTCTTCTTCTAGCCATCTTGCCTTACTCTCCTTGGTGTTGTCTCTGAAGCACGCTGGCTCATGGTGATAGAGCTGTGAGTCTTTAACATCCTAAAAAGAGCTTTTGCCTCATTCAGTCACAACAACGTGGGCCCTGGCCCGGTGCCCCGACTCTATGTCTGTTCTTGGCCTCATCAAACTCAGCAGGCAAAGCTCTTTACCACAGAGCGATCGTTCCTGCCTCTTCCTTGTGGTGCCACTAGAGGGCGCTAAACCTCCTTTTGAGAGCAA
This sequence comes from Chionomys nivalis, assembly GCF_950005125.1. Classification (NCBI taxonomy): domain Eukaryota; kingdom Metazoa; phylum Chordata; class Mammalia; order Rodentia; family Cricetidae; genus Chionomys; species Chionomys nivalis. The sequence continues at coordinate 780,800 of NW_026646891.1, read as the reverse complement.
TTACGTGGTTCCCAGGAATCGAACTTCTGACCTTTGGAAGGGCAAAAATGCTCTTAACCACTGAGCTGTCTCTCCAGCTCTTCTTACTGTAGCCAAAAGAGGGCACAAGACCTCATTGCAGATGGTTGTGAGTCATTATGTGGTTGCCTGGAATTCAGTTCAGGAGGTTGGAAGAGCAGGCAATGTTCTTAACCACTGAGCCATCTCTCCAACCCGTTTTTCAACTTCTTGAACTAAACCAGGTTTACTCAATGTGGTGTGTGGATCATATCTGCACTCCACTAACATGTGGGGTACAGGGGTCTCCATGGACATATTGGCCATTCCCGTACCTCATAGATGAAGTCTAGATAAATTGTTTGTCTGGCTTTAAATTGGTAAACCTTTTGCTGGTGTTTGTCGTCCTTTGGATGTCTTGGATGTGAGTTCTTCTTAAGGAACATGAACATGCCTGTATTTTCTTCTTCTAACCATCTTTCCTCCTTCTGCTTGGTGGTGTCCCTGAAGCATGCAGGCTCATGCTGATAGAGCTGTGAGTCTTTATTATCCTAACAAAATGTTTTGCCTGATTCTGAGACAACAACGGGGGCCCTGGCTGTATGTGTCCACTTGGCCTCATCAACCTCAGCAGGCAATGCTCTTAACCACTGAGCCATCTCTCCTGCCTCTCCCCTCTGTTGCCAGTAGAGGGCACCAAACCTCATTTTGAGAGCAATTATGTGATTCCCAGGAATCGAACTTCTGAACTTTGGAAGAGCAGGCAATGCTCTTAACCACTGAGCCATCTCTCCAACCCGTTTGTCAACTTCTTTTACTAAACCAGGTTTACTCAATGTGGTGTGTGGATCACATCTCCATTTCCCTAACATGTGGAGTACAGGGGTCTCCGTGGACCTATTGGCCGTTCGTGTACCTCATAGAGGAGGTCTAGATAAATTGTTTCTCTGGCTTAAAATTGGTACACCTTTTGCTGGTGTTTGTCGTCCTTTGGATGTCTTGGATGTGAGTTCTTCTTCAGGAACATGAACATGCCTGTATTTTCTTCTTCTAGTCATCTTGCCTTACTCTCCTTGGTGTTGTCTCTGAAGCACGCTGGCTCGTGGTGATAGAGCTGTGAGCCTTTAACATCCTAACAAAAGCTTTTGCCTCATTCAGTCACAACAACGCGGGCCCTGGCCCTTGGCCCTGACTCTATGTCTGTATGTGGTCTCATCAAACTCAGCAGGCAATGCTCTTTACCACAGAGCCATCTCTCTTGCCTCTTCCTTGTGGTGCCACTAGAGGGCGCCAAACCTCCTTTTGAGAGCAATTATTTGGTAGCCAGGAATCGAACTTCTGACCTTCGGAAGGGCAGCCAATGTTCTTAACCACTGACCTATCTCTCCAGCTTTTCTTACTGTAGCCAAAAGTGGGCACAAGACCTCATGGCAGATGGTTGTGAATCATTATGTGGTTGCCTGCAATTGATTTCAGGAGGTTCTAAGTGCAGGCAATGCTCTTAAGCACTGAACCATCTCTCATGCCTCTTCTTTTTTGCCAGTAAGGGGCAACAAATCTACCTTTTGAGAGCAATTATGGGATTGCCAGGAATGGAACTTCTGACCTTTGGAAGGGCAGCCAAAGCTCTTATCCGCTGAGCTAACACCCCAGCTCTTATTTTTGTATCCAAAAGAGGGCACAAGACCTCATTGCAGATGGTTGTGAGCCATTATGTGGTTGCCTGGAATTGAATTCAGGAGGTTGGAAGAGGAGGCAATGATCTTAACCACGGAGCCATCTCTCATGCCTCTTCCTTATGTTGCCAGTAGAGGGCACCAAACCTCCTTTTGAGAGCAATTATGTGATTTCCAGGAATCGAACTTCTGACCTTTGGAAGAGCAGGCAATGCTCTTAACCACTGAGCCATCTCTCCAACCCGTTTTTCAACTTCTTTCACTAAACCAGCTTTAGTCAATGTGGTGTGTGGATCACATCTCCATTTCCATGACGTGTGGAGTACAGGGGTCTGCATGGACCTATTGGCCATTCATGTACCTCATAGAGGAGGTCTAGATAAATTGTTTCTCTGGCTTTAAATAGGTTAACATTTTGCTGGTGTTTGTAGTCCTTTGATTGTCTTGGATATGAGTTCTTCTTAAGGCACATGAACATGCCAAAATTTTCTTCTTCTAGCCATCTTGCCTTACTCTCCTTGGTGTTGTCTCTGAAGCACGCTGGCTCATGGTGATAGAGCTGTGAGTCTTTAACATCCTAACAAGAGCTTTTGCCTCATTCAGTCACAGCAACGCGGGCCCTGGCCCTGTGCCCCGACTCTATGTCTGTTCTTGGCCTCATCAAACTCAGCAGGCAGAGCTCTTTACCACAGAGCCATCTTTCCTGCCTCTTCCTTGTGGTGCCAGTAGAGGGCACCAAACCTCCTTTTGAGAGCAATTATGTGGTTGCCAGGAATCGAACTTCTGACCTTTGGAAGGGCAACCAATGCTCTTAACCACTGAGCTATCTCTCCAGCTCTTCTTACTGTAGCCAAAAGAGGGCACAAGACCTCATGGCAGATGGTTGTGACCCATTATGTGGTCGCCTGGAATTGAATTCAGGAGGTTGGAAGAGCAGGCAATTCTCTTAACCATTGAGCCATCTCTCTTGCATCTTCCTTCTGTTGCCAGTAGAGGGCACCAAACCTCATTTTGAGAGCAATTATGTGGTTGCCAGGAATCGAACTTCTGACCTTTGGAAGGGCAGGCAAAGCTCTTAACCACTGAGCTATCTCCCCAGCTCTTCTTTCTGTATCCCAAAGAGGGCACAAGACCTCATTGCAGATGGTTGTGAGCCATTATGTGGTTGCCTGGAATTCAGTTCAGGAGGTTGGAAGAGCAGGCAATGTTCTTAACCACTGAGCCATCTCTCCAACCCGTTTTTCAACTTCTTGAACTAAACCAGGTTTACTCAATGTGGTGTGTGGATCATATCTGCATTCCACTAACATGTGGAGTACAGAGGTCTCCATGGACATATTGGCCGTTCGCGTACATCATAGATGAAGTCTAGATAAATTGTTTGTCTGGCTTTAAATTGGTAAACCTTTTGCTGGTGTTTGTCGTCCTTTGGATGTCTTGGATGTGAGTTCTTCTTAAGGAACATGAACATGCCTGTATTTTCTTCTTCTAACCATCTTTCCTCATTCTGCTTGGTGGTGTCCCTGAAGCATGCAGGCTCATGCTGATAGAGCTGTGAGTCTTTATTATCCTAACAAAATGTTTTGCCTGATTCTGAGACAACAACGGGGGCCCTGGCTGTATGTGTCCACTTGGCCTCATCAACCTCAGCAGGCAATGCTCTTAACCACTGAGCCATCTCTCCTGCCTCTTCCTTCTGTTGCCAGTAGAGGGCACCAAACCTCCTTTTGAGAGCAATTATGTGATTACCAGGAATCGAACTTCTGAACTTTGGAAGAGCAGGCAATGCTCTTAACCACTGAGCCATCTCTCCTGCCTCTCCCCTCTGTTGCCGGTAGAGGGCACCAAACCTCATTTTGAGAGCAACTATGTGATTCCCAGGAATCGAACTTCTGAACTTTGGAAGAGCAGGCAATGCTCTTAACCACTGAGCCATCTCTCCAACCCGTTTTTCAACTTCTATTACTAAACCCGGTTTACTCAATGTGGTGTGTGGATCACATCTCCATTTCCCTAACACGTGGAGTACAGGGGTCTCCGTGGACCTATTGGCCGTTCGTGTACCTCATAGAGGAGGTCTAGATAAATTGTTTCTCTGGCTTAAAATTGGTACACCTTTTGCTGGTGTTTGTCGTCCTTTGGATGTCTTGGATGTGAGTTCTTCTTCAGGTTCATGAACATGCCTGTATTTTCTTCTTCTAGTCATCTTGCCTTACTCTCCTTGGTGTTGTCTCTGAAGCACGCTGGCTCGTGGTGATAGAGCTGTGAGCCTTTAACATCCTAACAAAAGCTTTTGCCTCATTCAGTCACAACAACGCGGGCCCTAGCCCTTGGCCCTGACTCTATGTCTGTATGTGGTCTCATCAAACTCAGCAGGCAATGCTCTTTACCACAGAGCCATCTCTCTTGCCTCTTCCTTGTGGTGCCACTAGAGGGCGCCAAACCTCCTTTTGAGAGCAATTATTTGGTAGCCAGGAATCGAACTTCTGACCTTCGGAAGGGCAGCCAATGTTCTTAACCACTGACCTATCTCTCCAGCTTTTCTTACTGTAGCCAAAAGAGGGCACAAGACCTCATGGCAGATGGTTGTGAATCATTATGTGGTTGCCTGCAATTGATTTCAGGAGGTTCTAAGAGCAGGCAATGCTCTTAAGCACTGAACCATCTCTCATGCCTCTTCTTTTTTGCCAGTAAAGGGCACCAAATCTACCTTTTGAGAGCAATTATGGGATTGCCAGGAATGGAACTTCTGACGTTTGGAAGGGCAGCCAAAGCTCTTATCCACTGAGCTAACACCCCAGCTCTTATTTTTGTATCGAAAAGAGGGCACAAGACCTCATTGCAGATGGTTGTGAGCCATTATGTGGTTGCCTGGAATTGAATTCAGGAGGTTGGAAGAGGAGGCAATGATCTTAACCACGGAGCCATGTCTCATGCCTCTTCCTTATGTTGCCAGTAGAGGGCACCAAACCTCCTTTTGAGAGCAATTATGTGATTTCCAGGAATCGAACTTCTGACCTTTGGAAGAGCAGGCAATGCTCTTAACCACTGAGCCATCTCTCCAACCCGTTTTTCAACTTCTTTTACTAAACCAGCTTTAGTCAATGTGGTGTGTGGATCACATCTCCATTTCCCTAACGTGTGGAGTACAGGGGTCTGCATGGACCTATTGGCCATTCATGTACCTCATAGAGGAGGTCTAGATAAATTGTTTCTCTGGCTTTAAATAGGTTAACATTTTGCTGGTGTTTGTAGTCCTTTGATTGTCTTGGATATGAGGTCTTCTTCAGGCACATGAACATGCCAATATTTTCTTCTTCTAGCCATCTTGCCTTACTCTCCTTGGTGTTGTCTCTGAAGCACGCTGGCTCATGGTGATAGAGCTGTGAGTCTTTAACATCCTAACAAGAGCTTTTGCCTCATTCAGTCACAACAACGTGGGCCCTGGCCCTGTGACCCGACTCTATGTCTGTTCTTGGCCTCATCAAACTCAGCAGGCAGAGCTCTTTACCACAGAGCCATCTTTCCTGCCTCTTCCTTCTGTTGCCAATAGAGGGCGCCAAACCTCCTTTTGAGAGCAATTACGTGGTTCCCAGTAATCGAACTTCTGACCTTTGGAAGGGCAACCAATTCTCTTAACCACTGAGCTATCTCTCCAGCTCTTCTTACTGTAGCCAAAAGAGGGCACAAGACCTCATGGCAGATGGTTGTGATCCATTATGTGGTCGCCTGGAATTGTATTCAGGAGGTTGGAAGAGCAGGCAATTCTCTTAACCATTGAGCCATCTCTCTTGCATCTTCCTTCTGTTGCCAGTAGAGGGCACCAAACCTCCTTTTGAGAGCAATTATGTGGTTGCCAGGAATCGAACTTCTGACCTTTGGAAGGGCAGGCAAAGCTCTTAACCACTGAGCTATCTCCCCAGCTCTTCTTTCTGTATCCAAAAGAGGGCACAAGACCTCATTGCAGATGGTTGTGAGCCATTATGTGGTTGCCTGGAATTCAATTCAGGAGGGTGGAAGAGCAGGCAATGTTCTTAACCACTGAGCCATCTCTCCAACCCGTTTTTCAACTTCCTGAACTAAACCAGGTTTACTCAATGTGGTGTGTGGATCATATCTGCATTCCACTAACATGTGGAGTACAGGGGTCTCCATGGACATATTGGCCGTTCGCGTACCTCATAGATGAAGTCTAGATAAATTGTTTGTCTGGCTTTAAATTGGTAAACCTTTTGCTGGTGTTTGTCGTCCTTTGGATGTCTTGGATGTGAGTTCTTCTTAAGGAACATGAACATGCCTGTATTTTCTTCTTCTAACCATCTTTCCTCATTCTGCTTGGTGGTGTCCCTGAAGCATGCAGGCTCATGCTGATAGAGCTGTGAGTCTTTATTATCCTAACAAAATGTGTTGCCTGATTCTGAGACAACAACGTGGGCCCTGGCTGTATGTGTCCACTTGGCCTCATCAACCTCAGCAGGCAATGCTCTTAACCACTGAGCCATCTCTCCTGCCTCTTCCTTCTGTTGCCAGTAGAGGGCACCAAACCTCATTTTGAGAGCAATTATGTGATTTCCAGGAATCGAACTTGTGAACTTTGGAAGAGCAGGCAATGCTCTTAACCACTGAGCCATCTCTCCTGCCTCTCCCCTCTGTTGCCAGTAGAGGGCACCAAACCTCATTTTGAGAGCAACTATGTGATTCCCAGGAATCGAACTTCTGATCTTTGGAAGAGCAGGCAATGCTCTTAACCACTGAGCCATCTCTCCGACCCGTTTTTTAACTTCTTTTACTAAACCAGGTTTACTCAATGTGGTGTGTGGATCACATCTCCATTTCCCTAACACGTGGAGTACAGGGGTCTCCGTGGACCTATTGGCCGTTCGTGTACCTCATAGAGGAGGTCTAGATAAATTGTTTCTCTGGTTTAAAATTGGTACACCTTTTGCTGGTGTTTGTCGTCCTTTGGATGTCTTGGATGTGAGTTCTTCTTCAGGAACATGAACATGCCTGTATTTTCTTCTTCTAGTCATCTTGCCTTACTCTCCTTGGTGTTGTCTCTGAAGCACGCTGGCTCGTGGTGATAGAGCTGTGAGCCTTTAACATCCTAACAAAAGCTTTTGCCTCATTCAGTCACAACAACGCGGGCCCTGGCCCTTGGCCCTGACTCTATGTCTGTATGTGGTCTCATCAAACTCAGCAGGCAATGCTCTTTACCACAGAGCCATCTCTCTTGCCTCTTCCTTGTGGTGCCACTAGAGGGCGCCAAACCTCCTTTTGAGAGCAATTATTTGGTAGCCAGGAATCGAACTTCTGACCTTCGGAAGGGCAGCCAATGTTCTTAACCACTGACCTATCTCTCCAGCTTTTCTTACTGTAGCCAAAAGAGGGCACAAGACCTCATGGCAGATGGTTGTGAATCATTATGTGGTTGCCTGCCATTGATTTCAGGAGGTTCTAAGCGCAGGCAATGCTCTTAAGCACTGAACCATCTCTCATGCCTCTTCTTTTTTGCCAGTAAAGGGCACCAAATCTACCTTTTGAGAGCAATTATGGGATTGCCAGGAATGGAACTTCTGACCTTTGGTAGGGCAGCCAAAGCTCTTATCCACTGAGCTAACACCCCAGCTCTTATTTTTGTATCGAAAAGAGGGCACAAGACCTCATTGCAGATGGTTGTGAGCCATTATGTGGTTGCCTGGAATTGAATTCAGGAGGTTGGAAGAGGAGGCAATGATCTTAACCACGGAGCCATCTCTCATGCCTCTTCCTTATGTTGCCAGTAGAGGGCACCAAACCTCCTTTTGAGAGCAATTATGTGATTTCCAGGAATCGAACTTCTGACCTTTGGAAGAGCAGGCAATGCTCTTAACCACTGAGCCATCTCTCCAACCCGTTTTTCAACTTCTTTTACTAAACCAGCTTTAGTCAATGTGGTGTGTGGATCACATCTCCATTTCCCTGACGTGTGGAGTACAGGGGTCTGCATGGACCTATTGGCCATTCATGTACCTCATAGAGGAGGTCTAGATAAATTGTTTCTCTGGCTTTAAATAGGTTAACATTTTGCTGGTGTTTGTAGTCCTTTGATTGTCTTGGATATGAGTTCTTCTTCAGGCACATGAACATGCCAATATTTTCTTCTTCTAGCCATCTTGCCTTACTCTCCTTGGTGTTGTCTCTGAAGCACGCTGGCTCATGGTGATAGAGCTGTGAGTCTTTAACATCCTAACAAGAGCTTTTGCCTCATTCAGTCACAACAACGTGGGCCCTGGCCCTGTGCCCCGACTCTATGTCTGTTCTTGGCCTCATCAAACTCAGCAGGCAAAGCTCTTTACCACAGAGCCATCTTTCCTGCCTCTTCCTTGTGGTGCCACTAGAGGGCGCCAAACCTCCTTTTGAGAGCAATTACGTGGTTCCCAGGAATCGAACTTCTGACCTTTGGAAGGGCAACCAATGCTCTTAACCACTGAGCTGTCTCTCCAGCTCTTCTTACTGTAGCCAAAAGAGGGCACAAGACCTCATGGCAGATGGTTGTGACCCGTTATGTGGTCGCCTGGAATTGAATTCGGGAGGTTGGAAGAGCAGGCAATTCTCTTAACCATTGAGCCATCTCTCTTGCATCTTCCTTCTGTTGCCAGTAGAGGGCACCAAACCTCCTTTTGAGAGCAATTATGTGGTTGCCAGGAATCGAACTTCTGACCTTTGGAAGGGCAGGCAAAGCTCTTAACCACTGAGCTATCTCCCCAGCTCTTCTTTCTGTATCCAAAAGAGGGCACAAGACCTCATTGCAGATGGTTGTGAGCCATTATGTGGTTGCCTGGAATTCAGTTCAGGAGGTTGGAAGAGCAGGCAATGTTCTTAACCACTGAGCCATCTCTCCAACCCGTTTTTCAACTTCTTGAACTAAACCAGGTTTACTCAATGTGGTGTGTGGATCATATCTGCATTCCACTAACATGTGGAGTACAGGGGTCTCCATGGACATATTGGCCGTTCGCGTACCTCATAGATGAAGTCTAGATAAATTGTTTGTCTGGCTTTAAATTGGTAAACCTTTTGCTGGTGTTTGTCGTCCTTTGGATGTCTTGGATGTGAGTTCTTCTTAAGGAACATGAACATGCCTGTATTTTCTTCTTCTAACCATCTTTCCTCATTCTGCTTGGTGGTGTCCCTGAAGCATGCAGGCTCATGCTGATAGAGCTGTGAGTCTTTATTATCCTAACAAAATGTGTTGCCTGATTCTGAGACAACAACGTGGGCCCTGGCTGTATGTGTCCACTTGGCCTCATCAACCTCAGCAGGCAATGCTCTTAACCACTGAGCCATCTCTCCTGCCTCTTCCTTCTGTTGCCAGTAGAGGGCACCAAACCTCATTTTGAGAGCAATTATGTGATTTCCAGGAATCGAACTTCTGAACTTTGGAAGAGCAGGCAATGCTCTTAACCACTGAGCCATCTCTCCTGCCTCTCCCCTCTGTTGCCAGTAGAGGGCACCAAACCTCATTTTGAGAGCAACTATGTGATTCCCAGGAATCCAACTTCTGACCTTTGGAAGAGCAGGCAATGCTCTTAACCACTGAGCCATCTCTCCAACCCGTTTTTCAACTTCTTTTACTAAACCAGGTTTACTCAATGTGGTGTGTGGATCACATCTCCATTTCCCTAACACGTGGAGTACAGGGGTCTCCGTGGACCTATTGGCCGTTCGTGTACCTCATAGAGGAGGTCTAGATAAATTGTTTCTCTGGCTTAAAATTGGTACACCTTTTGCTGGTGTTTGTCGTCCTTTGGATGTCTTGGATGTGAGTTCTTCTTCAGGAACATGAACATGCCTGTATTTTCTTCTTCTAGTCATCTTGCCTTACTCTCCTTGGTGTTGTCTCTGAAGCACGCTGGCTCGTGGTGATAGAGCTGTGAGCCTTTAACATCCTAACAAAAGCTTTTGCCTCATTCAGTCACAACAACGCGGGCCCTGGCCCTTGGCCCTGACTCTATGTCTGTATGTGGTCTCATCAAACTCAGCAGGCAATGCTCTTTACCACAGAGCCATCTCTCTTGCCTCTTCCTTGTGGTGCCACTAGAGCGCGCCAAACCTCCTTTTGAGAGCAATTATTTGGTAGCCAGGAATCGAACTTCTGACCTTCGGAAGGGCAGCCAATGTTCTTAACCACTGACCTATCTCTCCAGCTTTTCTTACTGTAGCCAAAAGAGGGCACAAGACCTCATGGCAGATGGTTGTGAATCATTATGTGGTTGCCTGCAATTGATTTCAGGAGGTTCTAAGCGCAGGCAATGCTCTTAAGCACTGAACCATCTCTCATGCCTCTTCTTTTTTGCCAGTAAAGGGCACCAAATCTACCTTTTGAGAGCAATTATGGGATTGCCAGGAATGGAACTTCTGACGTTTGGAAGGGCAGCCAAAGCTCTTATCCACTGAGCTAACACCCCAGCTCTTATTTTTGTATCCAAAAGAGGGCACAAGACCTCATTGCAGATGGTTGTGAGCCATTATGTGGTTGCCTGGAATTGAATTCAGGAGGTTGGAAGAGGAGGCAATGATCTTAACCACGGAGCCATCTCTCATGCCTCTTCCTTATGTTGCCAGTAGAGGGCACCAAACCTCCTTTTGAGAGCAATTATGTGATTTCCAGGAATCGAACTTCTGACCTTTGGAAGAGCAGGCAATGCTCTTAACCACTGAGCCATCTCTCCAACCCGTTTTTCAACTTCTTTTACTAAACCAGCTTTAGTCAATGTGGTGTGTGGATCACATCTCCATTTCCCTGACGTGTGGAGTACAGGGGTCTGCATGGACCTATTGGCCATTCATGTACCTCATAGAGGAGGTCTAGATAAATTGTTTCTCTGGCTTTAAATAGGTTAACATTTTGCTGGTGTTTGTAGTCCTTTGATTGTCTTGGATATGAGTTCTTCTTCAGGCACATGAACATGCCAATATTTTCTTCTTCTAGCCATCTTGCCTTACTCTCCTTGGTGTTGTCTCTGAAGCACGCTGGCTCATGGTGATAGAGCTGTGAGTCTTTAACATCCTAACAAGAGCTTTTGCCTCATTCAGTCACAACAACGTGGGCCCTGGCCCTGTGCCCCGACTCTATGTCTGTTCTTGGCCTCATCAAACTCAGCAGGCAAAGCTCTTTACCACAGAGCCATCTTTCCTGCCTCTTCCTTGTGGTGCCACTAGAGGGCGCCAAACCTCCTTTTGAGAGCAATTACGTGGTTCCCAGGAATCGAACTTCTGACCTTTGGAAGGGCAACCAATGCTCTTAACCACTGAGCTGTCTCTCCAGCTCTTCTTACTGTAGCCAAAAGAGGGCACAAGACCTCATGGCAGATGGTTGTGACCCGTTATGTGGTCGCCTGGAATTGAATTCGGGAGGTTGCAAGAGCAGGCAATTCTCTTAACCATTGAGCCATCTCTCTTGCATCTTCCTTCTGTTGCCAGTAGAGGGCACCAAACCTCCTTTTGAGAGCAATTATGTGGTTGCCAGGAATCGAACTTCTGACCTTTGGAAGGGCAGGCAAAGCTCTTAACCACTGAGCTATCTCCCCAGCTCTTCTTTCTGTATCCAAAAGAGGGCACAAGACCTCATTGCAGATGGTTGTGAGCCATTATGTGGTTGCCTGGAATTCAGTTCAGGAGGTTGGAAGAGCAGGCAATGTTCTTAACCACTGAGCCATCTCTCCAACCCGTTTTTCAAGTTCTTGAACTAAACCAGGTTTACTCAATGTGGTGTGTGGATCATATCTGCATTCCACTAACATGTGGAGTACAGGGGTCTCCATGGACATATTGGCCGTTCGCGTACCTCATAGATGAAGTCTAGATAAATTGTTTGTCTGGCTTTAAATTGGTAAACCTTTTGCTGGTGTTTGTCGTCCTTTGGATGTCTTGGATGTGAGTTCTTCTTAAGGAACATGAACATGCCTGTATTTTCTTCTTCTAACCATCTTTCCTCATTCTGCTTGGTGGTGTCCCTGAAGCATGCAGGCTCATGCTGATAGAGCTGTGAGTCTTTATTATCCTAACAAAATGTGTTGCCTGATTCTGAGACAACAACGTGGGCCCTGGCTGTATGTGTCCACTTGGCCTCATCAACCTCAGCAGGCAATGCTCTTAACCACTGAGCCATCTCTCCTGCCTCTTCCTTCTGTTGCCAGTAGAGGGCACCAAACCTCATTTTGAGAGCAATTATGTGATTTCCAGGAATCGAACTTCTGAACTTTGGAAGAGCAGGCAATGCTCTTAACCACTGAGCCATCTCTCCTGCCTCTCCCCTCTGTTGCCAGTAGAGGGCACCAAACCTCATTTTGAGAGCAACTATGTGATTCCCAGGAATCGAACTTCTGATCTTTGGAAGAGCAGGCAATGCTCTTAACCACTGAGCCATCTCTCCGACCCGTTTTTTAACTTCTTTTACTAAACCAGGTTTACTCAATGTGGTGTGTGGATCACATCTCCATTTCCCTAACACGTGGAGTACAGGGGTCTCCGTGGACCTATTGGCCGTTCGTGTACCTCATAGAGGAGGTCTAGATAAATTGTTTCTCTGGCTTAAAATTGGTACACCTTTTGCTGGTGTTTGTCGTCCTTTGGATGTCTTGGATGTGAGTTCTTCTTCAGGTTCATGAACATGCCTGTATTTTCTTCTTCTAGTCATCTTGCCTTACTCTCCTTGGTGTTGTCTCTGAAGCACGCTGGCTCGTGGTGATAGAGCTGTGAGCCTTTAACATCCTAACAAAAGCTTTTGCCTCATTCAGTCACAACAACGCGGGCCCTAGCCCTTGGCCCTGACTCTATGTCTGTATGTGGTCTCATCAAACTCAGCAGGCAATGCTCTTTACCACAGAGCCATCTCTCTTGCCTCTTCCTTGTGGTGCCACTAGAGGGCGCCAAACCTCCTTTTGAGAGCAATTATTTGGTAGCCAGGAATCGAACTTCTGACCTTCGGAAGGGCAGCCAATGTTCTTAACCACTGACCTATCTCTCCAGCTTTTCTTACTGTAGCCAAAAGAGGGCACAAGACCTCATGGCAGATGGTTGTGAATCATTATGTGGTTGCCTGCAATTGATTTCAGGAGGTTCTAAGAGCAGGCAATGCTCTTAAGCACTGAACCATCTCTCATGCCTCTTCTTTTTTGCCAGTAAAGGGCACCAAATCTACCTTTTGAGAGCAATTATGGGATTGCCAGGAATGGAACTTCTGACGTTTGGAAGGGCAGCCAAAGCTCTTATCCACTGAGCTAACACCCCAGCTCTTATTTTTGTATCCAAAAGAGGGCACAAGACCTCATTGCAGATGGTTGTGAGCCATTATGTGGTTGCCTGGAATTGAATTCAGGAGGTTGGAAGAGGAGGCAATGATCTTAACCACGGAGCCATCTCTCATGCCTCTTCCTTATGTTGCCAGTAGAGGGCACCAAACCTCCTTTTGAGAGCAATTATGTGATTTCCAGGAATCGAACTTCTGACCTTTGGAAGAGCAGGCAATGCTCTTAACCACTGAGCCATCTCTCCAACCCGTTTTTCAACTTCTTTTACTAAACCAGCTTTAGTCAATGTGGTGTGTGGATCACATCTCCATTTCCCTGACGTGTGGAGTACAGGGGTCTGCATGGACCTATTGGCCATTCATGTACCTCATAGAGGAGGTCTAGATAAATTGTTTCTCTGGCTTTAAATAGGTTAACATTTTGCTGGTGTTTGTAGTCCTTTGATTGTCTTGGATATGAGGTCTTCTTCAGGCACATGAACATGCCAATATTTTCTTCTTCTAGCCATCTTGCCTTACTCTCCTTGGTGTTGTCTCTGAAGCACGCTGGCTCATGGTGATAGAGCTGTGAGTCTTTAACATCCTAACAAGAGCTTTTGCCTCATTCAGTCACAACAACGTGGGCCCTGGCCCTGTGCCCCGACTCTATGTCTGTTCTTGGCCTCATCAAACTCAGCAGGCAAAGCTCTTTACCACAGAGCCATCTTTCCTGCCTCTTCCTTGTGGTGCCACTAGAGGGCGCCAAACCTCCTTTTGAGAGCAATTACGTGGTTCCCAGGAACCGAACTTCTGACATTTGGAAGAGCAACCAATGCTCTTAACCACTGAGCTGTCTCTCCAGCTCTTCTTACTGTAGCCAAAAGAGGGCACAAGACCTCATGGCAGATGGTTGTGACCCGTTATGTGGTCGCCTGGAATTGAATTCAGGAGGTTGGAAGAGCAGGCAATTCTCTTAACCATTGAGCCATCTCTCTTGCATCTTCCTTCTGTTGCCAGTAGAGGGCACCAAACCTCCTTTTGAGAGCAATTATGTGGTTGCCAGGAATCGAACTTCTGACCTTTGGAAGGGCAGGCAAAGCTCTTAACCACTGAGCTATCTCCCCAGCTCTTCTTTCTGTATCCAAAAGAGGGCACAAGACCTCATTGCAGATGGTTGTGAGCCATTATGTGGTTGCCTGGAATTCAGTTCAGGAGGTTGGAAGAGCAGGCAATGTTCTTAACCACTGAGCCATCTCTCCAACCCGTTTTTCAACTCTTGAACTAAACCAGGTTTACTCAATGTGGTGTGTGGATCATATCTGCATTCCACTAACATGTGGAGTACAGGGGTCTCCATGGATATATTGGCCGTTCGCGTACCTCATAGATGAAGTCTAGATAAATTGTTTGTCTGGCTTTAAATTGGTAAACCTTTTGCTGGTGTTTGTCGTCCTTTGGATGTCTTGGATGTGAGTTCTTCTTAAGGAACATGAACATGCCTGTATTTTCTTCTTCTAACCATCTTTCCTCATTCTGCTTGGTGGTGTCCCTGAAGCATGCAGGCTCATGCTGATAGAGCTGTGAGTCTTTATTATCCTAACAAAATGTGTTGCCTGATTCTGAGACAACAACGTGGGCCCTGGCTGTATGTGTCCACTTGGCCTCATCAACCTCAGCAGGCAATGCTCTTAACCACTGAGCCATCTCTCCTGCCTCTTCCTTCTGTTGCCAGTAGAGGGCACCAAACCTCATTTTGAGAGCAATTATGTGATTTCCAGGAATCGAACTTCTGAACTTTGGAAGAGCAGGCAATGCTCTTAACCACTGAGCCATCTCTCCTGCCTCTCCCCTCTGTTGCCAGTAGAGGGCACCAAACCTCATTTTGAGAGCAACTATGTGATTCCCAGGAATCGAACTTCTGATCTTTGGAAGAGCAGGCAATGCTCTTAACCACTGAGCCATCTCTCCGACCCGTTTTTTAACTTCTTTTACTAAACCAGGTTTACTCAATGTGGTGTGTGGATCACATCTCCATTTCCCTAACACGTGGAGTACAGGGGTCTCCGTGGACCTATTGGCCGTTCGTGTACCTCATAGAGGAGGTCTAGATAAATTGTTTCTCTGGTTTAAAATTGGTACACCTTTTGCTGGTGTTTGTCGTCCTTTGGATATCTTGGATGTGAGTTCTTCTTCAGGAACATGAACATGCCTGTATTTTCTTCTTCTAGTCATCTTGCCTTACTCTCCTTGGTGTTGTCTCTGAAGCACGCTGGCTCGTGGTGATAGAGCTGTGAGCCTTTAACATCCTAACAAAAGCTTTTGCCTCATTCAGTCACAACAACGCGGGCCCTGGCCCTTGGCCCTGACTCTATGTCTGTATGTGGTCTCATCAAACTCAGCAGGCAATGCTCTTTACCACAGAGCCATCTCTCTTGCCTCTTCCTTGTGGTGCCACTAGAGGGCGCCAAACCTCCTTTTGAGAGCAATTATTTGGTAGCCAGGAATCGAACTTCTGACCTTCGGAAGGGCAGCCAATGTTCTTAACCACTGACCTATCTCTCCAGCTTTTCTTACTGTAGCCAAAAGAGGGCACAAGACCTCATGGCAGATGGTTGTGAATCATTATGTGGTTGCCTGCCATTGATTTCAGGAGGTTCTAAGCGCAGGCAATGCTCTTAAGCACTGAACCATCTCTCATGCCTCTTCTTTTTTGCCAGTAAAGGGCACCAAATCTACCTTTTGAGAGCAATTATGGGATTGCCAGGAATGGAACTTCTGACCTTTGGTAGGGCAGCCAAAGCTCTTATCCACTGAGCTAACACCCCAGCTCTTATTTTTGTATCGAAAAGAGGGCACAAGTCCTCATTGCAGATGGTTGTGAGCCATTATGTGGTTGCCTGGAATTGAATTCAGGAGGTTGGAAGAGGAGGCAATGATCTTAACCACGGAGCCATCTGTCATGCTTCTTCCTTATGTTGCCAGTAGAGGGCACCAAACCTCCTTTTGAGAGCAATTATGTGATTTCCAGGAATCGAACTTCTGACCTTTGGAAGAGCAGGCAATGCTCTTAACCACTGAGCCATCTCTCCAACCCGTTTTTCAACTTCTTTTACTAAACCAGCTTTAGTCAATGTGGTGTGTGGATCACATCTCCATTTCCCTGACGTGTGGAGTACAGGGGTCTGCATGGACCTATTGGCCATTCATGTACCTCATAGAGGAGGTCTAGATAAATTGTTTCTCTGGCTTTAAATAGGTTAACATTTTGCTGGTGTTTGTAGTCCTTTGATTGTCTTGGATATGAGTTCTTCTTCAGGCACATGAACATGCCAATATTTTCTTCTTCTAGCCATCTTGCCTTACTCTCCTTGGTGTTGTCTCTGAAGCACGCTGGCTCATGGTGATAGAGCTGTGAGTCTTTAACATCCTAACAAGAGCTTTTGCCTCATTCAGTCACAACAACGTGGGCCCTGGCCCTGTGCCCCGACTCTATGTCTGTTCTTGGCCTCATCAAACTCAGCAGGCAAAGCTCTTTACCACAGAGCCATCTTTCCTGCCTCTTCCTTGTGGTGCCACTAGAGGGCGCCAAACCTCCTTTTGAGAGCAATTACGTGGTTCCCAGGAATCGAACTTCTGACCTTTGGAAGGGCAACCAATGCTCTTAACCACTGAGCTGTCTCTCCAGCTCTTCTTACTGTAGCCAAAAGAGGGCACAAGACCTCATGGCAGATGGTTGTGACCCGTTATGTGGTCGCCTGGAATTGAATTCGGGAGGTTGCAAGAGCAGGCAATTCTCTTAACCATTGAGCCATCTCTCTTGCATCTTCCTTCTGTTGCCAGTAGAGGGCACCAAACCTCCTTTTGAGAGCAATTATGTGGTTGCCAGGAATCGAACTTCTGACCTTTGGAAGGGCAGGCAAAGCTCTTAACCACTGAGCTATCTCCCCAGCTCTTCTTTCTGTATCCAAAAGAGGGCACAAGACCTCATTGCAGATGGTTGTGAGCCATTATGTGGTTGCCTGGAATTCAGTTCAGGAGGTTGGAAGAGCAGGCAATGTTCTTAACCACTGAGCCATCTCTCCAACCCGTTTTTCAACTTCTTGAACTAAACCAGGTTTACTCAATGTGGTGTGTGGATCATATCTGCATTCCACTAACATGTGGAGTACAGGGGTCTCCATGGACATATTGGCCGTTCGCGTACCTCATAGATGAAGTCTAGATAAATTGTTTGTCTGGCTTTAAATTGGTAAACCTTTTGCTGGTGTTTGTCGTCCTTTGGATGTCTTGGATGTGAGTTCTTCTTAAGGAACATGAACATGCCTGTATTTTCTTCTTCTAACCATCTTTCCTCATTCTGCTTGGTGGTGTCCCTGAAGCATGCAGGCTCATGCTGATAGAGCTGTGAGTCTTTATTATCCTAACAAAATGTGTTGCCTGATTCTGAGACAACAACGTGGGCCCTGGCTGTATGTGTCCACTTGGCCTCATCAACCTCAGCAGGCAATGCTCTTAACCACTGAGCCATCTCTCCTGCCTCTTCCTTCTGTTGCCAGTAGAGGGCACCAAACCTCATTTTGAGAGCAATTATGTGATTTCCAGGAATCGAACTTCTGAACTTTGGAAGAGCAGGCAATGCTCTTAACCACTGAGCCATCTCTCCTGCCTCTCCCCTCTGTTGCCAGTAGAGGGCACCAAACCTCATTTTGAGAGCAACTATGTGATTCCCAGGAATCGAACTTCTGATCTTTGGAAGAGCAGGCAATGCTCTTAACCACTGAGCCATCTCTCCGACCCGTTTTTTAACTTCTTTTACTAAACCAGGTTTACTCAATGTGGTGTGTGGATCACATCTCCATTTCCCTAACACGTGGAGTACAGGGGTCTCCGTGGACCTATTGGCCGTTCGTGTACCTCATAGAGGAGGTCTAGATAAATTGTTTCTCTGGCTTAAAATTGGTACACCTTTTGCTGGTGTTTGTCGTCCTTTGGATGTCTTGGATGTGAGTTCTTCTTCAGGTTCATGAACATGCCTGTATTTTCTTCTTCTAGTCATCTTGCCTTACTCTCCTTGGTGTTGTCTCTGAAGCACGCTGGCTCGTGGTGATAGAGCTGTGAGCCTTTAACTTCCTAACAAAAGCTTTTGCCTCATTCAGTCACAACAACGCGGGCCCTAGCCCTTGGCCCTGACTCTATGTCTGTATGTGGTCTCATCAAACTCAGCAGGCAATGCTCT
Organism: Chionomys nivalis; assembly: GCF_950005125.1. Lineage (NCBI taxonomy): Eukaryota > Metazoa > Chordata > Mammalia > Rodentia > Cricetidae > Chionomys > Chionomys nivalis. The sequence goes on along the minus strand of NW_026646891.1, from coordinate 762,622 downwards.
TTACCACAGAGCCATCTCTCTTGCCTCTTCCTTGTGGTGCCACTAGAGGGCGCCAAACCTCCTTTTGAGAGCAATTACGTGGTTCCCAGGAATCGAACTTCTGACCTTCGGAAGGGCAGCCAATGTTCTTAACCACTGACCTATCTCTCCAGCTTTTCTTACTGTAGCCAAAAGAGGGCACAAGACCTCATGGCAGATGGTTGTGAATCATTATGTGGTTGCCTGCAATTGATTTCAGGAGGTTCTAAGAGCAGGCAATGCTCTTAAGCACTGAACCATCTCTCATGCCTCTTCTTTTTTGCCAGTAAAGGGCACCAAATCTACCTTTTGAGAGCAATTATGGGATTGCCAGGAATGGAACTTCTGACGTTTGGAAGGGCAGCCAAAGCTCTTATCCACTGAGCTAACACCCCAGCTCTTATTTTTGTATCCAAAAGAGGGCACAAGACCTCATTGCAGATGGTTGTGAGCCATTATGTGGTTGCCTGGAATTGAATTCAGGAGGTTGGAAGAGGAGGCAATGATCTTAACCACGGAGCCATCTCTCATGCCTCTTCCTTATGTTGCCAGTAGAGGGCACCAAACCTCCTTTTGAGAGCAATTATGTGATTTCCAGGAATCGAACTTCTGACCTTTGGAAGAGCAGGCAATGCTCTTAACCACTGAGCCATCTCTCCAACCCGTTTTTCAACTTCTTTTACTAAACCAGCTTTAGTCAATGTGGTGTGTGGATCACATCTCCATTTCCCTGACGTGTGGAGTACAGGGGTCTGCATGGACCTATTGGCCATTCATGTACCTCATAGAGGAGGTCTAGATAAATTGTTTCTCTGGATTTAAATAGGTTAACATTTTGCTGGTGTTTGTAGTCCTTTGATTGTCTTGGATATGAGGTCTTCTTCAGGCACATGAACATGCCAATATTTTCTTCTTCTAGCCATCTTGCCTTACTCTCCTTGGTGTTGTCTCTGAAGCACGCTGGCTCATGGTGATAGAGCTGTGAGTCTTTAACATCCTAACAAGAGCTTTTGCCTCATTCAGTCACAACAACGTGGGCCCTGGCCCTGTGCCCCGACTCTATGTCTGTTCTTGGCCTCATCAAACTCAGCAGGCAAAGCTCTTTACCACAGAGCCATCTTTCCTGCCTCTTCCTTGTGGTGCCACTAGAGGGCGCCAAACCTCCTTTTGAGAGCAATTACGTGGTTCCCAGGAATCGAACTTCTGACATTTGGAAGGGCAACCAATGCTCTTAACCACTGAGCTGTCTCTCCAGCTCTTCTTACTGTAGCCAAAAGAGGGCACAAGACCTCATGGCAGATGGTTGTGACCCGTTATGTGGTCGCCTGGAATTGAATTCGGGAGGTTGGAAGAGCAGGCAATTCTCTTAACCATTGAGCCATCTCTCTTGCATCTTCCTTCTGTTGCCAGTAGAGGGCACCAAACCTCCTTTTGAGAGCAATTATGTGGTTGCCAGGAATCGAACTTCTGACCTTTGGAAGGGCAGGCAAAGCTCTTAACCACTGAGCTATCTCCCCAGCTCTTCTTTCTGTATCCAAAAGAGGGCACAAGACCTCATTGCAGATGGTTGTGAGCCATTATGTGGTTGCCTGGAATTCAGTTCAGGAGGTTGGAAGAGCAGGCAATGTTCTTAACCACTGAGCCATCTCTCCAACCCGTTTTTCAACTCTTGAACTAAACCAGGTTTACTCAATGTGGTGTGTGGATCATATCTGCATTCCACTAACATGTGGAGTACAGGGGTCTCCATGGACATATTGGCCGTTCGCGTACCTCATAGATGAAGTCTAGATAAATTGTTTGTCTGGCTTTAAATTGGTAAACCTTTTGCTGGTGTTTGTCGTCCTTTGGATGTCTTGGATGTGAGTTCTTCTTAAGGAACATGAACATGCCTGTATTTTCTTCTTCTAACCATCTTTCCTCATTCTGCTTGGTGGTGTCCCTGAAGCATGCAGGCTCATGCTGATAGAGCTGTGAGTCTTTATTATCCTAACAAAATGTGTTGCCTGATTCTGAGACAACAACGTGGGCCCTGGCTGTATGTGTCCACTTGGCCTCATCAACCTCAGCAGGCAATGCTCTTAACCACTGAGCCATCTCTCCTGCCTCTTCCTTCTGTTGCCAGTAGAGGGCACCAAACCTCATTTTGAGAGCAATTATGTGATTTCCAGGAATCGAACTTCTGAACTTTGGAAGAGCAGGCAATGCTCTTAACCACTGAGCCATCTCTCCTGCCTCTCCCCTCTGTTGCCAGTAGAGGGCACCAAACCTCATTTTGAGAGCAACTATGTGATTCCCAGGAATCGAACTTCTGATCTTTGGAAGAGCAGGCAATGCTCTTAACCACTGAGCCATCTCTCCGACCCGTTTTTTAACTTCTTTTACTAAACCAGGTTTACTCAATGTGGTGTGTGGATCACATCTCCATTTCCCTAACACGTGGAGTACAGGGGTCGCCGTGGACCTATTGGCCGTTCGTGTACCTCATAGAGGAGGTCTAGATAAATTGTTTCTCTGGCTTAAAATTGGTACACCTTTTGCTGGTGTTTGTCGTCCTTTGGATGTCTTGGATGTGAGTTCTTCTTCAGGTTCATGAACATGCCTGTATTTTCTTCTTCTAGTCATCTTGCCTTACTCTCCTTGGTGTTGTCTCTGAAGCACGCTGGCTCGTGGTGATAGAGCTGTGAGCCTTTAACTTCCTAACAAAAGCTTTTGCCTCATTCAGTCACAACAACGCGGGCCCTAGCCCTTGGCCCTGACTCTATGTCTGTATGTGGTCTCATCAAACTCAGCAGGCAATGCTCTTTACCACAGAGCCATCTCTCTTGCCTCTTCCTTGTGGTGCCACTAGAGGGCGCCAAACCTCCTTTTGAGAGCAATTATTTGGTAGCCAGGAATCGAACTTCTGACCTTCGGAAGGGCAGCCAATGTTCTTAACCACTGACCTATCTCTCCAGCTTTTCTTACTGTAGCCAAAAGAGGGCACAAGACCTCATGGCAGATGGTTGTGAATCATTATGTGGTTGCCTGCAATTGATTTCAGGAGGTTCTAAGAGCAGGCAATGCTCTTAAGCACTGAACCATCTCTCATGCCTCTTCTTTTTTGCCAGTAAAGGGCACCAAATCTACCTTTTGAGAGCAATTATGGGATTGCCAGGAATGGAACTTCTGACGTTTGGAAGGGCAGCCAAAGCTCTTATCCACTGAGCTAACACCCCAGCTCTTATTTTTGTATCCAAAAGAGGGCACAAGACCTCATTGCAGATGGTTGTGAGCCATTATGTGGTTGCCTGGAATTGAATTCAGGAGGTTGGAAGAGGAGGCAATGATCTTAACCACGGAGCCATCTCTCATGCCTCTTCCTTATGTTGCCAGTAGAGGGCACCAAACCTCCTTTTGAGAGCAATTATGTGATTTCCAGGAATCGAACTTCTGACCTTTGGAAGAGCAGGCAATGCTCTTAACCACTGAGCCATCTCTCCAACCCGTTTTTCAACTTCTTTTACTAAACCAGCTTTAGTCAATGTGGTGTGTGGATCACATCTCCATTTCCCTGACGTGTGGAGTACAGGGGTCTGCATGGACCTATTGGCCATTCATGTACCTCATAGAGGAGGTCTAGATAAATTGTTTCTCTGGCTTTAAATAGGTTAACATTTTGCTGGTGTTTGTAGTCCTTTGATTGTCTTGGATATGAGTTCTTCTTCAGGCACATGAACATGCCAATATTTTCTTCTTCTAGCCATCTTGCCTTACTCTCCTTGGTGTTGTCTCTGAAGCATGCTGGCTCATGGTGATAGAGCTGTGAGTCTTTAACATCCTAACAAGAGCTTTTGCCTCATTCAGTCACAACAACGTGGGCCCTGGCCCTGTGCCCCGACTCTATGTCTGTTCTTGGCCTCATCAAACTCAGCAGGCAAAGCTCTTTACCACAGAGCCATCTTTCCTGCCTCTTCCTTGTGGTGCCACTAGAGGGCGCCAAACCTCCTTTTGAGAGCAATTACGTGGTTCCCAGGAATCGAACTTCTGACCTTTGGAAGGGCAACCAATGCTCTTAACCACTGAGCTGTCTCTCCAGCTCTTCTTACTGTAGCCAAAAGAGGGCACAAGACCTCATGGCAGATGGTTGTGACCCGTTATGTGGTCGCCTGGAATTGAATTCAGGAGGTTGGAAGAGCAGGCAATTCTCTTAACCATTGAGCCATCTCTCTTGCATCTTCCTTCTGTTGCCAGTAGAGGGCACCAAACCTCCTTTTGAGAGCAATTATGTGGTTGCCAGGAATCGAACTTCTGACCTTTGGAAGGGCAGGCAAAGCTCTTAACCACTGAGCTATCTCCCCAGCTCTTCTTTCTGTATCCAAAAGAGGGCACAAGACCTCATTGCAGATGGTTGTGAGCCATTATGTGGTTGCCTGGAATTCAGTTCAGGAGGTTGGAAGAGCAGGCAATGTTCTTAACCACTGAGCCATCTCTCCAACCCGTTTTTCAACTTCTTGAACTAAACCAGGTTTACTCAATGTGGTGTGTGGATCATATCTGCATTCCACTAACATGTGGAGTACAGGGGTCTCCATGGACATATTGGCCGTTCGCGTACCTCATAGATGAAGTCTAGATAAATTGTTTGTCTGGCTTTAAATTGGTAAACCTTTTGCTGGTGTTTGTCGTCCTTTGGATGTCTTGGATGTGAGTTCTTCTTAAGGAACATGAACATGCCTGTATTTTCTTCTTCTAACCATCTTTCCTCATTCTGCTTGGTGGTGTCCCTGAAGCATGCAGGCTCATGCTGATAGAGCTGTGAGTCTTTATTATCCTAACAAAATGTGTTGCCTGATTCTGAGACAACAACGTGGGCCCTGGCTGTATGTGTCCACTTGGCCTCATCAACCTCAGCAGGCAATGCTCTTAACCACTGAGCCATCTCTCCTGCCTCTTCCTTCTGTTGCCAGTAGAGGGCACCAAACCTCATTTTGAGAGCAATTATGTGATTTCCAGGAATCGAACTTCTGAACTTTGGAAGAGCAGGCAATGCTCTTAACCACTGAGCCATCTCTCCTGCCTCTCCCCTCTGTTGCCAGTAGAGGGCACCAAACCTCATTTTGAGAGCAACTATGTGATTCCCAGGAATCCAACTTCTGACCTTTGGAAGAGCAGGCAATGCTCTTAACCACTGAGCCATCTCTCCAACCCGTTTTTCAACTTCTTTTACTAAACCAGGTTTACTCAATGTGGTGTGTGGATCACATCTCCATTTCCCTAACACGTGGAGTACAGGGGTCTCCGTGGACCTATTGGCCGTTCGTGTACCTCATAGAGGAGGTCTAGATAAATTGTTTCTCTGGCTTAAAATTGGTACACCTTTTGCTGGTGTTTGTCGTCCTTTGGATGTCTTGGATGTGAGTTCTTCTTCAGGAACATGAACATGCCTGTATTTTCTTCTTCTAGTCATCTTGCCTTACTCTCCTTGGTGTTGTCTCTGAAGCACGCTGGCTCGTGGTGATAGAGCTGTGAGCCTTTAACATCCTAACAAAAGCTTTTGCCTCATTCAGTCACAACAACGCGGGCCCTAGCCCTTGGCCCTGACTCTATGTCTGTATGTGGTCTCATCAAACTCAGCAGGCAATGCTCTTTACCACAGAGCCATCTCTCTTGCCTCTTCCTTGTGGTGCCACTAGAGGGCGCCAAACCTCCTTTTGAGAGCAATTATTTGGTAGCCAGGAATCGAACTTCTGACCTTCGGAAGGGCAGCCAATGTTCTTAACCACTGACCTATCTCTCCAGCTTTTCTTACTGTAGCCAAAAGAGGGCACAAGACCTCATGGCAGATGGTTGTGAATCATTATGTGGTTGCCTGCAATTGATTTCAGGAGGTTCTAAGAGCAGGCAATGCTCTTAAGCACTGAACCATCTCTCATGCCTCTTCTTTTTTGCCAGTAAAGGGCACCAAATCTACCTTTTGAGAGCAATTATGGGATTGCCAGGAATGGAACTTCTGACCTTTGGTAGGGCAGCCAAAGCTCTTATCCACTGAGCTAACACCCCAGCTCTTATTTTTGTATCCAAAAGAGGGCACAAGACCTCATTGCAGATGGTTGTGAGCCATTATGTGGTTGCCTGGAATTGAATTCAGGAGGTTGGAAGAGGAGGCAATGATCTTAACCACGGAGCCATCTCTCATGCCTCTTCCTTATGTTGCCAGTAGAGGGCACCAAACCTCCTTTTGAGAGCAATTATGTGATTTCCAGGAATCGAACTTCTGACCTTTGGAAGAGCAGGCAATGCTCTTAACCACTGAGCCATCTCTCCAACCCGTTTTTCAACTTCTTTTACTAAACCAGCTTTAGTCAATGTGGTGTGTGGATCACATCTCCATTTCCCTGACGTGTGGAGTACAGGGGTCTGCATGGACCTATTGGCCATTCATGTACCTCATAGAGGAGGTCTAGATAAATTGTTTCTCTGGCTTTAAATAGGTTAACATTTTGCTGGTGTTTGTAGTCCTTTGATTGTCTTGGATATGAGTTCTTCTTCACGCACATGAACATGCCAATATTTTCTTCTTCTAGCCATCTTGCCTTACTCTCCTTGGTGTTGTCTCTGAAGCACGCTGGCTCATGGTGATAGAGCTGTGAGTCTTTAACATCCTAACAAGAGCTTTTGCCTCATTCAGTCACAACAACGTGGGCCCTGGCCCTGTGCCCCGACTCTATGTCTGTTCTTGGCCTCATCAAACTCAGCAGGCAAAGCTCTTTACCACAGAGCCATCTTTCCTGCCTCTTCCTTGTGGTGCCACTAGAGGGCGCCAAACCTCCTTTTGAGAGCAATTACGTGGTTCCCAGGAATCGAACTTCTGACCTTTGGAAGGGCAACCAATGCTCTTAACCACTGAGCTGTCTCTCCAGCTCTTCTTACTGTAGCCAAAAGAGGGCACAAGACCTCATGGCAGATGGTTGTGACCCGTTATGTGGTCGCCTGGAATTGAATTCAGGAGGTTGGAAGAGCAGGCAATTCTCTTAACCATTGAGCCATCTCTCTTGCATCTTCCTTCTGTTGCCAGTAGAGGGCACCAAACCTCCTTTTGAGAGCAATTATGTGGTTGCCAGGAATCGAACTTCTGACCTTTGGAAGGGCAGGCAAAGCTCTTAACCACTGAGCTATCTCCCCAGCTCTTCTTTCTGTATCCAAAAGAGGGCACAAGACCTCATTGCAGATGGTTGTGAGCCATTATGTGGTTGCCTGGAATTCAGTTCAGGAGGTTGGAAGAGCAGGCAATGTTCTTAACCACTGAGCCATCTCTCCAACCCGTTTTTCAACTTCTTGAACTAAACCAGGTTTACTCAATGTGGTGTGTGGATCATATCTGCATTCCACTAACATGTGGAGTACAGGGGTCTCCATGGACATATTGGCCGTTCGCGTACCTCATAGATGAAGTCTAGATAAATTGTTTGTCTGGCTTTAAATTGGTAAACCTTTTGCTGGTGTTTGTCGTCCTTTGGATGTCTTGGATGTGAGTTCTTCTTAAGGAACATGAACATGCCTGTATTTTCTTCTTCTAACCATCTTTCCTCATTCTGCTTGGTGGTGTCCCTGAAGCATGCAGGCTCATGCTGATAGAGCTGTGAGTCTTTATTATCCTAACAAAATGTGTTGCCTGATTCTGAGACAACAACGTGGGCCCTGGCTGTATGTGTCCACTTGGCCTCATCAACCTCAGCAGGCAATGCTCTTAACCACTGAGCCATCTCTCCTGCCTCTTCCTTCTGTTGCCAGTAGAGGGCACCAAACCTCATTTTGAGAGCAATTATGTGATTTCCAGGAATCGAACTTCTGAACTTTGGAAGAGCAGGCAATGCTCTTAACCACTGAGCCATCTCTCCTGCCTCTCCCCTCTGTTGCCAGTAGAGGGCACCAAACCTCATTTTGAGAGCAACTATGTGATTCCCAGGAATCCAACTTCTGACCTTTGGAAGAGCAGGCAATGCTCTTAACCACTGAGCCATCTCTCCAACCCGTTTTTCAACTTCTTTTACTAAACCAGGTTTACTCAATGTGGTGTGTGGATCACATCTCCATTTCCCTAACACGTGGAGTACAGGGGTCTCCGTGGACCTATTGGCCGTTCGTGTACCTCATAGAGGAGGTCTAGATAAATTGTTTCTCTGGCTTAAAATTGGTACACCTTTTGCTGGTGTTTGTCGTCCTTTGGATGTCTTGGATGTGAGTTCTTCTTCAGGAACATGAACATGCCTGTATTTTCTTCTTCTAGTCATCTTGCCTTACTCTCCTTGGTGTTGTCTCTGAAGCACGCTGGCTCGTGGTGATAGAGCTGTGAGCCTTTAACATCCTAACAAAAGCTTTTGCCTCATTCAGTCACAACAACGCGGGCCCTGGCCCTTGGCCCTGACTCTATGTCTGTATGTGGTCTCATCAAACTCAGCAGGCAATGCTCTTTACCACAGAGCCATCTCTCTTGCCTCTTCCTTGTGGTGCCACTAGAGGGCGCCAAACCTCCTTTTGAGAGCAATTATTTGGTAGCCAGGAATCGAACTTCTGACCTTCGGAAGGGCAGCCAATGTTCTTAACCACTGACCTATCTCTCCAGCTTTTCTTACTGTAGCCAAAAGAGGGCACAAGACCTCATGGCAGATGGTTGTGAATCATTATGTGGTTGCCTGCAATTGATTTCAGGAGGTTCTAAGAGCAGGCAATGCTCTTAAGCACTGAACCATCTCTCATGCCTCTTCTTTTTTGCCAGTAAAGGGCACCAAATCTACCTTTTGAGAGCAATTATGGGATTGCCAGGAATGGAACTTCTGACCTTTGGTAGGGCAGCCAAAGCTCTTATCCACTGAGCTAACACCCCAGCTCTTATTTTTGTATCCAAAAGAGGGCACAAGACCTCATTGCAGATGGTTGTGAGCCATTATGTGGTTGCCTGGAATTGAATTCAGGAGGTTGGAAGAGGAGGCAATGATCTTAACCACGGAGCCATCTCTCATGCCTCTTCCTTATGTTGCCAGTAGAGGGCACCAAACCTCCTTTTGAGAGCAATTATGTGATTTCCAGGAATCGAACTTCTGACCTTTGGAAGAGCAGGCAATGCTCTTAACCACTGAGCCATCTCTCCAACCCGTTTTTCAACTTCTTTTACTAAACCAGCTTTAGTCAATGTGGTGTGTGGATCACATCTCCATTTCCCTGACGTGTGGAGTACAGGGGTCTGCATGGACCTATTGGCCATTCATGTACCTCATAGAGGAGGTCTAGATAAATTGTTTCTCTGGCTTTAAATAGGTTAACATTTTGCTGGTGTTTGTAGTCCTTTGATTGTCTTGGATATGAGTTCTTCTTCACGCACATGAACATGCCAATATTTTCTTCTTCTAGCCATCTTGCCTTACTCTCCTTGGTGTTGTCTCTGAAGCACGCTGGCTCATGGTGATAGAGCTGTGAGTCTTTAACATCCTAACAAGAGCTTTTGCCTCATTCAGTCACAACAACGTGGGCCCTGGCCCTGTGCCCCGACTCTATGTCTGTTCTTGGCCTCATCAAACTCAGCAGGCAAAGCTCTTTACCACAGAGCCATCTTTCCTGCCTCTTCCTTGTGGTGCCACTAGAGGGCGCCAAACCTCCTTTTGAGAGCAATTACGTGGTTCCCAGGAATCGAACTTCTGACCTTTGGAAGGGCAACCAATGCTCTTAACCACTGAGCTGTCTCTCCAGCTCTTCTTACTGTAGCCAAAAGAGGGCACAAGACCTCATGGCAGATGGTTGTGACCCGTTATGTGGTCGCCTGGAATTGAATTCGGGAGGTTGCAAGAGCAGGCAATTCTCTTAACCATTGAGCCATCTCTCTTGCATCTTCCTTCTGTTGCCAGTAGAGGGCACCAAACCTCCTTTTGAGAGCAATTATGTGGTTGCCAGGAATCGAACTTCTGACCTTTGGAAGGGCAGGCAAAGCTCTTAACCACTGAGCTATCTCCCCAGCTCTTCTTTCTGTATCCAAAAGAGGGCACAAGACCTCATTGCAGATGGTTGTGAGCCATTATGTGGTTGCCTGGAATTCAGTTCAGGAGGTTGGAAGAGCAGGCAATGTTCTTAACCACTGAGCCATCTCTCCAACCCGTTTTTCAACTTCTTGAACTAAAATAGGTTTACTCAATGTGGTGTGTGGATCATATCTGCATTCCACTAACATGTGGAGTACAGGGGTCTCCATGGACATATTGGCCGTTCGCGTACCTCATAGATGAAGTCTAGATAAATTGTTTGTCTGGCTTTAAATTGGTAAACCTTTTGCTGGTGTTTGTCGTCCTTTGGATGTCTTGGATGTGAGTTCTTCTTAAGGAACATGAACATGCCTGTATTTTCTTCTTCTAACCATCTTTCCTCATTCTGCTTGGTGGTGTCCCTGAAGCATGCAGGCTCATGCTGATAGAGCTGTGAGTCTTTATTATCCTAACAAAATGTGTTGCCTGATTCTGAGACAACAACGTGGGCCCTGGCTGTATGTGTCCACTTGGCCTCATCAACCTCAGCAGGCAATGCTCTTAACCACTGAGCCATCTCTCCTGCCTCTTCCTTCTGTTGCCAGTAGAGGGCACCAAACCTCATTTTGAGAGCAATTATGTGATTTCCAGGAATCGAACTTCTGAACTTTGGAAGAGCAGGCAATGCTCTTAACCACTGAGCCATCTCTCCTGCCTCTCCCCTCTGTTGCCAGTAGAGGGCACCAAACCTCATTTTGAGAGCAACAATGTGATTCCCAGGAATCCAACTTCTGACCTTTGGAAGAGCAGGCAATGCTCTTAACCACTGAGCCATTTCTCCAACCCGTTTTTCAACTTCTATTACTAAACCAGGTTTACTCAATGTGGTGTGTGGATCACATCTCCATTTCCCTAACACGTGGAGTACAGGGGTCTCCGTGGACCTATTGGCCGTTCGTGTACCTCATAGAGGAGGTCTAGATAAATTGTTTCTCTGGCTTAAAATTGGTACACCTTTTGCTGGTGTTTGTCGTCCTTTGGATGTCTTGGATGTGAGTTCTTCTTCAGGTTCATGAACATGCCTGTATTTTCTTCTTCTAGTCATCTTGCCTTACTCTCCTTGGTGTTGTCTCTGAAGCACGCTGGCTCGTGGTGATAGAGCTGTGAGCCTTTAACATCCTAACAAAAGCTTTTGCCTCATTCAGTCACAACAACGCGGGCCCTAGCCCTTGGCCCTGACTCTATGTCTGTATGTGGTCTCATCAAACTCAGCAGGCAATGCTCTTTACCACAGAGCCATCTCTCTTGCCTCTTCCTTGTGGTGCCACTAGAGGGCGCCAAACCTCCTTTTGAGAGCAATTATTTGGTAGCCAGGAATCGAACTTCTGACCTTCGGAAGGGCAGCCAATGTTCTTAACCACTGACCTATCTCTCCAGCTTTTCTTACTGTAGCCAAAAGAGGGCACAAGACCTCATGGCAGATGGTTGTGAATCATTATGTGGTTGCCTGCAATTGATTTCAGGAGGTTCTAAGAGCAGGCAATGCTCTTAAGCACTGAACCATCTCTCATGCCTCTTCTTTTTTGCCAGTAAAGGGCACCAAATCTACCTTTTGAGAGCAATTATGGGATTGCCAGGAATGGAACTTCTGACGTTTGGAAGGGCAGCCAAAGCTCTTATCCACTGAGCTAACACCCCAGCTCTTATTTTTGTATCCAAAAGAGGGCACAAGACCTCATTGCAGATGGTTGTGAGCCATTATGTGGTTGCCTGGAATTGAATTCAGGAGGTTGGAAGAGGAGGCAATGATCTTAACCACGGAGCCATCTCTCATGCCTCTTCCTTATGTTGCCAGTAGAGGGCACCAAACCTCCTTTTGAGAGCAATTATGTGATTTCCAGGAATCGAACTTCTGACCTTTGGAAGAGCAGGCAATGCTCTTAACCACTGAGCCATCTCTCCAACCCGTTTTTCAACTTCTTTTACTAAACCAGCTTTAGTCAATGTGGTGTGTGGATCACATCTCCATTTCCCTGACGTGTGGAGTACAGGGGTCTGCATGGACCTATTGGCCATTCATGTACCTCATAGAGGAGGTCTAGATAAATTGTTTCTCTGGCTTTAAATAGGTTAACATTTTGCTGGTGTTTGTAGTCCTTTGATTGTCTTGGATATGAGGTCTTCTTCAGGCACATGAACATGCCAATATTTTCTTCTTCTAGCCATCTTGCCTTACTCTCCTTGGTGTTGTCTCTGAAGCACGCTGGCTCATGGTGATAGAGCTGTGAGTCTTTAACATCCTAACAAGAGCTTTTGCCTCATTCAGTCACAACAACGTGGGCCCTGGCCCTGTGCCCCGACTCTATGTCTGTTCTTGGCCTCATCAAACTCAGCAGGCAAAGCTCTTTACCACAGAGCCATCTTTCCTGCCTCTTCCTTGTGGTGCCACTAGAGGGCGCCAAACCTCCTTTTGAGAGCAATTACGTGGTTCCCAGGAATCGAACTTCTGACATTTGGAAGAGCAACCAATGCTCTTAACCACTGAGCTGTCTCTCCAGCTCTTCTTACTGTAGCCAAAAGAGGGCACAAGACCTCATGGCAGATGGTTGTGACCCGTTATGTGGTCGCCTGGAATTGAATTCGGGAGGTGGAAGAGCAGGCAATTCTCTTAACCATTGAGCCATCTCTCTTGCATCTTCCTTCTGTTGCCAGTAGAGGGCACCAAACCTCCTTTTGAGAGCAATTATGTGGTTGCCAGGAATCGAACTTCTGACCTTTGGAAGGGCAGGCAAAGCTCTTAACCACTGAGCTATCTCCCCAGCTCTTCTTTCTGTATCCAAAAGAGGGCACAAGACCTCATTGCAGATGGTTGTGAGCCATTATGTGGTTGCCTGGAATTCAGTTCAGGAGGTTGGAAGAGCAGGCAATGTTCTTAACCACTGAGCCATCTCTCCAACCCGTTTTTCAACTCTTGAACTAAACCAGGTTTACTCAATGTGGTGTGTGGATCATATCTGCATTCCACTAACATGTGGAGTACAGGGGTCTCCATGGACATATTGGCCGTTCGCGTACCTCATAGATGAAGTCTAGATAAATTGTTTGTCTGGCTTTAAATTGGTAAACCTTTTGCTGGTGTTTGTCGTCCTTTGGATGTCTTGGATGTGAGTTCTTCTTAAGGAACATGAACATGCCTGTATTTTCTTCTTCTAACCATCTTTCCTCATTCTGCTTGGTGGTGTCCCTGAAGCATGCAGGCTCATGCTGATAGAGCTGTGAGTCTTTATTATCCTAACAAAATGTGTTGCCTGATTCTGAGACAACAACGTGGGCCCTGGCTGTATGTGTCCACTTGGCCTCATCAACCTCAGCAGGCAATGCTCTTAACCACTGAGCCATCTCTCCTGCCTCTTCCTTCTGTTGCCAGTAGAGGGCACCAAACCTCATTTTGAGAGCAATTATGTGATTTCCAGGAATCGAACTTCTGAACTTTGGAAGAGCAGGCAATGCTCTTAACCACTGAGCCATCTCTCCTGCCTCTCCCCTCTGTTGCCAGTAGAGGGCACCAAACCTCATTTTGAGAGCAACAATGTGATTCCCAGGAATCCAACTTCTGACCTTTGGAAGAGCAGGCAATGCTCTTAACCACTGAGCCATTTCTCCAACCCGTTTTTCAACTTCTATTACTAAACCAGGTTTACTCAATGTGGTGTGTGGATCACATCTCCATTTCCCTAACACGTGGAGTACAGGGGTCTCCGTGGACCTATTGGCCGTTCGTGTACCTCATAGAGGATGTCTAGATAAATTGTTTCTCTGGCTTAAAATTGGTACACCTTTTGCTGGTGTTTGTCGTCCTTTGGATGTCTTGGATGTGAGTTCTTCTTCAGGTTCATGAACATGCCTGTATTTTCTTCTTCTAGTCATCTTGCCTTACTCTCCTTGGTGTTGTCTCTGAAGCACGCTGGCTCGTGGTGATAGAGCTGTGAGCCTTTAACATCCTAACAAAAGCTTTTGCCTCATTCAGTCACAACAACGCGGGCCCTAGCCCTTGGCCCTGACTCTATGTCTGTATGTGGTCTCATCAAACTCAGCAGGCAATGCTCTTTACCACAGAGCCATCTCTCTTGCCTCTTCCTTGTGGTGCCACTAGAGGGCGCCAAACCTCCTTTTGAGAGCAATTATTTGGTAGCCAGGAATCGAACTTCTGACCTTCGGAAGGGCAGCCAATGTTCTTAACCACTGACCTATCTCTCCAGCTTTTCTTACTGTAGCCAAAAGAGGGCACAAGACCTCATGGCAGATGGTTGTGAATCATTATGTGGTTGCCTGCAATTGATTTCAGGAGGTTCTAAGAGCAGGCAATGCTCTTAAGCACTGAACCATCTCTCATGCCTCTTCTTTTTTGCCAGTAAAGGGCACCAAATCTACCTTTTGAGAGCAATTATGGGATTGCCAGGAATGGAACTTCTGACGTTTGGAAGGGCAGCCAAAGCTCTTATCCACTGAGCTAACACCCCAGCTCTTATTTTTGTATCCAAAAGAGGGCACAAGACCTCATTGCAGATGGTTGTGAGCCATTATGTGGTTGCCTGGAATTGAATTCAGGAGGTTGGAAGAGGAGGCAATGATCTTAACCACGGAGCCATCTCTCATGCCTCTTCCTTATGTTGCCAGTAGAGGGCACCAAACCTCCTTTTGAGAGCAATTATGTGATTTCCAGGAATCGAACTTCTGACCTTTGGAAGAGCAGGCAATGCTCTTAACCACTGAGCCATCTCTCCAACCCGTTTTTCAACTTCTTTTACTAAACCAGCTTTAGTCAATGTGGTGTGTGGATCACATCTCCATTTCCCTGACGTGTGGAGTACAGGGGTCTGCATGGACCTATTGGCCATTCATGTACCTCATAGAGGAGGTCTAGATAAATTGTTTCTCTGGCTTTAAATAGGTTAACATTTTGCTGGTGTTTGTAGTCCTTTGATTGTCTTGGATATGAGGTCTTCTTCAGGCACATGAACATGCCAATATTTTCTTCTTCTAGCCATCTTGCCTTACTCTCCTTGGTGTTGTCTCTGAAGCACGCTGGCTCATGGTGATAGAGCTGTGAGTCTTTAACATCCTAACAAGAGCTTTTGCCTCATTCAGTCACAACAACGTGGGCCCTGGCCCTGTGCCCCGACTCTATGTCTGTTCTTGGCCTCATCAAACTCAGCAGGCAAAGCTCTTTACCACAGAGCCATCTTTCCTGCCTCTTCCTTGTGGTGCCACTAGAGGGCGCCAAACCTCCTTTTGAGAGCAATTACGTGGTTCCCAGGAATCGAACTTCTGACATTTGGAAGAGCAACCAATGCTCTTAACCACTGAGCTGTCTCTCCAGCTCTTCTTACTGTAGCCAAAAGAGGGCACAAGACCTCATGGCAGATGGTTGTGACCCGTTATGTGGTCGCCTGGAATTGAATTCGGGAGGTTGGAAGAGCAGGCAATTCTCTTAACCATTGAGCCATCTCTCTTGCATCTTCCTTCTGTTGCCAGTAGAGGGCACCAAACCTCCTTTTGAGAGCAATTATGTGGTTGCCAGGAATCGAACTTCTGACCTTTGGAAGGGCAGGCAAAGCTCTTAACCACTGAGCTATCTCCCCAGCTCTTCTTTCTGTATCCAAAAGAGGGCACAAGACCTCATTGCAGATGGTTGTGAGCCATTATGTGGTTGCCTGGAATTCAGTTCAGGAGGTTGGAAGAGCAGGCAATGTTCTTAACCACTGAGCCATCTCTCCAACCCGTTTTTCAACTCTTGAACTAAACCAGGTTTACTCAATGTGGTGTGTGGATCATATCTGCATTCCACTAACATGTGGAGTACAGGGGTCTCCATGGACATATTGGCCGTTCGCGTACCTCATAGATGAAGTCTAGATAAATTGTTTGTCTGGCTTTAAATTGGTAAACCTTTTGCTGGTGTTTGTCGTCCTTTGGATGTCTTGGATGTGAGTTCTTCTTAAGGAACATGAACATGCCTGTATTTTCTTCTTCTAACCATCTTTCCTCATTCTGCTTGGTGGTGTCCCTGAAGCATGCAGGCTCATGCTGATAGAGCTGTGAGTCTTTATTATCCTAACAAAATGTGTTGCCTGATTCTGAGACAACAACGTGGGCCCTGGCTGTATGTGTCCACTTGGCCTCATCAACCTCAGCAGGCAATGCTCTTAACCACTGAGCCATCTCTCCTGCCTCTTCCTTCTGTTGCCAGTAGAGGGCACCAAACCTCATTTTGAGAGCAATTATGTGATTTCCAGGAATCGAACTTCTGAACTTTGGAAGAGCAGGCAATGCTCTTAACCACTGAGCCATCTCTCCTGCCTCTCCCCTCTGTTGCCAGTAGAGGGCACCAAACCTCATTTTGAGAGCAACTATGTGATTCCCAGGAATCTAACTTCTGATCTTTGGAAGAGCAGGCAATGCTCTTAACCACTGAGCCATCTCTCCGACCCGTTTTTTAACTTCTTTTACTAAACCAGGTTTACTCAATGTGGTGTGTGGATCACATCTCCATTTCCCTAACACGTGGAGTACAGGGGTCTCCGTGGACCTATTGGCCGTTCGTGTACCTCATAGAGGAGGTCTAGATAAATTGTTTCTCTGGCTTAAAATTGGTACACCTTTTGCTGGTGTTTGTCGTCCTTTGGATGTCTTGGATGTGAGTTCTTCTTCAGGAACATGAACATGCCTGTATTTTCTTCTTCTAGTCATCTTGCCTTACTCTCCTTGGTGTTGTCTCTGAAGCACGCTGGCTCGTGGTGATAGAGCTGTGAGCCTTTAACATCCTAACAAAAGCTTTTGCCTCATTCAGTCACAACAACGCGGGCCCTGGCCCTTGGCCCTGACTCTATGTCTGTATGTGGTCTCATCAAACTCAGCAGGCAATGCTCTTTACCACAGAGCCATCTCTCTTGCCTCTTCCTTGTGGTGCCACTAGAGGGCGCCAAACCTCCTTTTGAGAGCAATTATTTGGTAGCCAGGAATCGAACTTCTGACCTTCGGAAGGGCAGCCAATGTTCTTAACCACTGACCTATCTCTCCAGCTTTTCTTACTGTAGCCAAAAGAGGGCACAAGACCTCATGGCAGATGGTTGTGAATCATTATGTGGTTGCCTGCCATTGATTTCAGGAGGTTCTAAGCGCAGACAATGCTCTTAAGCACTGAACCATCTCTCATGCCTCTTCTTTTTTGCCAGTAAAGGGCACCAAATCTACCTTTTGAGAGCAATTATGGGATTGCCAGGAATGGAACTTCTGACCTTTGGTAGGGCAGCCAAAGCTCTTATCCACTGAGCTAACACCCCAGCTCTTATTTTTGTATCGAAAAGAGGGCACAAGACCTCATTGCAGATGGTTGTGAGCCATTATGTGGTTGCCTGGAATTGAATTCAGGAGGTTGGAAGAGGAGGCAATGATCTTAACCACGGAGCCATCTGTCATGCTTCTTCCTTATGTTGCCAGTAGAGGGCACCAAACCTCCTTTTGAGAGCAATTATGTGATTTCCAGGAATCGAACTTCTGACCTTTGGAAGAGCAGGCAATGCTCTTAACCACTGAGCCATCTCTCCAACCCGTTTTTCAACTTCTTTTACTAAACCAGCTTTAGTCAATGTGGTGTGTGGATCACATCTCCATTTCCCTGACGTGTGGAGTACAGGGGTCTGCATGGACCTATTGGCCATTCATGTACCTCATAGAGGAGGTCTAGATAAATTGTTTCTCTGGCTTTAAATAGGTTAACATTTTGCTGGTGTTTGTAGTCCTTTGATTGTCTTGGATATGAGTTCTTCTTCAGGCACATGAACATGCCAATATTTTCTTCTTCTAGCCATCTTGCCTTACTCTCCTTGGTGTTGTCTCTGAAGCACGCTGGCTCATGGTGATAGAGCTGTGAGTCTTTAACATCCTAACAAGAGCTTTTGCCTCATTCAGTCACAACAACGTGGGCCCTGGCCCTGTGCCCCGACTCTATGTCTGTTCTTGGCCTCATCAAACTCAGCAGGCAAAGCTCTTTACCACAGAGCCATCTTTCCTGCCTCTTCCTTGTGGTGCCACTAGAGGGCGCCAAACCTCCTTTTGAGAGCAATTACGTGGTTCCCAGGAATCGAACTTCTGACCTTTGGAAGGGCAACCAATGCTCTTAACCACTGAGCTGTCTCTCCAGCTCTTCTTACTGTAGCCAAAAGAGGGCACAAGACCTCATGGCAGATGGTTGTGACCCGTTATGTGGTCGCCTGGAATTGAATTCGGGAGGTTGCAAGAGCAGGCAATTCTCTTAACCATTGAGCCATCTCTCTTGCATCTTCCTTCTGTTGCCAGTAGAGGGCACCAAACCTCCTTTTGAGAGCAATTATGTGGTTGCCAGGAATCGAACTTCTGACCTTTGGAAGGGCAGGCAAAGCTCTTAACCACTGAGCTATCTCCCCAGCTCTTCTTTCTGTATCCAAAAGAGGGCACAAGACCTCATTGCAGATGGTTGTGAGCCATTATGTGGTTGCCTGGAATTCAGTTCAGGAGGTTGGAAGAGCAGGCAATGTTCTTAACCACTGAGCCATCTCTCCAACCCGTTTTTCAACTCTTGAACTAAACCAGGTTTACTCAATGTGGTGTGTGGATCATATCTGCATTCCACTAACATGTGGAGTACAGGGGTCTCCATGGACATATTGGCCGTTCGCGTACCTCATAGATGAAGTCTAGATAAATTGTTTGTCTGGCTTTAAATTGGTAAACCTTTTGCTGGTGTTTGTCGTCCTTTGGATGTCTTGGATGTGAGTTCTTCTTAAGGAACATGAACATGCCTGTATTTTCTTCTTCTAACCATCTTTCCTCATTCTGCTTGGTGGTGTCCCTGAAGCATGCAGGCTCATGCTGATAGAGCTGTGAGTCTTTTTTATCCTAACAAAATGTGTTGCCTGATTCTGAGACAACAACGTGGGCCCTGGCTGTATGTGTCCACTTGGCCTCATCAACCTCAGCAGGCAATGCTCTTAACCACTGAGCCATCTCTCCTGCCTCTTCCTTCTGTTGCCAGTAGAGGGCACCAAACCTCATTTTGAGAGCAATTATGTGATTTCCAGGAATCGAACTTCTGAACTTTGGAAGAGCAGGCAATGCTCTTAACCACTGAGCCATCTCTCCTGCCTCTCCCCTCTGTTGCCAGTAGAGGGCACCAAACCTCATTTTGAGAGCAACTATGTGATTCCCAGGAATCTAACTTCTGATCTTTGGAAGAGCAGGCAATGCTCTTAACCACTGAGCCATCTCTCCGACCCGTTTTTTAACTTCTTTTACTAAACCAGGTTTACTCAATGTGGTGTGTGGATCACATCTCCATTTCCCTAACACGTGGAGTACAGGGGTCTCCGTGGACCTATTGGCCGTTCGTGTACCTCATAGAGGAGGTCTAGATAAATTGTTTCTCTGGCTTAAAATTGGTACACCTTTTGCTGGTGTTTGTCGTCCTTTGGATGTCTTGGATGTGAGTTCTTCTTCAGGAACATGAACATGCCTGTATTTTCTTCTTCTAGTCATCTTGCCTTACTCTCCTTGGTGTTGTCTCTGAAGCACGCTGGCTCGTGGTGATAGAGCTGTGAGCCTTTAACATCCTAACAAAAGCTTTTGCCTCATTCAGTCACAACAACGCGGGCCCTGGCCCTTGGCCCTGACTCTATGTCTGTATGTGGTCTCATCAAACTCAGCAGGCAATGCTCTTTACCACAGAGCCATCTCTCTTGCCTCTTCCTTGTGGTGCCACTAGAGGGCGCCAAACCTCCTTTTGAGAGCAATTATTTGGTAGCCAGGAATCGAACTTCTGACCTTCGGAAGGGCAGCCAATGTTCTTAACCACTGACCTATCTCTCCAGCTTTTCTTACTGTAGCCAAAAGAGGGCACAAGACCTCATGGCAGATGGTTGTGAATCATTATGTGGTTGCCTGCCATTGTTTTCAGGAGGTTCTAAGCGCAGACAATGCTCTTAAGCACTGAACCATCTCTCATGCCTCTTCTTTTTTGCCAGTAAAGGGCACCAAATCTACCTTTTGAGAGCAATTATGGGATTGCCAGGAATGGAACTTCTGACCTTTGGTAGGGCAGCCAAAGCTCTTATCCACTGAGCTAACACCCCAGCTCTTATTTTTGTATCGAAAAGAGGGCACAAGACCTCATTGCAGATGGTTGTGAGCCATTATGTGGTTGCCTGGAATTGAATTCAGGAGGTTGGAAGAGGAGGCAATGATCTTAACCACGGAGCCATCTGTCATGCTTCTTCCTTATGTTGCCAGTAGAGGGCACCAAACCTCCTTTTGAGAGCAATTATGTGATTTCCAGGAATCGAACTTCTGACCTTTGGAAGAGCAGGCAATGCTCTTAACCACTGAGCCATCTCTCCAACCCGTTTTTCAACTTCTTTTACTAAACCAGCTTTAGTCAATGTGGTGTGTGGATCACATCTCCATTTCCCTGACGTGTGGAGTACAGGGGTCTGCATGGACCTATTGGCCATTCATGTACCTCATAGAGGAGGTCTAGATAAATTGTTTCTCTGGCTTTAAATAGGTTAACATTTTGCTGGTGTTTGTAGTCCTTTGATTGTCTTGGATATGAGTTCTTCTTCAGGCACATGAACATGCCAATATTTTCTTCTTCTAGCCATCTTGCCTTACTCTCCTTGGTGTTGTCTCTGAAGCACGCTGGCTCATGGTGATAGAGCTGTGAGTCTTTAACATCCTAACAAGAGCTTTTGCCTCATTCAGTCACAACAACGTGGGCCCTGGCCCTGTGCCCCGACTCTATGTCTGTTCTTGGCCTCATCAAACTCAGCAGGCAAAGCTCTTTACCACAGAGCCATCTTTCCTGCCTCTTCCTTGTGGTGCCACTAGAGGGCGCCAAACCTCCTTTTGAGAGCAATTACGTGGTTCCCAGGAATCGAACTTCTGACCTTTGGAAGGGCAACCAATGCTCTTAACCACTGAGCTGTCTCTCCAGCTCTTCTTACTGTAGCCAAAAGAGGGCACAAGACCTCATGGCAGATGGTTGTGACCCGTTATGTGGTCGCCTGGAATTGAATTCGGGAGGTTGGAAGAGCAGGCAATTCTCTTAACCATTGAGCCATCTCTCTTGCATCTTCCTTCTGTTGCCAGTAGAGGGCACCAAACCTCCTTTTGAGAGCAATTATGTGGTTGCCAGGAATCGAACTTCTGACCTTTGGAAGGGCAGGCAAAGCTCTTAACCACTGAGCTATCTCCCCAGCTCTTCTTTCTGTATCCAAAAGAGGGCACAAGACCTCATTGCAGATGGTTGTGAGCCATTGTGTGGTTGCCTGGAATTCAGTTCAGGAGGTTGGAAGAGCAGGCAATGTTCTTAACCACTGAGCCATCTCTCCAACCCGTTTTTCAAGTTCTTGAACTAAACCAGGTTTACTCAATGTGGTGTGTGGATCATATCTGCATTCCACTAACATGTGGAGTACAGGGGTCTCCATGGACATATTGGCCGTTCGCGTACCTCATAGATGAAGTCTAGATAAATTGTTTGTCTGGCTTTAAATTGGTAAACCTTTTGCTGGTGTTTGTCGTCCTTTGGATGTCTTGGATGTGAGTTCTTCTTAAGGAACATGAACATGCCTGTATTTTCTTCTTCTAACCATCTTTCGTCATTCTGCTTGGTGGTGTCCCTGAAGCATGCAGGCTCATGCTGATAGAGCTGTGAGTCTTTATTATCCTAACAAAATGTGTTGCCTGATTCTGAGACAACAACGTGGGCCCTGGCTGTATGTGTCCACTTGGCCTCATCAACCTCAGCAGGCAATGCTCTTAACCACTGAGCCATCTCTCCTGCCTCTTCCTTCTGTTGCCAGTAGAGGGCACCAAACCTCATTTTGAGAGCAATTATGTGATTTCCAGGAATCGAACTTCTGAACTTTGGAAGAGCAGGCAATGCTCTTAACCACTGAGCCATCTCTCCTGCCTCTCCCCTCTGTTGCCAGTAGAGGGCACCAAACCTCATTTTGAGAGCAACTATGTGATTCCCAGGAATCCAACTTCTGACCTTTGGAAGAGCAGGCAATACTCTTAACCACTGAGCCATCTCTCCAACCCGTTTTTCAACTTCTTTTACTAAACCAGGTTTACTCAATGTGGTGTGTGGATCACATCTCCATTTCCCTAACACGTGGAGTACAGGGGTCTCCGTGGACCTATTGGCCGTTCGTGTACCTCATAGAGGAGGTCTAGATAAATTGTTTCTCTGGCTTAAAATTGGTACACCATTTGCTGGTGTTTGTCGTCCTTTGGATGTCTTGGATGTGAGTTCTTCTTCAGGAACATGAACATGCCTGTATTTTCTTCTTCTAGTCATCTTGCCTTACTCTCCTTGGTGTTGTCTCTGAAGCACGCTGGCTCGTGGTGATAGAGCTGTGAGCCTTTAACATCCTAACAAAAGCTTTTGCCTCATTCAGTCACAACAACGCGGGCCCTGGCCCTTGGCCCTGACTCTATGTCTGTATGTGGTCTCATCAAACTCAGCAGGCAATGCTCTTTACCACAGAGCCATCTCTCTTGCCTCTTCCTTGTGGTGCCACTAGAGCGCGCCAAACCTCCTTTTGAGAGCAATTATTTGGTAGCCAGGAATCGAACTTCTGACCTTCGGAAGGGCAGCCAATGTTCTTAACCACTGACCTATCTCTCCAGCTTTTCTTACTGTAGCCAAAAGAGGGCACAAGACCTCATGGCAGATGGTTGTGAATCATTATGTGGTTGCCTGCAATTGATTTCAGGAGGTTCTAAGCGCAGGCAATGCTCTTAAGCACTGAACCATCTCTCATGCCTCTTCTTTTTTGCCAGTAAAGGGCACCAAATCTACCTTTTGAGAGCAATTATGGGATTGCCAGGAATGGAACTTCTGACCTTTGGTAGGGCAGCCAAAGCTCTTATCCACTGAGCTAACACCCCAGCTCTTATTTTTGTATCGAAAAGAGGGCACAAGACCTCATTGCAGATGGTTGTGAGCCATTATGTGGTTGCCTGGAATTGAATTCAGGAGGTTGGAAGAGGAGGCAATGATCTTAACCACGGAGCCATCTGTCATGCTTCTTCCTTATGTTGCCAGTAGAGGGCACCAAACCTCCTTTTGAGAGCAATTATGTGATTTCCAGGAATCGAACTTCTGACCTTTGGAAGAGCAGGCAATGCTCTTAACCACTGAGCCATCTCTCCAACCCGTTTTTCAACTTCTTTTACTAAACCAGCTTTAGTCAATGTGGTGTGTGGATCACATCTCCATTTCCCTGACGTGTGGAGTACAGGGGTCTGCATGGACCTATTGGCCATTCATGTACCTCATAGAGGAGGTCTAGATAAATTGTTTCTCTGGCTTTAAATAGGTTAACATTTTGCTGGTGTTTGTAGTCCTTTGATTGTCTTGGATATGAGTTCTTCTTCAGGCACATGAACATGCCAATATTTTCTTCTTCTAGCCATCTTGCCTTACTCTCCTTGGTGTTGTCTCTGAAGCACGCTGGCTCATGGTGATAGAGCTGTGAGTCTTTAACATCCTAACAAGAGCTTTTGCCTCATTCAGTCACAACAACGTGGGCCCTGGCCCTGTGCCCCGACTCTATGTCTGTTCTTGGCCTCATCAAACTCAGCAGGCAAAGCTCTTTACCACAGAGCCATCTTTCCTGCCTCTTCCTTGTGGTGCCACTAGAGGGCGCCAAACCTCCTTTTGAGAGCAATTACGTGGTTCCCAGGAATCGAACTTCTGACCTTTGGAAGGGCAACCAATGCTCTTAACCACTGAGCTGTCTCTCCAGCTCTTCTTACTGTAGCCAAAAGAGGGCACAAGACCTCATGGCAGATGGTTGTGACCCGTTATGTGGTCGCCTGGAATTGAATTCGGGAGGTTGGAAGAGCAGGCAATTCTCTTAACCATTGAGCCATCTCTCTTGCATCTTCCTTCTGTTGCCAGTAGAGGGCACCAAACCTCCTTTTGAGAGCAATTATGTGGTTGCCAGGAATCGAACTTCTGACCTTTGGAAGGGCAGGCAAAGCTCTTAACCACTGAGCTATCTCCCCAGCTCTTCTTTCTGTATCCAAAAGAGGGCACAAGACCTCATTGCAGATGGTTGTGAGCCATTGTGTGGTTGCCTGGAATTCAGTTCAGGAGGTTGGAAGAGCAGGCAATGTTCTTAACCACTGAGCCATCTCTCCAACCCGTTTTTCAAGTTCTTGAACTAAACCAGGTTTACTCAATGTGGTGTGTGGATCATATCTGCATTCCACTAACATGTGGAGTACAGGGGTCTCCATGGACATATTGGCCGTTCGCGTACCTCATAGATGAAGTCTAGATAAATTGTTTGTCTGGCTTTAAATTGGTAAACCTTTTGCTGGTGTTTGTCGTCCTTTGGATGTCTTGGATGTGAGTTCTTCTTAAGGAACATGAACATGCCTGTATTTTCTTCTTCTAACCATCTTTCGTCATTCTGCTTGGTGGTGTCCCTGAAGCATGCAGGCTCATGCTGATAGAGCTGTGAGTCTTTATTATCCTAACAAAATGTGTTGCCTGATTCTGAGACAACAACGTGGGCCCTGGCTGTATGTGTCCACTTGGCCTCATCAACCTCAGCAGGCAATGCTCTTAACCACTGAGCCATCTCTCCTGCCTCTTCCTTCTGTTGCCAGTAGAGGGCACCAAACCTCATTTTGAGAGCAATTATGTGATTTCCAGGAATCGAACTTCTGACCTTTGGAAGAGCAGGCAATGCTCTTAACCACTGAGCCATCTCTCCAACCCGTTTTTCAACTTCTTTTACTAAACCAGGTTTACTCAATGTGGTGTGTGGATCACATCTCCATTTCCCTAACACGTGGAGTACAGGGGTCTCCGTGGACCTATTGGCCGTTCGTGTACCTCATAGAGGAGGTCTAGATAAATTGTTTCTCTGGCTTAAAATTGGTACACCTTTTGCTGGTGTTTGTCGTCCTTTGGATGTCTTGGATGTGAGTTCTTCTTCAGGAACATGAACATGCCTGTATTTTCTTCTTCTAGTCATCTTGCCTTACTCTCCTTGGTGTTGTCTCTGAAGCACGCTGGCTCGTGGTGATAGAGCTGTGAGCCTTTAACATCCTAACAAAAGCTTTTGCCTCATTCAGTCACAACAACGCGGGCCCTGGCCCTTGGCCCTGACTCTATGTCTGTATGTGGTCTCATCAAACTCAGCAGGCAATGCTCTTTACCACAGAGCCATCTCTCTTGCCTCTTCCTTGTGGTGCCACTAGAGGGCGCCAAACCTCCTTTTGAGAGCAATTATTTGGTAGCCAGGAATCGAACTTCTGACCTTCGGAAGGGCAGCCAATGTTCTTAACCACTGACCTATCTCTCCAGCTTTTCTTACTGTAGCCAAAAGAGGGCACAAGACCTCATGGCAGATGGTTGTGAATCATTATGTGGTTGCCTGCAATTGATTTCAGGAGGGTCTAAGCGCAGGCAATGCTCTTAAGCACTGAACCATCTCTCATGCCTCTTCTTTTTTGCCAGTAAAGGGCACCAAATCTACCTTTTGAGAGCAATTATGGGATTGCCAGGAATGGAACTTCTGACCTTTGGTAGGGCAGCCAAAGCTCTTATCCACTGAGCTAACACCCCAGCTCTTATTTTTGTATCGAAAAGAGGGCACAAGACCTCATTGCAGATGGTTGTGAGCCATTATGTGGTTGCCTGGAATTGAATTCAGGAGGTTGGAAGAGGAGGCAATGATCTTAACCACGGAGCCATCTCTCATGCCTCTTCCTTATGTTGCCAGTAGAGGGCACCAAACCTCCTTTTGAGGGCAATTTTGTGATTTCCAGGAATCGAACTTCTGACCTTTGGAAGAGCAGGCAATGCTCTTAACCACTGAGCCATCTCTCCAACCCGTTTTTCAACTTCTTTTACTAAACCAGCTTTAGTCAATGTGGTGTGTGGATCACATCTCCATTTCCCTGACGTGTGGAGTACAGGGGTCTGCATGGACCTATTGGCCATTCATGTACCTCATAGAGGAGGTCTAGATAAATTGTTTCTCTGGCTTTAAATAGGTTAACATTTTGCTGGTGTTTGTAGTCCTTTGATTGTCTTGGATATGAGTTCTTCTTCAGGCACATGAACATGCCAATATTTTCTTCTTCTAGCCATCTTGCCTTACTCTCCTTGGTGTTGTCTCTGAAGCACGCTGGCTCATGGTGATAGAGCTGTGAGTCTTTAACATCCTAACAAGAGCTTTTGCCTCATTCAGTCACAACAACGTGGGCCCTGGCCCTGTGCCCCGACTCTATGTCTGTTCTTGGCCTCATCAAACTCAGCAGGCAAAGCTCTTTACCACAGAGCCATCTTTCCTGCCTCTTCCTTGTGGTGCCACTAGAGGGCGCCAAACCTCCTTTTGAGAGCAATTACGTGGTTCCCAGGAATCGAACTTCTGACCTTTGGAAGGGCAACCAATGCTCTTAACCACTGAGCTGTCTCTCCAGCTCTTCTTACTGTAGCCAAAAGAGGGCACAAGACCTCATGGCAGATGGTTGTGACCCGTTATGTGGTCGCCTGGAATTGAATTCAGGAGGTTGGAAGAGCAGGCAATTCTCTTAACCATTGAGCCATCTCTCTTGCATCTTCCTTCTGTTGCCAGTAGAGGGCACCAAACCTCCTTTTGAGAGCAATTATGTGGTTGCCAGGAATCGAACTTCTGACCTTTGGAAGGGCAGGCAAAGCTCTTAACCACTGAGCTATCTCCCCAGCTCTTCTTTCTGTATCCAAAAGAGGGCACAAGACCTCATTGCAGATGGTTGTGAGCCATTATGTGGTTGCCTGGAATTCAGTTCAGGAGGTTGGAAGAGCAGGCAATGTTCTTAACCACTGAGCCATCTCTCCAACCCGTTTTTCAACTTCTTGAACTAAACCAGGTTTACTCAATGTGGTGTGTGGATCATATCTGCATTCCACTAACATGTGGAGTACAGGGGTCTCCATGGACATATTGGCCGTTCGCGTACCTCATAGATGAAGTCTAGATAAATTGTTTGTCTGGCTTTAAATTGGTAAACCTTTTGCTGGTGTTTGTCGTCCTTTGGATGTCTTGGATGTGAGTTCTTCTTAAGGAACATGAACATGCCTGTATTTTCTTCTTCTAACCATCTTTCCTCATTCTGCTTGGTGGTGTCCCTGAAGCATGCAGGCTCATGCTGATAGAGCTGTGAGTCTTTATTATCCTAACAAAATGTGTTGCCTGATTCTGAGACAACAACGTGGGCCCTGGCTGTATGTGTCCACTTGGCCTCATCAACCTCAGCAGGCAATGCTCTTAACCACTGAGCCATCTCTCCTGCCTCTTCCTTCTGTTGCCAGTAGAGGGCACCAAACCTCATTTTGAGAGCAATTATGTGATTTCCAGGAATCGAACTTCTGAACTTTGGAAGAGCAGGCAATGCTCTTAACCACTGAGCCATCTCTCCTGCCTCTCCCCTCTGTTGCCAGTAGAGGGCACCAAACCGCATTTTGAGAGCAACTATGTGATTCCCAGGAATCCAACTTCTGACCTTTGGAAGAGCAGGCAATGCTCTTAACCACTGAGCCATCTCTCCAACCCGTTTTTCAACTTCTTTTACTAAACCAGGTTTACTCAATGTGGTGTGTGGATCACATCTCCATTTCCCTAACACGTGGAGTACAGGGGTCTCCGTGGACCTATTGGCCGTTCGTGTACCTCATAGAGGAGGTCTAGATAAATTGTTTCTCTGGCTTAAAATTGGTACACCTTTTGCTGGTGTTTGTCGTCCTTTGGATGTCTTGGATGTGAGTTCTTCTTCAGGAACATGAACATGCCTGTATTTTCTTCTTCTAGTCATCTTGCCTTACTCTCCTTGGTGTTGTCTCTGAAGCACGCTGGCTCGTGGTGATAGAGCTGTGAGCCTTTAACATCCTAACAAAAGCTTTTGCCTCATTCAGTCACAACAACGCGGGCCCTGGCCCTTGGCCCTGACTCTATGTCTGTATGTGGTCTCATCAAACTCAGCAGGCAATGCTCTTTACCACAGAGCCATCTCTCTTGCCTCTTCCTTGTGGTGCCACTAGAGGGCGCCAAACCTCCTTTTGAGAGCAATTATTTGGTAGCCAGGAATCGAACTTCTGACCTTCGGAAGGGCAGCCAATGTTCTTAACCACTGACCTATCTCTCCAGCTTTTCTTACTGTAGCCAAAAGAGGGCACAAGACCTCATGGCAGATGGTTGTGAATCATTATGTGGTTGCCTGCAATTGATTTCAGGAGGGTCTAAGCGCAGGCAATGCTCTTAAGCACTGAACCATCTCTCATGCCTCTTCTTTTTTGCCAGTAAAGGGCACCAAATCTACCTTTTGAGAGCAATTATGGGATTGCCAGGAATGGAACTTCTGACCTTTGGTAGGGCAGCCAAAGCTCTTATCCACTGAGCTAACACCCCAGCTCTTATTTTTGTATCGAAAAGAGGGCACAAGACCTCATTGCA
Organism: Chionomys nivalis; assembly: GCF_950005125.1. Lineage (NCBI taxonomy): Eukaryota > Metazoa > Chordata > Mammalia > Rodentia > Cricetidae > Chionomys > Chionomys nivalis. The sequence goes on along the minus strand of NW_026646891.1, from coordinate 734,058 downwards.
GATGGTTGTGAGCCATTATGTGGTTGCCTGGAATTGAATTCAGGAGGTTGGAAGAGGAGGCAATGATCTTAACCACGGAGCCATCTCTCATGCCTCTTCCTTATGTTGCCAGTAGAGGGCACCAAACCTCCTTTTGAGAGCAATTATGTGATTTCCAGGAATCGAACTTCTGACCTTTGGAAGAGCAGGCAATGCTCTTAACCACTGAGCCATCTCTCCAACCCGTTTTTCAACTTCTTTTACTAAACCAGCTTTAGTCAATGTGGTGTGTGGATCACATCTCCATTTCCCTGACGTGTGGAGTACAGGGGTCTGCATGGACCTATTGGCCATTCATGTACCTCATAGAGGAGGTCTAGATAAATTGTTTCTCTGGCTTTAAATAGGTTAACATTTTGCTGGTGTTTGTAGTCCTTTGATTGTCTTGGATATGAGTTCTTCTTCAGGCACATGAACATGCCAATATTTTCTTCTTCTAGCCATCTTGCCTTACTCTCCTTGGTGTTGTCTCTGAAGCACGCTGGCTCATGGTGATAGAGCTGTGAGTCTTTAACATCCTAACAAGAGCTTTTGCCTCATTCAGTCACAACAACGTGGGCCCTGGCCCTGTGCCCCGACTCTATGTCTGTTCTTGGCCTCATCAAACTCAGCAGGCAAAGCTCTTTACCACAGAGCCATCTTTCCTGCCTCTTCCTTGTGGTGCCACTAGAGGGCGCCAAACCTCCTTTTGAGAGCAATTACGTGGTTCCCAGGAATCGAACTTCTGACCTTTGGAAGGGCAACCAATGCTCTTAACCACTGAGCTGTCTCTCCAGCTCTTCTTACTGTAGCCAAAAGAGGGCACAAGACCTCATGGCAGATGGTTGTGACCCGTTATGTGGTCGCCTGGAATTGAATTCAGGAGGTTGGAAGAGCAGGCAATTCTCTTAACCATTGAGCCATCTCTCTTGCATCTTCCTTCTGTTGCCAGTAGAGGGCACCAAACCTCCTTTTGAGAGCAATTATGTGGTTGCCAGGAATCGAACTTCTGACCTTTGGAAGGGCAGGCAAAGCTCTTAACCACTGAGCTATCTCCCCAGCTCTTCTTTCTGTATCCAAAAGAGGGCACAAGACCTCATTGCAGATGGTTGTGAGCCATTATGTGGTTGCCTGGAATTCAGTTCAGGAGGTTGGAAGAGCAGGCAATGTTCTTAACCACTGAGCCATCTCTCCAACCCGTTTTTCAACTTCTTGAACTAAACCAGGTTTACTCAATGTGGTGTGTGGATCATATCTGCATTCCACTAACATGTGGAGTACAGGGGTCTCCATGGACATATTGGCCGTTCGCGTACCTCATAGATGAAGTCTAGATAAATTGTTTGTCTGGCTTTAAATTGGTAAACCTTTTGCTGGTGTTTGTCGTCCTTTGGATGTCTTGGATGTGAGTTCTTCTTAAGGAACATGAACATGCCTGTATTTTCTTCTTCTAACCATCTTTCCTCATTCTGCTTGGTGGTGTCCCTGAAGCATGCAGGCTCATGCTGATAGAGCTGTGAGTCTTTATTATCCTAACAAAATGTGTTGCCTGATTCTGAGACAACAACGTGGGCCCTGGCTGTATGTGTCCACTTGGCCTCATCAACCTCAGCAGGCAATGCTCTTAACCACTGAGCCATCTCTCCTGCCTCTTCCTTCTGTTGCCAGTAGAGGGCACCAAACCTCATTTTGAGAGCAATTATGTGATTTCCAGGAATCGAACTTCTGAACTTTGGAAGAGCAGGCAATGCTCTTAACCACTGAGCCATCTCTCCTGCCTCTCCCCTCTGTTGCCAGTAGAGGGCACCAAACCTCATTTTGAGAGCAACTATGTGATTCCCAGGAATCCAACTTCTGACCTTTGGAAGAGCAGGCAATGCTCTTAACCACTGAGCCATCTCTCCAACCCGTTTTTCAACTTCTTTTACTAAACCAGGTTTACTCAATGTGGTGTGTGGATCACATCTCCATTTCCCTAACACGTGGAGTACAGGGGTCTCCGTGGACCTATTGGCCGTTCGTGTACCTCATAGAGGAGGTCTAGATAAATTGTTTCTCTGGCTTAAAATTGGTACACCTTTTGCTGGTGTTTGTCGTCCTTTGGATGTCTTGGATGTGAGTTCTTCTTCAGGAACATGAACATGCCTGTATTTTCTTCTTCTAGTCATCTTGCCTTACTCTCCTTGGTGTTGTCTCTGAAGCACGCTGGCTCGTGGTGATAGAGCTGTGAGCCTTTAACATCCTAACAAAAGCTTTTGCCTCATTCAGTCACAACAACGCGGGCCCTGGCCCTTGGCCCTGACTCTATGTCTGTATGTGGTCTCATCAAACTCAGCAGGCAATGCTCTTTACCACAGAGCCATCTCTCTTGCCTCTTCCTTGTGGTGCCACTAGAGGGCGCCAAACCTCCTTTTGAGAGCAATTATTTGGTAGCCAGGAATCGAACTTCTGACCTTCGGAAGGGCAGCCAATGTTCTTAACCACTGACCTATCTCTCCAGCTTTTCTTACTGTAGCCAAAAGAGGGCACAAGACCTCATGGCAGATGGTTGTGAATCATTATGTGGTTGCCTGCAATTGATTTCAGGAGGGTCTAAGCGCAGGCAATGCTCTTAAGCACTGAACCATCTCTCATGCCTCTTCTTTTTTGCCAGTAAAGGGCACCAAATCTACCTTTTGAGAGCAATTATGGGATTGCCAGGAATGGAACTTCTGACCTTTGGTAGGGCAGCCAAAGCTCTTATCCACTGAGCTAACACCCCAGCTCTTATTTTTGTATCCAAAAGAGGGCACAAGACCTCATTGCAGATGGTTGTGAGCCATTATGTGGTTGCCTGGAATTGAATTCAGGAGGTTGGAAGAGGAGGCAATGATCTTAACCACGGAGCCATCTCTCATGCCTCTTCCTTATGTTGCCAGTAGAGGGCACCAAACCTCCTTTTGAGGGCAATTTTGTGATTTCCAGGAATCGAACTTCTGACCTTTGGAAGAGCAGGCAATGCTCTTAACCACTGAGCCATCTCTCCAACCCGTTTTTCAACTTCTTTTACTAAACCAGCTTTAGTCAATGTGGTGTGTGGATCACATCTCCATTTCCCTGACGTGTGGAGTACAGGGGTCTGCATGGACCTATTGGCCATTCATGTACCTCATAGAGGAGGTCTAGATAAATTGTTTCTCTGGCTTTAAATAGGTTAACATTTTGCTGGTGTTTGTAGTCCTTTGATTGTCTTGGATATGAGTTCTTCTTCAGGCACATGAACATGCCAATATTTTCTTCTTCTAGCCATCTTGCCTTACTCTCCTTGGTGTTGTCTCTGAAGCACGCTGGCTCATGGTGATAGAGCTGTGAGTCTTTAACATCCTAACAAGAGCTTTTGCCTCATTCAGTCACAACAACGTGGGCCCTGGCCCTGTGCCCCGACTCTATGTCTGTTCTTGGCCTCATCAAACTCAGCAGGCAAAGCTCTTTACCACAGAGCCATCTTTCCTGCCTCTTCCTTGTGGTGCCACTAGAGGGCGCCAAACCTCCTTTTGAGAGCAATTACGTGGTTCCCAGGAATCGAACTTCTGACCTTTGGAAGGGCAACCAATGCTCTTAACCACTGAGCTGTCTCTCCAGCTCTTCTTACTGTAGCCAAAAGAGGGCACAAGACCTCATGGCAGATGGTTGTGACCCGTTATGTGGTCGCCTGGAATTGAATTCAGGAGGTTGGAAGAGCAGGCAATTCTCTTAACCATTGAGCCATCTCTCTTGCATCTTCCTTCTGTTGCCAGTAGAGGGCACCAAACCTCCTTTTGAGAGCAATTATGTGGTTGCCAGGAATCGAACTTCTGACCTTTGGAAGGGCAGGCAAAGCTCTTAACCACTGAGCTATCTCCCCAGATCTTCTTTCTGTATCCAAAAGAGGGCACAAGACCTCATTGCAGATGGTTGTGAGCCATTATGTGGTTGCCTGGAATTCAGTTCAGGAGGTTGGAAGAGCAGGCAATGTTCTTAACCACTGAGCCATCTCTCCAACCCGTTTTTCAACTTCTTGAACTAAACCAGGTTTACTCAATGTGGTGTGTGGATCATATCTGCATTCCACTAACATGTGGAGTACAGGGGTCTCCATGGACATATTGGCCGTTCGCGTACCTCATAGATGAAGTCTAGATAAATTGTTTGTCTGGCTTTAAATTGGTAAACCTTTTGCTGGTGTTTGTCGTCCTTTGGATGTCTTGGATGTGAGTTCTTCTTAAGGAACATGAACATGCCTGTATTTTCTTCTTCTAACCATCTTTCCTCATTCTGCTTGGTGGTGTCCCTGAAGCATGCAGGCTCATGCTGATAGAGCTGTGAGTCTTTATTATCCTAACAAAATGTGTTGCCTGATTCTGAGACAACAACGTGGGCCCTGGCTGTATGTGTCCACTTGGCCTCATCAACCTCAGCAGGCAATGCTCTTAACCACTGAGCCATCTCTCCTGCCTCTTCCTTCTGTTGCCAGTAGAGGGCACCAAACCTCATTTTGAGAGCAATTATGTGATTTCCAGGAATCGAACTTCTGAACTTTGGAAGAGCAGGCAATGCTCTTAACCACTGAGCCATCTCTCCTGCCTCTCCCCTCTGTTGCCAGTAGAGGGCACCAAACCGCATTTTGAGAGCAACTATGTGATTCCCAGGAATCCAACTTCTGACCTTTGGAAGAGCAGGCAATGCTCTTAACCACTGAGCCATCTCTCCAACCCGTTTTTCAACTTCTTTTACTAAACCAGGTTTACTCAATGTGGTGTGTGGATCACATCTCCATTTCCCTAACACGTGGAGTACAGGGGTCTCCGTGGACCTATTGGCCGTTCGTGTACCTCATAGAGGAGGTCTAGATAAATTGTTTCTCTGGCTTAAAATTGGTACACCTTTTGCTGGTGTTTGTCGTCCTTTGGATGTCTTGGATGTGAGTTCTTCTTCAGGAACATGAACATGCCTGTATTTTCTTCTTCTAGTCATCTTGCCTTACTCTCCTTGGTGTTGTCTCTGAAGCACGCTGGCTCGTGGTGATAGAGCTGTGAGCCTTTAACATCCTAACAAAAGCTTTTGCCTCATTCAGTCACAACAACGCGGGCCCTGGCCCTTGGCCCTGACTCTATGTCTGTATGTGGTCTCATCAAACTCAGCAGGCAATGCTCTTTACCACAGAGCCATCTCTCTTGCCTCTTCCTTGTGGTGCCACTAGAGGGCGCCAAACCTCCTTTTGAGAGCAATTATTTGGTAGCCAGGAATCGAACTTCTGACCTTCGGAAGGGCAGCCAATGTTCTTAACCACTGACCTATCTCTCCAGCTTTTCTTACTGTAGCCAAAAGAGGGCACAAGACCTCATGGCAGATGGTTGTGAATCATTATGTGGTTGCCTGCAATTGATTTCAGGAGGTTCTAAGCGCAGGCAATGCTCTTAAGCACTGAACCATCTCTCATGCCTCTTCTTTTTTGCCAGTAAAGGGCACCAAATCTACCTTTTGAGAGCAATTATGGGATTGCCAGGAATGGAACTTCTGACCTTTGGTAGGGCAGCCAAAGCTCTTATCCACTGAGCTAACACCCCAGCTCTTATTTTTGTATCGAAAAGAGGGCACAAGACCTCATTGCAGATGGTTGTGAGCCATTATGTGGTTGCCTGGAATTGAATTCAGGAGGTTGGAAGAGGAGGCAATGATCTTAACCACGGAGCCATCTCTCATGCCTCTTCCTTATGTTGCCAGTAGAGGGCACCAAACCTCCTTTTGAGAGCAATTATGTGATTTCCAGGAATCGAACTTCTGACCTTTGGAAGAGCAGGCAATGCTCTTAACCACTGAGCCATCTCTCCAACCCGTTTTTCAACTTCTTTTACTAAACCAGCTTTAGTCAATGTGGTGTGTGGATCACATCTCCATTTCCCTGACGTGTGGAGTACAGGGGTCTGCATGGACCTATTGGCCATTCATGTACCTCATAGAGGAGGTCTAGATAAATTGTTTCTCTGGCTTTAAATAGGTTAACATTTTGCTGGTGTTTGTAGTCCTTTGATTGTCTTGGATATGAGTTCTTCTTCAGGCACATGAACATGCCAATATTTTCTTCTTCTAGCCATCTTGCCTTACTCTCCTTGGTGTTGTCTCTGAAGCACGCTGGCTCATGGTGATAGAGCTGTGAGTCTTTAACATCCTAACAAGAGCTTTTGCCTCATTCAGTCACAACAACGTGGGCCCTGGCCCTGTGCCCCGACTCTATGTCTGTTCTTGGCCTCATCAAACTCAGCAGGCAAAGCTCTTTACCACAGAGCCATCTTTCCTGCCTCTTCCTTGTGGTGCCACTAGAGGGCGCCAAACCTCCTTTTGAGAGCAATTACGTGGTTCCCAGGAATCGAACTTCTGACCTTTGGAAGGGCAACCAATGCTCTTAACCACTGAGCTGTCTCTCCAGCTCTTCTTACTGTAGCCAAAAGAGGGCACAAGACCTCATGGCAGATGGTTGTGACCCGTTATGTGGTCGCCTGGAATTGAATTCGGGAGGTTGGAAGAGCAGGCAATTCTCTTAACCATTGAGCCATCTCTCTTGCATCTTCCTTCTGTTGCCAGTAGAGGGCACCAAACCTCCTTTTGAGAGCAATTATGTGGTTGCCAGGAATCGAACTTCTGACCTTTGGAAGGGCAGGCAAAGCTCTTAACCACTGAGCTATCTCCCCAGCTCTTCTTTCTGTATCCAAAAGAGGGCACAAGACCTCATTGCAGATGGTTGTGAGCCATTATGTGGTTGCCTGGAATTCAGTTCAGGAGGTTGGAAGAGCAGGCAATGTTCTTAACCACTGAGCCATCTCTCCAACCCGTTTTTCAACTTCTTGAACTAAACCAGGTTTACTCAATGTGGTGTGTGGATCATATCTGCATTCCACTAACATGTGGAGTACAGGGGTCTCCATGGACATATTGGCCGTTCGCGTACCTCATAGATGAAGTCTAGATAAATTGTTTGTCTGGCTTTAAATTGGTAAACCTTTTGCTGGTGTTTGTCGTCCTTTGGATGTCTTGGATGTGAGTTCTTCTTAAGGAACATGAACATGCCTGTATTTTCTTCTTCTAACCATCTTTCCTCATTCTGCTTGGTGGTGTCCCTGAAGCATGCAGGCTCATGCTGATAGAGCTGTGAGTCTTTATTATCCTAACAAAATGTGTTGCCTGATTCTGAGACAACAACGTGGGCCCTGGCTGTATGTGTCCACTTGGCCTCATCAACCTCAGCAGGCAATGCTCTTAACCACTGAGCCATCTCTCCTGCCTCTTCCTTCTGTTGCCAGTAGAGGGCACCAAACCTCATTTTGAGAGCAATTATGTGATTTCCAGGAATCGAACTTCTGAACTTTGGAAGAGCAGGCAATGCTCTTAACCACTGAGCCATCTCTCCTGCCTCTCCCCTCTGTTGCCAGTAGAGGGCACCAAACCTCATTTTGAGAGCAACTATGTGATTCCCAGGAATCCAACTTCTGACCTTTGGAAGAGCAGGCAATGCTCTTAACCACTGAGCCATCTCTCCAACCCGTTTTTCAACTTCTTTTACTAAACCAGGTTTACTCAATGTGGTGTGTGGATCACATCTCCATTTCCCTAACACGTGGAGTACAGGGGTCTCCGTGGACCTATTGGCCGTTCGTGTACCTCATAGAGGAGGTCTAGATAAATTGTTTCTCTGGCTTAAAATTGGTACACCTTTTGCTGGTGTTTGTCGTCCTTTGGATGTCTTGGATGTGAGTTCTTCTTCAGGAACATGAACATGCCTGTATTTTCTTCTTCTAGTCATCTTGCCTTACTCTCCTTGGTGTTGTCTCTGAAGCACGCTGGCTCGTGGTGATAGAGCTGTGAGCCTTTAACATCCTAACAAAAGCTTTTGCCTCATTCAGTCACAACAACGCGGGCCCTGGCCCTTGGCCCTGACTCTATGTCTGTATGTGGTCTCATCAAACTCAGCAGGCAATGCTCTTTACCACAGAGCCATCTCTCTTGCCTCTTCCTTGTGGTGCCACTAGAGGGCGCCAAACCTCCTTTTGAGAGCAATTATTTGGTAGCCAGGAATCGAACTTCTGACCTTCGGAAGGGCAGCCAATGTTCTTAACCACTGACCTATCTCTCCAGCTTTTCTTACTGTAGCCAAAAGAGGGCACAAGACCTCATGGCAGATGGTTGTGAATCATTATGTGGTTGCCTGCAATTGATTTCAGGAGGGTCTAAGCGCAGGCAATGCTCTTAAGCACTGAACCATCTCTCATGCCTCTTCTTTTTTGCCAGTAAAGGGCACCAAATCTACCTTTTGAGAGCAATTATGGGATTGCCAGGAATGGAACTTCTGACCTTTGGTAGGGCAGCCAAAGCTCTTATCCACTGAGCTAACACCCCAGCTCTTATTTTTGTATCCAAAAGAGGGCACAAGACCTCATTGCAGATGGTTGTGAGCCATTATGTGGTTGCCTGGAATTGAATTCAGGAGGTTGGAAGAGGAGGCAATGATCTTAACCACGGAGCCATCTCTCATGCCTCTTCCTTATGTTGCCAGTAGAGGGCACCAAACCTCCTTTTGAGGGCAATTTTGTGATTTCCAGGAATCGAACTTCTGACCTTTGGAAGAGCAGGCAATGCTCTTAACCACTGAGCCATCTCTCCAACCCGTTTTTCAACTTCTTTTACTAAACCAGCTTTAGTCAATGTGGTGTGTGGATCACATCTCCATTTCCCTGACGTGTGGAGTACAGGGGTCTGCATGGACCTATTGGCCATTCATGTACCTCATAGAGGAGGTCTAGATAAATTGTTTCTCTGGCTTTAAATAGGTTAACATTTTGCTGGTGTTTGTAGTCCTTTGATTGTCTTGGATATGAGTTCTTCTTCAGGCACATGAACATGCCAATATTTTCTTCTTCTAGCCATCTTGCCTTACTCTCCTTGGTGTTGTCTCTGAAGCACGCTGGCTCATGGTGATAGAGCTGTGAGTCTTTAACATCCTAACAAGAGCTTTTGCCTCATTCAGTCACAACAACGTGGGCCCTGGCCCTGTGCCCCGACTCTATGTCTGTTCTTGGCCTCATCAAACTCAGCAGGCAAAGCTCTTTACCACAGAGCCATCTTTCCTGCCTCTTCCTTGTGGTGCCACTAGAGGGCGCCAAACCTCCTTTTGAGAGCAATTACGTGGTTCCCAGGAATCGAACTTCTGACCTTTGGAAGGGCAACCAATGCTCTTAACCACTGAGCTGTCTCTCCAGCTCTTCTTACTGTAGCCAAAAGAGGGCACAAGACCTCATGGCAGATGGTTGTGACCCGTTATGTGGTCGCCTGGAATTGAATTCAGGAGGTTGGAAGAGCAGGCAATTCTCTTAACCATTGAGCCATCTCTCTTGCATCTTCCTTCTGTTGCCAGTAGAGGGCACCAAACCTCCTTTTGAGAGCAATTATGTGGTTGCCAGGAATCGAACTTCTGACCTTTGGAAGGGCAGGCAAAGCTCTTAACCACTGAGCTATCTCCCCAGCTCTTCTTTCTGTATCCAAAAGAGGGCACAAGACCTCATTGCAGATGGTTGTGAGCCATTATGTGGTTGCCTGGAATTCAGTTCAGGAGGTTGGAAGAGCAGGCAATGTTCTTAACCACTGAGCCATCTCTCCAACCCGTTTTTCAACTTCTTGAACTAAACCAGGTTTACTCAATGTGGTGTGTGGATCATATCTGCATTCCACTAACATGTGGAGTACAGGGGTCTCCATGGACATATTGGCCGTTCGCGTACCTCATAGATGAAGTCTAGATAAATTGTTTGTCTGGCTTTAAATTGGTAAACCTTTTGCTGGTGTTTGTCGTCCTTTGGATGTCTTGGATGTGAGTTCTTCTTAAGGAACATGAACATGCCTGTATTTTCTTCTTCTAACCATCTTTCGTCATTCTGCTTGGTGGTGTCCCTGAAGCATGCAGGCTCATGCTGATAGAGCTGTGAGTCTTTATTATCCTAACAAAATGTGTTGCCTGATTCTGAGACAACAACGTGGGCCCTGGCTGTATGTGTCCACTTGGCCTCATCAACCTCAGCAGGCAATGCTCTTAACCACTGAGCCATCTCTCCTGCCTCTTCCTTCTGTTGCCAGTAGAGGGCACCAAACCTCATTTTGAGAGCAATTATGTGATTTCCAGGAATCGAACTTCTGAACTTTGGAAGAGCAGGCAATGCTCTTAACCACTGAGCCATCTCTCCTGCCTCTCCCCTCTGTTGCCAGTAGAGGGCACCAAACCGCATTTTGAGAGCAACTATGTGATTCCCAGGAATCCAACTTCTGACCTTTGGAAGAGCAGGCAATGCTCTTAACCACTGAGCCATCTCTCCAACCCGTTTTTCAACTTCTTTTACTAAACCAGGTTTACTCAATGTGGTGTGTGGATCACATCTCCATTTCCCTAACACGTGGAGTACAGGGGTCTCCGTGGACCTATTGGCCGTTCGTGTACCTCATAGAGGAGGTCTAGATAAATTGTTTCTCTGGCTTAAAATTGGTACACCTTTTGCTGGTGTTTGTCGTCCTTTGGATGTCTTGGATGTGAGTTCTTCTTCAGGAACATGAACATGCCTGTATTTTCTTCTTCTAGTCATCTTGCCTTACTCTCCTTGGTGTTGTCTCTGAAGCACGCTGGCTCGTGGTGATAGAGCTGTGAGCCTTTAACATCCTAACAAAAGCTTTTGCCTCATTCAGTCACAACAACGCGGGCCCTGGCCCTTGGCCCTGACTCTATGTCTGTATGTGGTCTCATCAAACTCAGCAGGCAATGCTCTTTACCACAGAGCCATCTCTCTTGCCTCTTCCTTGTGGTGCCACTAGAGGGCGCCAAACCTCCTTTTGAGAGCAATTATTTGGTAGCCAGGAATCGAACTTCTGACCTTCGGAAGGGCAGCCAATGTTCTTAACCACTGACCTATCTCTCCAGCTTTTCTTACTGTAGCCAAAAGAGGGCACAAGACCTCATGGCAGATGGTTGTGAATCATTATGTGGTTGCCTGCAATTGATTTCAGGAGGGTCTAAGCGCAGGCAATGCTCTTAAGCACTGAACCATCTCTCATGCCTCTTCTTTTTTGCCAGTAAAGGGCACCAAATCTACCTTTTGAGAGCAATTATGGGATTGCCAGGAATGGAACTTCTGACCTTTGGTAGGGCAGCCAAAGCTCTTATCCACTGAGCTAACACCCCAGCTCTTATTTTTGTATCGAAAAGAGGGCACAAGACCTCATTGCAGATGGTTGTGAGCCATTATGTGGTTGCCTGGAATTGAATTCAGGAGGTTGGAAGAGGAGGCAATGATCTTAACCACGGAGCCATCTCTCATGCCTCTTCCTTATGTTGCCAGTAGATGGCACCAAACCTCCTTTTGAGAGCAATTATGTGATTTCCAGGAATCGAACTTCTGACCTTTGGAAGAGCAGGCAATGCTCTTAACCACTGAGCCATCTCTCCAACCCGTTTTTCAACTTCTTTTACTAAACCAGCTTTAGTCAATGTGGTGTGTGGATCACATCTCCATTTCCCTGACGTGTGGAGTACAGGGGTCTGCATGGACCTATTGGCCATTCATGTACCTCATAGAGGAGGTCTAGATAAATTGTTTCTCTGGCTTTAAATAGGTTAACATTTTGCTGGTGTTTGTAGTCCTTTGATTGTCTTGGATATGAGTTCTTCTTCAGGCACATGAACATGCCAATATTTTCTTCTTCTAGCCATCTTGCCTTACTCTCCTTGGTGTTGTCTCTGAAGCACGCTGGCTCATGGTGATAGAGCTGTGAGTCTTTAACATCCTAACAAGAGCTTTTGCCTCATTCAGTCACAACAACGTGGGCCCTGGCCCTGTGCCCCGACTCTATGTCTGTTCTTGGCCTCATCAAACTCAGCAGGCAAAGCTCTTTACCACAGAGCCATCTTTCCTGCCTCTTCCTTGTGGTGCCACTAGAGGGCGCCAAACCTCCTTTTGAGAGCAATTACGTGGTTCCCAGGAATCGAACTTCTGACCTTTGGAAGGGCAACCAATGCTCTTAACCACTGAGCTGTCTCTCCAGCTCTTCTTACTGTAGCCAAAAGAGGGCACAAGACCTCATGGCAGATGGTTGTGACCCGTTATGTGGTCGCCTGGAATTGAATTCAGGAGGTTGGAAGAGCAGGCAATTCTCTTAACCATTGAGCCATCTCTCTTGCATCTTCCTTCTGTTGCCAGTAGAGGGCACCAAACCTCCTTTTGAGAGCAATTATGTGGTTGCCAGGAATCGAACTTCTGACCTTTGGAAGGGCAGGCAAAGCTCTTAACCACTGAGCTATCTCCCCAGCTCTTCTTTCTGTATCCAAAAGAGGGCACAAGACCTCATTGCAGATGGTTGTGAGCCATTATGTGGTTGCCTGGAATTCAGTTCAGGAGGTTGGAAGAGCAGGCAATGTTCTTAACCACTGAGCCATCTCTCCAACCCGTTTTTCAACTTCTTGAACTAAACCAGGTTTACTCAATGTGGTGTGTGGATCATATCTGCATTCCACTAACATGTGGAGTACAGGGGTCTCCATGGACATATTGGCCGTTCGCGTACCTCATAGATGAAGTCTAGATAAATTGTTTGTCTGGCTTTAAATTGGTAAACCTTTTGCTGGTGTTTGTCGTCCTTTGGATGTCTTGGATGTGAGTTCTTCTTAAGGAACATGAACATGCCTGTATTTTCTTCTTCTAACCATCTTTCGTCATTCTGCTTGGTGGTGTCCCTGAAGCATGCAGGCTCATGCTGATAGAGCTGTGAGTCTTTATTATCCTAACAAAATGTGTTGCCTGATTCTGAGACAACAACGTGGGCCCTGGCTGTATGTGTCCACTTGGCCTCATCAACCTCAGCAGGCAATGCTCTTAACCACTGAGCCATCTCTCCTGCCTCTTCCTTCTGTTGCCAGTAGAGGGCACCAAACCTCATTTTGAGAGCAATTATGTGATTTCCAGGAATCGAACTTCTGAACTTTGGAAGAGCAGGCAATGCTCTTAACCACTGAGCCATCTCTCCTGCCTCTCCCCTCTGTTGCCAGTAGAGGGCACCAAACCTCATTTTGAGAGCAACTATGTGATTCCCAGGAATCCAACTTCTGACCTTTGGAAGAGCAGGCAATGCTCTTAACCACTGAGCCATCTCTCCAACCCGTTTTTCAACTTCTTTTACTAAACCAGGTTTACTCAATGTGGTGTGTGGATCACATCTCCATTTCCCTAACACGTGGAGTACAGGGGTCTCCGTGGACCTATTGGCCGTTCGTGTACCTCATAGAGGAGGTCTAGATAAATTGTTTCTCTGGCTTAAAATTGGTACACCTTTTGCTGGTGTTTGTCGTCCTTTGGATGTCTTGGATGTGAGTTCTTCTTCAGGAACATGAACATGCCTGTATTTTCTTCTTCTAGTCATCTTGCCTTACTCTCCTTGGTGTTGTCTCTGAAGCACGCTGGCTCGTGGTGATAGAGCTGTGAGCCTTTAACATCCTAACAAAAGCTTTTGCCTCATTCAGTCACAACAACGCGGGCCCTGGCCCTTGGCCCTGACTCTATGTCTGTATGTGGTCTCATCAAACTCAGCAGGCAATGCTCTTTACCACAGAGCCATCTCTCTTGCCTCTTCCTTGTGGTGCCACTAGAGGGCGCCAAACCTCCTTTTGAGAGCAATTATTTGGTAGCCAGGAATCGAACTTCTGACCTTCGGAAGGGCAGCCAATGTTCTTAACCACTGACCTATCTCTCCAGCTTTTCTTACTGTAGCCAAAAGAGGGCACAAGACCTCATGGCAGATGGTTGTGAATCATTATGTGGTTGCCTGCAATTGATTTCAGGAGGGTCTAAGCGCAGGCAATGCTCTTAAGCACTGAACCATCTCTCATGCCTCTTCTTTTTTGCCAGTAAAGGGCACCAAATCTACCTTTTGAGAGCAATTATGGGATTGCCAGGAATGGAACTTCTGACCTTTGGTAGGGCAGCCAAAGCTCTTATCCACTGAGCTAACACCCCAGCTCTTATTTTTGTATCCAAAAGAGGGCACAAGACCTCATTGCAGATGGTTGTGAGCCATTATGTGGTTGCCTGGAATTGAATTCAGGAGGTTGGAAGAGGAGGCAATGATCTTAACCACGGAGCCATCTCTCATGCCTCTTCCTTATGTTGCCAGTAGAGGGCACCAAACCTCCTTTTGAGGGCAATTTTGTGATTTCCAGGAATCGAACTTCTGACCTTTGGAAGAGCAGGCAATGCTCTTAACCACTGAGCCATCTCTCCAACCCGTTTTTCAACTTCTTTTACTAAACCAGCTTTAGTCAATGTGGTGTGTGGATCACATCTCCATTTCCCTGACGTGTGGAGTACAGGGGTCTGCATGGACCTATTGGCCATTCATGTACCTCATAGAGGAGGTCTAGATAAATTGTTTCTCTGGCTTTAAATAGGTTAACATTTTGCTGGTGTTTGTAGTCCTTTGATTGTCTTGGATATGAGTTCTTCTTCAGGCACATGAACATGCCAATATTTTCTTCTTCTAGCCATCTTGCCTTACTCTCCTTGGTGTTGTCTCTGAAGCACGCTGGCTCATGGTGATAGAGCTGTGAGTCTTTAACATCCTAACAAGAGCTTTTGCCTCATTCAGTCACAACAACGTGGGCCCTGGCCCTGTGCCCCGACTCTATGTCTGTTCTTGGCCTCATCAAACTCAGCAGGCAAAGCTCTTTACCACAGAGCCATCTTTCCTGCCTCTTCCTTGTGGTGCCACTAGAGGGCGCCAAACCTCCTTTTGAGAGCAATTACGTGGTTCCCAGGAATCGAACTTCTGACCTTTGGAAGGGCAACCAATGCTCTTAACCACTGAGCTGTCTCTCCAGCTCTTCTTACTGTAGCCAAAAGAGGGCACAAGACCTCATGGCAGATGGTTGTGACCCGTTATGTGGTCGCCTGGAATTGAATTCAGGAGGTTGGAAGAGCAGGCAATTCTCTTAACCATTGAGCCATCTCTCTTGCATCTTCCTTCTGTTGCCAGTAGAGGGCACCAAACCTCCTTTTGAGAGCAATTATGTGGTTGCCAGGAATCGAACTTCTGACCTTTGGAAGGGCAGGCAAAGCTCTTAACCACTGAGCTATCTCCCCAGCTCTTCTTTCTGTATCCAAAAGAGGGCACAAGACCTCATTGCAGATGGTTGTGAGCCATTATGTGGTTGCCTGGAATTCAGTTCAGGAGGTTGGAAGAGCAGGCAATGTTCTTAACCACTGAGCCATCTCTCCAACCCGTTTTTCAACTTCTTGAACTAAACCAGGTTTACTCAATGTGGTGTGTGGATCATATCTGCATTCCACTAACATGTGGAGTACAGGGGTCTCCATGGACATATTGGCCGTTCGCGTACCTCATAGATGAAGTCTAGATAAATTGTTTGTCTGGCTTTAAATTGGTAAACCTTTTGCTGGTGTTTGTCGTCCTTTGGATGTCTTGGATGTGAGTTCTTCTTAAGGAACATGAACATGCCTGTATTTTCTTCTTCTAACCATCTTTCCTCATTCTGCTTGGTGGTGTCCCTGAAGCATGCAGGCTCATGCTGATAGAGCTGTGAGTCTTTATTATCCTAACAAAATGTGTTGCCTGATTCTGAGACAACAACGTGGGCCCTGGCTGTATGTGTCCACTTGGCCTCATCAACCTCAGCAGGCAATGCTCTTAACCACTGAGCCATCTCTCCTGCCTCTTCCTTCTGTTGCCAGTAGAGGGCACCAAACCTCATTTTGAGAGCAATTATGTGATTTCCAGGAATCGAACTTCTGAACTTTGGAAGAGCAGGCAATGCTCTTAACCACTGAGCCATCTCTCCTGCCTCTCCCCTCTGTTGCCAGTAGAGGGCACCAAACCGCATTTTGAGAGCAACTATGTGATTCCCAGGAATCCAACTTCTGACCTTTGGAAGAGCAGGCAATGCTCTTAACCACTGAGCCATCTCTCCAACCCGTTTTTCAACTTCTTTTACTAAACCAGGTTTACTCAATGTGGTGTGTGGATCACATCTCCATTTCCCTAACACGTGGAGTACAGGGGTCTCCGTGGACCTATTGGCCGTTCGTGTACCTCATAGAGGAGGTCTAGATAAATTGTTTCTCTGGCTTAAAATTGGTACACCTTTTGCTGGTGTTTGTCGTCCTTTGGATGTCTTGGATGTGAGTTCTTCTTCAGGAACATGAACATGCCTGTATTTTCTTCTTCTAGTCATCTTGCCTTACTCTCCTTGGTGTTGTCTCTGAAGCACGCTGGCTCGTGGTGATAGAGCTGTGAGCCTTTAACATCCTAACAAAAGCTTTTGCCTCATTCAGTCACAACAACGCGGGCCCTGGCCCTTGGCCCTGACTCTATGTCTGTATGTGGTCTCATCAAACTCAGCAGGCAATGCTCTTTACCACAGAGCCATCTCTCTTGCCTCTTCCTTGTGGTGCCACTAGAGGGCGCCAAACCTCCTTTTGAGAGCAATTATTTGGTAGCCAGGAATCGAACTTCTGACCTTCGGAAGGGCAGCCAATGTTCTTAACCACTGACCTATCTCTCCAGCTTTTCTTACTGTAGCCAAAAGAGGGCACAAGACCTCATGGCAGATGGTTGTGAATCATTATGTGGTTGCCTGCAATTGATTTCAGGAGGGTCTAAGCGCAGGCAATGCTCTTAAGCACTGAACCATCTCTCATGCCTCTTCTTTTTTGCCAGTAAAGGGCACCAAATCTACCTTTTGAGAGCAATTATGGGATTGCCAGGAATGGAACTTCTGACCTTTGGTAGGGCAGCCAAAGCTCTTATCCACTGAGCTAACACCCCAGCTCTTATTTTTGTATCGAAAAGAGGGCACAAGACCTCATTGCAGATGGTTGTGAGCCATTATGTGGTTGCCTGGAATTGAATTCAGGAGGTTGGAAGAGGAGGCAATGATCTTAACCACGGAGCCATCTCTCATGCCTCTTCCTTATGTTGCCAGTAGAGGGCACCAAACCTCCTTTTGAGGGCAATTTTGTGATTTCCAGGAATCGAACTTCTGACCTTTGGAAGAGCAGGCAATGCTCTTAACCACTGAGCCATCTCTCCAACCCGTTTTTCAACTTCTTTTACTAAACCAGCTTTAGTCAATGTGGTGTGTGGATCACATCTCCATTTCCCTGACGTGTGGAGTACAGGGGTCTGCATGGACCTATTGGCCATTCATGTACCTCATAGAGGAGGTCTAGATAAATTGTTTCTCTGGCTTTAAATAGGTTAACATTTTGCTGGTGTTTGTAGTCCTTTGATTGTCTTGGATATGAGTTCTTCTTCAGGCACATGAACATGCCAATATTTTCTTCTTCTAGCCATCTTGCCTTACTCTCCTTGGTGTTGTCTCTGAAGCACGCTGGCTCATGGTGATAGAGCTGTGAGTCTTTAACATCCTAACAAGAGCTTTTGCCTCATTCAGTCACAACAACGTGGGCCCTGGCCCTGTGCCCCGACTCTATGTCTGTTCTTGGCCTCATCAAACTCAGCAGGCAAAGCTCTTTACCACAGAGCCATCTTTCCTGCCTCTTCCTTGTGGTGCCACTAGAGGGCGCCAAACCTCCTTTTGAGAGCAATTACGTGGTTCCCAGGAATCGAACTTCTGACCTTTGGAAGGGCAACCAATGCTCTTAACCACTGAGCTGTCTCTCCAGCTCTTCTTACTGTAGCCAAAAGAGGGCACAAGACCTCATGGCAGATGGTTGTGACCCGTTATGTGGTCGCCTGGAATTGAATTCAGGAGGTTGGAAGAGCAGGCAATTCTCTTAACCATTGAGCCATCTCTCTTGCATCTTCCTTCTGTTGCCAGTAGAGGGCACCAAACCTCCTTTTGAGAGCAATTATGTGGTTGCCAGGAATCGAACTTCTGACCTTTGGAAGGGCAGGCAAAGCTCTTAACCACTGAGCTATCTCCCCAGCTCTTCTTTCTGTATCCAAAAGAGGGCACAAGACCTCATTGCAGATGGTTGTGAGCCATTATGTGGTTGCCTGGAATTCAGTTCAGGAGGTTGGAAGAGCAGGCAATGTTCTTAACCACTGAGCCATCTCTCCAACCCGTTTTTCAACTTCTTGAACTAAACCAGGTTTACTCAATGTGGTGTGTGGATCATATCTGCATTCCACTAACATGTGGAGTACAGGGGTCTCCATGGACATATTGGCCGTTCGCGTACCTCATAGATGAAGTCTAGATAAATTGTTTGTCTGGCTTTAAATTGGTAAACCTTTTGCTGGTGTTTGTCGTCCTTTGGATGTCTTGGATGTGAGTTCTTCTTAAGGAACATGAACATGCCTGTATTTTCTTCTTCTAACCATCTTTCCTCATTCTGCTTGGTGGTGTCCCTGAAGCATGCAGGCTCATGCTGATAGAGCTGTGAGTCTTTATTATCCTAACAAAATGTGTTGCCTGATTCTGAGACAACAACGTGGGCCCTGGCTGTATGTGTCCACTTGGCCTCATCAACCTCAGCAGGCAATGCTCTTAACCACTGAGCCATCTCTCCTGCCTCTTCCTTCTGTTGCCAGTAGAGGGCACCAAACCTCATTTTGAGAGCAATTATGTGATTTCCAGGAATCGAACTTCTGAACTTTGGAAGAGCAGGCAATGCTCTTAAACACTGAGCCATCTCTCCTGCCTCTCCCCTCTGTTGCCAGTAGAGGGCACCAAACCTCATTTTGAGAGCAACTATGTGATTCCCAGGAATCCAACTTCTGACCTTTGGAAGAGCAGGCAATGCTCTTAACCACTGAGCCATCTCTCCAACCCGTTTTTCAACTTCTTTTACTAAACCAGGTTTACTCAATGTGGTGTGTGGATCACATCTCCATTTCCCTAACACGTGGAGTACAGGGGTCTCCGTGGACCTATTGGCCGTTCGTGTACCTCATAGAGGAGGTCTAGATAAATTGTTTCTCTGGCTTAAAATTGGTACACCTTTTGCTGGTGTTTGTCGTCCTTTGGATGTCTTGGATGTGAGTTCTTCTTCAGGAACATGAACATGCCTGTATTTTCTTCTTCTAGTCATCTTGCCTTACTCTCCTTGGTGTTGTCTCTGAAGCACGCTGGCTCGTGGTGATAGAGCTGTGAGCCTTTAACATCCTAACAAAAGCTTTTGCCTCATTCAGTCACAACAACGCGGGCCCTGGCCCTTGGCCCTGACTCTATGTCTGTATGTGGTCTCATCAAACTCAGCAGGCAATGCTCTTTACCACAGAGCCATCTCTCTTGCCTCTTCCTTGTGGTGCCACTAGAGGGCGCCAAACCTCCTTTTGAGAGCAATTATTTGGTAGCCAGGAATCGAACTTCTGACCTTCGGAAGGGCAGCCAATGTTCTTAACCACTGACCTATCTCTCCAGCTTTTCTTACTGTAGCCAAAAGAGGGCACAAGACCTCATGGCAGATGGTTGTGAATCATTATGTGGTTGCCTGCAATTGATTTCAGGAGGTTCTAAGCGCAGGCAATGCTCTTAAGCACTGAACCATCTCTCATGCCTCTTCTTTTTTGCCAGTAAAGGGCACCAAATCTACCTTTTGAGAGCAATTATGGGATTGCCAGGAATGGAACTTCTGACCTTTGGTAGGGCAGCCAAAGCTCTTATCCACTGAGCTAACACCCCAGCTCTTATTTTTGTATCGAAAAGAGGGCACAAGACCTCATTGCAGATGGTGGTGAGCCATTATGTGGTTGCCTGGAATTGAATTCAGGAGGTTGGAAGAGGAGGCAATGATCTTAACCACGGAGCCATCTCTCATGCCTCTTCCTTATGTTGCCAGTAGAGGGCACCAAACCTCCTTTTGAGAGCAATTATGTGATTTCCAGGAATCGAACTTCTGACCTTTGGAAGAGCAGGCAATGCTCTTAACCACTGAGCCATCTCTCCAACCCGTTTTTCAACTTCTTTTACTAAACCAGCTTTAGTCAATGTGGTGTGTGGATCACATCTCCATTTCCCTGACGTGTGGAGTACAGGGGTCTGCATGGACCTATTGGCCATTCATGTACCTCATAGAGGAGGTCTAGATAAATTGTTTCTCTGGCTTTAAATAGGTAAACATTTTGATGGTGTTTGTAGTCCTTTGATTGTCTTGGATATGAGTTCTTCTTCAGGCACATGAACATGCCAATATTTTCTTCTTCTAGCCATCTTGCCTTACTCTCCTTGGTGTTGTCTCTGAAGCATGCTGGCTCATGGTGATAGAGCTGTGAGTCTTTAACATCCTAACAAGAGCTTTTGCCTCATTCAGTCACAACAACGTGGGCCCTGGCCCTGTGCCCCGACTCTATGTCTGTTCTTGGCCTCATCAAACTCAGCAGGCAAAGCTCTTTACCACAGAGCCATCTTTCCTGCCTCTTCCTTGTGGTGCCACTAGAGGGCGCCAAACCTCCTTTTGAGAGCAATTACGTGGTTCCCAGGAATCGAACTTCTGACCTTTGGAAGGGCAACCAATGCTCTTAACCACTGAGCTGTCTCTCCAGCTCTTCTTACTGTAGCCAAAAGAGGGCACAAGACCTCATGGCAGATGGTTGTGACCCGTTATGTGGTCGCCTGGAATTGAATTCAGGAGGTTGGAAGAGCAGGCAATTCTCTTAACCATTGAGCCATATCTCTTGCATCTTCCTTCTGTTGCCAGTAGAGGGCACCAAACCTCCTTTTGAGAGCAATTATGTGGTTGCCAGGAATCGAACTTCTGACCTTTGGAAGGGCAGGCAAAGCTCTTAACCACTGAGCTATCTCCCCAGCTCTTCTTTCTGTATCCAAAAGAGGGCACAAGACCTCATTGCAGATGGTTGTGAGCCATTATGTGGTTGCCTGGAATTCAGTTCAGGAGGTTGGAAGAGCAGGCAATGTTCTTAACCACTGAGCCATCTCTCCAACCCGTTTTTCAACTTCTTGAACTAAACCAGGTTTACTCAATGTGGTGTGTGGATCATATCTGCATTCCACTAACATGTGGAGTACAGGGGTCTCCATGGACATATTGGCCGTTCGCGTACCTCATAGATGAAGTCTAGATAAATTGTTTGTCTGGCTTTAAATTGGTAAACCTTTTGCTGGTGTTTGTCGTCCTTTGGATGTCTTGGATGTGAGTTCTTCTTAAGGAACATGAACATGCCTGTATTTTCTTCTTCTAACCATCTTTCCTCATACTGCTTGGTGGTGTCCCTGAAGCATGCAGGCTCATGCTGATAGAGCTGTGAGTCTTTATTATCCTAACAAAATGTGTTGCCTGATTCTGAGACAACAACGTGGGCCCTGGCTGTATGTGTCCACTTGGCCTCATCAACCTCAGCAGGCAATGCTCTTAACCACTGAGCCATCTCTCCTGCCTCTTCCTTCTGTTGCCAGTAGAGGGCACCAAACCTCATTTTGAGAGCAATTATGTGATTTCCAGGAATCGAACTTCTGAACTTTGGAAGAGCAGGCAATGCTCTTAACCACTGAGCCATCTCTCCTGCCTCTCCCCTCTGTTGCCAGTAGAGGGCACCAAACCTCATTTTGAGAGCAACTATGTGATTCCCAGGAATCCAACTTCTGACCTTTGGAAGAGCAGGCAATGCTCTTAACCACTGAGCCATCTCTCCAACCCGTTTTTCAACTTCTTTTACTAAACCAGGTTTACTCAATGTGGTGTGTGGATCACATCTCCATTTCCCTAACACGTGGAGTACAGGGGTCTCCGTGGACCTATTGGCCGTTCGTGTACCTCATAGAGGAGGTCTAGATAAATTGTTTCTCTGGCTTAAAATTGGTACACCTTTTGCTGGTGTTTGTCGTCCTTTGGATGTCTTGGATGTGAGTTCTTCTTCAGGAACATGAACATGCCGGTATTTTCTTTTTCTAGTCATCTTGCCTTACTCTCCTTGGTGTTGTCTCTGAAGCACGCTGGCTCGTGGTGATAGAGCTGTGAGCCTTTAACATCCTAACAAAAGCTTTTGCCTCATTCAGTCACAACAACGCGGGCCCTGGCCCTTGGCCCTGACTCTATGTCTGTATGTGGTCTCATCAAACTCAGCAGGCAATGCTCTTTACCACAGAGCCATCTCTCTTGCCTCTTCCTTGTGGTGCCACTAGAGCGCGCCAAACCTCCTTTTGAGAGCAATTATTTGGTAGCCAGGAATCGAACTTCTGACCTTCGGAAGGGCAGCCAATGTTCTTAACCACTGACCTATCTCTCCAGCTTTTCTTACTGTAGCCAAAAGAGGGCACAAGACCTCATGGCAGATGGTTGTGAATCATTATGTGGTTGCCTGCAATTGATTTCAGGAGGTTCTAAGCGCAGGCAATGCTCTTAAGCACTGAACCATCTCTCATGCCTCTTCTTTTTTGCCAGTAAAGGGCACCAAATCTACCTTTTGAGAGCAATTATGGGATTGCCAGGAATGGAACTTCTGACCTTTGGTAGGGCAGCCAAAGCTCTTATCCACTGAGCTAACACCCCAGCTCTTATTTTTGTATCCAAAAGAGGGCACAAGACCTCATTGCAGATGGTTGTGAGCCATTATGTGGTTGCCTGGAATTGAATTCAGGAGGTTGGAAGAGGAGGCAATGATCTTAACCACGGAGCCATCTCTCATGCCTCTTCCTTATGTTGCCAGTAGAGGGCACCAAACCTCCTTTTGAGAGCAATTATGTGATTTCCAGGAATTGAACTTCTGACCTTTGGAAGAGCAGGCAATGCTCTTAACCACTGAGCCATCTCTCCAACCCGTTTTTCAACTTCTTTTACTAAACCAGCTTTAGTCAATGTGGTGTGTGGATCACATCTCCATTTCCCTGACGTGTGGAGTACAGGGGTCTGCATGGACCTATTGGCCATTCATGTACCTCATAGAGGAGGTCTAGATAAATTGTTTCTCTGGCTTTAAATAGGTTAACATTTTGCTGGTGTTTGTAGTCCTTTGATTGTCTTGGATATGAGTTCTTCTTCAGGCACATGAACATGCCAATATTTTCTTCTTCTAGCCATCTTGCCTTACTCTCCTTGGTGTTGTCTCTGAAGCACGCTGGCTCATGGTGATAGAGCTGTGAGTCTTTAACATCCTAACAAGAGCTTTTGCCTCATTCAGTCACAACAACGTGGGCCCTGGCCCTGTGCCCCGACTCTATGTCTGTTCTTGGCCTCATCAAACTCAGCAGGCAAAGCTCTTTACCACAGAGCCATCTTTCCTGCCTCTTCCTTGTGGTGCCACTAGAGGGCGCCAAACCTCCTTTTGAGAGCAATTACGTGGTTCCCAGGAATCGAACTTCTGACCTTTGGAAGGGCAACCAATGCTCTTAACCACTGAGCTGTCTCTCCAGCTCTTCTTACTGTAGCCAAAAGAGGGCACAAGACCTCATGGCAGATGGTTGTGACCCGTTATGTGGTCGCCTGGAATTGAATTCGGGAGGTTGGAAGAGCAGGCAATTCTCTTAACCATTGAGCCATCTCTCTTGCATCTTCCTTCTTTTGCCAGTAGAGGGCACCAAACCTCCTTTTGAGAGCAATTATGTGGTTGCCAGGAATCGAACTTCTGACCTTTGGAAGGGCAGGCAAAGCTCTTAACCACTGAGCTATCTCCACAGCTCTTCTTTCTGTATCCAAAAGAGGGCACAAGACCTCATTGCAGATGGTTGTGAGCCATTGTGTGGTTGCCTGGAATTCAGTTCAGGAGGTTGGAAGAGCAGGCAATGTTCTTAACCACTGAGCCATCTCTCCAACCCGTTTTTCAACTTCTTGAACTAAACCAGGTTTACTCAATGTGGTGTGTGGATCATATCTGCATTCCACTAACATGTGGAGTACAGGGGTCTCCATGGACATATTTGCCGTTCGCGTACCTCATAGATGAAGTCTAGATAAATTGTTTGTCTGGCTTTAAATTGGTAAACCTTTTGCTGGTGTTTGTCGTCCTTTGGATGTCTTGGATGTGAGTTCTTCTTAAGGAACATGAACATGCCTGTATTTTCTTCTTCTAACCATCTTTCCTCATTCTGCTTGGTGGTGTCCCTGAAGCATGCAGGCTCATGCTGATAGAGCTGTGAGTCTTTATTATCCTAACAAAATGTGTTGCCTGATTCTGAGACAACAACGTGGGCCCTGGCTGTATGTGTCCACTTGGCCTCATCAACCTCAGCAGGCAATGCTCTTAACCACTGAGCCATCTCTCCTGCCTCTTCCTTCTGTTGCCAGTAGAGGGCACCAAACCTCCTTTTGAGAGCAATTATGTGGTTGCCAGGAATCGAACTTCTGACCTTTGGAAGGGCAGGCAAAGCTCTTAACCACTGAGCTATCTCCACAGCTCTTCTTTCTGTATCCAAAAGAGGGCACAAGACCTCATTGCAGATGGTTGTGAGCCATTGTGTGGTTGCCTGGAATTCAGTTCAGGAGGTTGGAAGAGCAGGCAATGTTCTTAACCACTGAGCCATCTCTCCAACCCGTTTTTCAACTTCTTGAACTAAACCAGGTTTACTCAATGTGGTGTGTGGATCATATCTGCATTCCACTAACATGTGGAGTACAGGGGTCTCCATGGACATATTTGCCGTTCGCGTACCTCATAGATGAAGTCTAGATAAATTGTTTGTCTGGCTTTAAATTGGTAAACCTTTTGCTGGTGTTTGTCGTCCTTTGGATGTCTTGGATGTGAGTTCTTCTTAAGGAACATGAACATGCCTGTATTTTCTTCTTCTAACCATCTTTCCTCATTCTGCTTGGTGGTGTCCCTGAAGCATGCAGGCTCATGCTGATAGAGCTGTGAGTCTTTATTATCCTAACAAAATGTGTTGCCTGATTCTGAGACAACAACGTGGGCCCTGGCTGTATGTGTCCACTTGGCCTCATCAACCTCAGCAGGCAATGCTCTTAACCACTGAGCCATCTCTCCTGCCTCTTCCTTCTGTTGCCAGTAGAGGGCACCAAACCTCATTTTGAGAGCAATTATGTGATTTCCAGGAATCGAACTTCTGAACTTTGGAAGAGCAGGCAATGCTCTTAACCACTGAGCAATCTCTCCTGCCTCTCCCCTCTGTTGCCAGTAGAGGGCACCAAACCTCATTTTGAGAGCAACTATGTGATTCCCAGGAATCCAACTTCTGACCTTTGGAAGAGCAGGCAATGCTCTTAACCACTGAGCCATCTCTCCAACCCGTTTTTCAACTTCTTTTACTAAACCAGGTTTACTCAATGTGGTGTGTGGATCACATCTCCATTTCCCTAACACGTGGAGTACAGGGGTCTCCGTGGACCTATTGGCCGTTCGTGTACCTCATAGAGGAGGTCTAGATAAATTGTTTCTCTGGCTTAAAATTGGTACACCTTTTGCTGGTGTTTGTCGTCCTTTGGATGTCTTGGATGTGAGTTCTTCTTCAGGAACATGAACATGCCGGTATTTTCTTCTTCTAGTCATCTTGCCTTACTCTCCTTGGTGTTGTCTCTGAAGCACGCTGGCTCATGGTGATAGAGCTGTGAGCCTTTAACATCCTAACAAAAGCTTTTGCCTCATTCAGTCACAACAACGCGGGCCCTGGCCCTTGGCCCTGACTCTATGTCTGTATGTGGTCTCATCAAACTCAGCAGGCAATGCTCTTTACCACAGAGCCATCTCTCTTGCCTCTTCCTTGTGGTGCCACTAGAGGGCGCCAAACCTCCTTTTGAGAGCAATTATTTGGTAGCCAGGAATCGAACTTCTGACCTTCGGAAGGGCAGCCAATGTTCTTAACCACTGACCTATCTCTCCAGCTTTTCTTACTGTAGCCAAAAGAGGGCACAAGACCTCATGGCAGATGGTTGTGAATCATTATGTGGTTGCCTGCAATTGATTTCAGGAGGTTCTAAGCGCAGGCAATGCTCTTAAGCACTGAACCATCTCTCATGCCTCTTCTTTTTTGCCAGTAAAGGGCACCAAATCTACCTTTTGAGAGCAATTATGGGATTGCCAGGAATGGAACTTCTGACCTTTGGTAGGGCAGCCAAAGCTCTTATCCACTGAGCTAACACCCCAGCTCTTATTTTTGTATCGAAAAGAGGGCACAAGACCTCATTGCAGATGGTTGTGAGCCATTATGTGGTTGCCTGGAATTGAATTCAGGAGGTTGGAAGAGGAGGCAATGATCTTAACCACGGAGCCATCTCTCATGCCTCTTCCTTATGTTGCCAGTAGAGGGCACCAAACCTCCTTTTGAGAGCAATTATGTGATTTCCAGGAATCGAACTTCTGACCTTTGGAAGAGCAGGCAATGCTCTTAACCACTGAGCCATCTCTCCAACCCGTTTTTCAACTTCTTTTACTAAACCAGCTTTAGTCAATGTGGTGTGTGGATCACATCTCCATTTCCCTGACGTGTGGAGTACAGGGGTCTGCATGGACCTATTGGCCATTCATGTACCTCATAGAGGAGGTCTAGATAAATTGTTTCTCTGGCTTTAAATAGGTTAACATTTTGCTGGTGTTTGTAGTCCTTTGATTGTCTTGGATATGAGTTCTTCTTCAGGCACATGAACATGCCAATATTTTCTTCTTCTAGCCATCTTGCCTTACTCTCCTTGGTGTTGTCTCTGAAGCACGCTGGCTCATGGTGATAGAGCTGTGAGTCTTTAACATCCTAACAAGAGCTTTTGCCTCATTCAGTCACAACAACGTGGGCCCTGGCCCTGTGCCCCGACTCTATGTCTGTTCTTGGCCTCATCAAACTCAGCAGGCAAAGCTCTTTACCACAGAGCCATCTTTCCTGCCTCTTCCTTGTGGTGCCACTAGAGGGCGCCAAACCTCCTTTTGAGAGCAATTACGTGGTTCCCAGGAATCGAACTTCTGACCTTTGGAAGGGCAACCAATGCTCTTAACCACTGAGCTGTCTCTCCAGCTCTTCTTACTGTAGCCAAAAGAGGGCACAAGACCTCATGGCAGATGGTTGTGACCCGTTATGTGGTCGCCTGGAATTGAATTCAGGAGGTTGGAAGAGCAGGCAATTCTCTTAACCATTGAGCCATCTCTCTTGCATCTTCCTTCTGTTGCCAGTAGAGGGCACCAAACCTCCTTTTGAGAGCAATTATGTGGTTGCCAGGAATCGAACTTCTGACCTTTGGAAGGGCAGGCAAAGCTCTTAACCACTGAGCTATCTCCCCAGCTCTTCTTTCTGTATCCAAAAGAGGGCACAAGACCTCATTGCAGATGGTTGTGAGCCATTATGTGGTTGCCTGGAATTCAGTTCAGGAGGTTGGAAGAGCAGGCAATGTTCTTAACCACTGAGCCATCTCTCCAACCCGTTTTTCAACTTCTTGAACTAAACCAGGTTTACTCAATGTGGTGTGTGGATCATATCTGCATTCCACTAACATGTGGAGTACAGGGGTCTCCATGGACATATTGGCCGTTCGCGTACCTCATAGATGAAGTCTAGATAAATTGTTTGTCTGGCTTTAAATTGGTAAACCTTTTGCTGGTGTTTGTCGTCCTTTGGATGTCTTGGATGTGAGTTCTTCTTAAGGAACATGAACATGCCTGTATTTTCTTCTTCTAACCATCTTTCCTCATTCTGCTTGGTGGTGTCCCTGAAGCATGCAGGCTCATGCTGATAGAGCTGTGAGTCTTTATTATCCTAACAAAATGTGTTGCCTGATTCTGAGACAACAACGTGGGCCCTGGCTGTATGTGTCCACTTGGCCTCATCAACCTCAGCAGGCAATGCTCTTAACCACTGAGCCATCTCTCCTGCCTCTTCCTTCTGTTGCCAGTAGAGGGCACCAAACCTCATTTTGAGAGCAATTATGTGATTTCCAGGAATCGAACTTCTGAACTTTGGAAGAGCAGGCAATGCTCTTAACCACTGAGCCATCTCTCCTGCCTCTCCCCTCTGTTGCCAGTAGAGGGCACCAAACCTCATTTTGAGAGCAACTATGTGATTCCCAGGAATCCAACTTCTGACCTTTGGAAGAGCAGGCAATGCTCTTAACCACTGAGCCATCTCTCCAACCCGTTTTTCAACTTCTTTTACTAAACCAGGTTTACTCAATGTGGTGTGTGGATCACATCTCCATTTCCCTAACACGTGGAGTACAGGGGTCTCCGTGGACCTATTGGCCGTTCGTGTACCTCATAGAGGAGGTCTAGATAAATTGTTTCTCTGGCTTAAAATTGGTACACCTTTTGCTGGTGTTTGTCGTCCTTTGGATGTCTTGGATGTGAGTTCTTCTTCAGGTTCATGAACATGCCTGTATTTTCTTCTTCTAGTCATCTTGCCTTACTCTCCTTGGTGTTGTCTCTGAAGCACGCTGGCTCGTGGTGATAGAGCTGTGAGCCTTTAACATCCTAACAAAAGCTTTTGCCTCATTCAGTCACAACAACGCGGGCCCTGGCCCTTGGCCCTGACTCTATGTCTGTATGTGGTCTCATCAAACTCAGCAGGCAATGCTCTTTACCACAGAGCCATCTCTCTTGCCTCTTCCTTGTGGTGCCACTAGAGGGCGCCAAACCTCCTTTTGAGAGCAATTATTTGGTAGCCAGGAATCGAACTTCTGACCTTCGGAAGGGCAGCCAATGTTCTTAACCACTGACCTATCTCTCCAGCTTTTCTTACTGTAGCCAAAAGAGGGCACAAGACCTCATGGCAGATGGTTGTGAATCATTATGTGGTTGCCTGCAATTGATTTCAGGAGGTTCTAAGCGCAGGCAATGCTCTTAAGCACTGAACCATCTCTCATGCCTCTTCTTTTTTGCCAGTAAAGGGCACCAAATCTACCTTTTGAGAGCAATTATGGGATTGCCAGGAATGGAACTTCTGACGTTTGGAAGGGCAGCCAAAGCTCTTATCCACTGAGCTAACACCCCAGCTCTTATTTTTGTATCGAAAAGAGGGCACAAGACCTCATTGCAGATGGTTGTGAGCCATTATGTGGTTGCCTGGAATTGAATTCAGGAGGTTGGAAGAGGAGGCAATGATCTTAACCACGGAGCCATCTCTCATGCCTCTTCCTTATGTTGCCAGTAGAGGGCACCAAACCTCCTTTTGAGAGCAATTATGTGATTTCCAGGAATCGAACTTCTGACCTTTGGAAGAGCAGGCAATGCTCTTAACCACTGAGCCATCTCTCCAACCCGTTTTTCAACTTCTTTTACTAAACCAGCTTTAGTCAATGTGGTGTGTGGATCACATCTCCATTTCCCTGACGTGTGGAGTACAGGGGTCTGCATGGACCTATTGGCCATTCATGTACCTCATAGAGGAGGTCTAGATAAATTGTTTCTCTGGCTTTAAATAGGTTAACATTTTGCTGGTGTTTGTAGTCCTTTGATTGTCTTGGATATGAGTTCTTCTTCAGGCACATGAACATGCCAATATTTTCTTCTTCTAGCCATCTTGCCTTACTCTCCTTGGTGTTGTCTCTGAAGCACGCTGGCTCATGGTGATAGAGCTGTGAGTCTTTAACATCCTAACAAGAGCTTTTGTCTCATTCAGTCATAACAACATGGGCCCTGGCCCTGTGCCCCGACTCTATGTCTGTTCTTGGCCTCATCAAACTCAGCAGGCAAAGCTCTTTACCACAGAGCCATCTTTCCTGCCTCTTCCTTGTGGTGCCACTAGAGGGTGCCAAAACTCCTTTTGAGAGCAATTACGTGGTTCCCAGGAATCGAACTTCTGACCTTTGGAAGGGCAACCAATGCTCTTAACCACTGAGCTGTCTCTCCAGCTCTTCTTACTGTAGCCAAAAGAGGGCACAAGACCTCATTGCAGATGGTTGTGAGCCATTATGTGGTTGCCTGGAATTGAATTCAGGAGGTTGGAAGAGCAGGCAATTCTCTTAACCATTGAGCCATCTCTCTCGCATCATCCTTCTGTTGCCAGTAGAGGGCACCAATACTCCTTTTGAGAGCAATTATGTGGTTGCCAGGAATCGAACTTCTGACCTTTGGAAGGGCAGGGAAAGCTCTTAACCACTGAGCTATCTCCCCAGCTCTTCTTTCTGTATCCAAAAGAGGGCACAAGACCTCATTGCAGATGGTTGTGAGCCATTATGTGGTTGCCTGGAATTCAGTTCAGGAGGTTGGAAGAGCAGGCAATGTTCTTAACCACTGAGCCATCTCTCCAACCCGTTTTTCAACTTCTTGAACTAAACCAGGTTTACCCAATGTGGTGTGTGGATCATATCTGCATTCCACTAACATGTGGAGTACAGGGGTCTCCATGGACATATTGGCCGTTCGCGTACCTCATAGATGAAGTCTAGATAAATTGTTTGTCTGGCTTTAAATTGGTAAACCTTTTGCTGGTGTTTGTCGTCCTTTGGATGTCTTGGATGTGAGTTCTTCTTAAGGAACATGAACATGCCTGTATTTTCTTCTTCTAACCATCTTTCCTCATTCTGCTTGGTGGTGTCCCTGAAGCATGCAGGCTCATGCTGATAGAGCTGTGAGTCTTTATTATCCTAACAAAATGTGTTGCCTGATTCTGAGACAACAACGTGGGCCCTGGCTGTATGTGTCCACTTGGCCTCATCAACCTCAGCAGGCAATGCTCTTAACCACTGAGCCATCTCTCCTGCCTCTTCCTTCTGTTGCCAGTAGAGGGCACCAAACCTCATTTTGAGAGCAATTATGTGATTTCCAGGAATCGAACTTCTGAACTTTGGAAGAGCAGGCAATGCTCTTAACCACTGAGCAATCTCTCCTGCCTCTCCCCTCTGTTGCCAGTAGAGGGCACCAAACCTCATTTTGAGAGCAACTATGTGATTCCCAGGAATCCAACTTCTGACCTTTGGAAGAGCAGGCAATGCTCTTAACCACTGAGCCATCTCTCCAACCCGTTTTTCAACTTCTTTTACTAAACCAGGTTTACTCAATGTGGTGTGTGGATCACATCTCCATTTCCCTAACACGTGGAGTACAGGGGTCTCCGTGGACCTATTGGCCGTTCGTGTACCTCATAGAGGAGGTCTAGATAAATTGTTTCTCTGGCTTAAAATTGGTACACCTTTTGCTGGTGTTTGTCGTCCTTTGGATGTCTTGGATGTGAGTTCTTCTTCAGGAACATGAACATGCCGGTATTTTCTTCTTCTAGTCATCTTGCCTTACTCTCCTTGGTGTTGTCTCTGAAGCACGCTGGCTCATGGTGATAGAGCTGTGAGCCTTTAACATCCTAACAAAAGCTTTTGCCTCATTCAGTCACAACAACGCGGGCCCTGGCCCTTGGCCCTGACTCTATGTCTGTATGTGGTCTCATCAAACTCAGCAGGCAATGCTCTTTACCACAGAGCCATCTCTCTTGCCTCTTCCTTGTGGTGCCACTAGAGGGCGCCAAACCTCCTTTTGAGAGCAATTATTTGGTAGCCAGGAATCGAACTTCTGACCTTCGGAAGGGCAGCCAATGTTCTTAACCACTGACCTATCTCTCCAGCTTTTCTTACTGTAGCCAAAAGAGGGCACAAGACCTCATGGCAGATGGTTGTGAATCATTATGTGGTTGCCTGCAATTGATTTCAGGAGGTTCTAAGCGCAGGCAATGCTCTTAAGCACTGAACCATCTCTCATGCCTCTTCTTTTTTGCCAGTAAAGGGCACCAAATCTACCTTTTGAGAGCAATTATGGGATTGCCAGGAATGGAACTTCTGACCTTTGGTAGGGCAGCCAAAGCTCTTATCCACTGAGCTAACACCCCAGCTCTTATTTTTGTATCGAAAAGAGGGCACAAGACCTCATTGCAGATGGTTGTGAGCCATTATGTGGTTGCCTGGAATTGAATTCAGGAGGTTGGAAGAGGAGGCAATGATCTTAACCACGGAGCCATCTCTCATGCCTCTTCCTTATGTTGCCAGTAGAGGGCACCAAACCTCCTTTTGAGAGCAATTATGTGATTTCCAGGAATCGAACTTCTGACCTTTGGAAGAGCAGGCAATGCTCTTAACCACTGAGCCATCTCTCCAACCCGTTTTTCAACTTCTTTTACTAAACCAGCTTTAGTCAATGTGGTGTGTGGATCACATCTCCATTTCCCTGACGTGTGGAGTACAGGGGTCTGCATGGACCTATTGGCCATTCATGTACCTCATAGAGGAGGTCTAGATAAATTGTTTCTCTGGCTTTAAATAGGTTAACATTTTGCTGGTGTTTGTAGTCCTTTGATTGTCTTGGATATGAGTTCTTCTTCAGGCACATGAACATGCCAATATTTTCTTCTTCTAGCCATCTTGCCTTACTCTCCTTGGTGTTGTCTCTGAAGCACGCTGGCTCATGGTGATAGAGCTGTGAGTCTTTAACATCCTAACAAGAGCTTTTGCCTCATTCAGTCACAACAACGTGGGCCCTGGCCCTGTGCCCCGACTCTATGTCTGTTCTTGGCCTCATCAAACTCAGCAGGCAAAGCTCTTTACCACAGAGCCATCTTTCCTGCCTCTTCCTTGTGGTGCCACTAGAGGGCGCCAAACCTCCTTTTGAGAGCAATTACGTGGTTCCCAGGAATCGAACTTCTGACCTTTGGAAGGGCAACCAATGCTCTTAACCACTGAGCTGTCTCTCCAGCTCTTCTTACTGTAGCCAAAAGAGGGCACAAGACCTCATGGCAGATGGTTGTGACCCGTTATGTGGTCGCCTGGAATTGAATTCAGGAGGTTGGAAGAGCAGGCAATTCTCTTAACCATTGAGCCATCTCTCTTGCATCTTCCTTCTGTTGCCAGTAGAGGGCACCAAACCTCCTTTTGAGAGCAATTATGTGGTTGCCAGGAATCGAACTTCTGACCTTTGGAAGGGCAGGCAAAGCTCTTAACCACTGAGCTATCTCCCCAGCTCTTCTTTCTGTATCCAAAAGAGGGCACAAGACCTCATTGCAGATGGTTGTGAGCCATTATGTGGTTGCCTGGAATTCAGTTCAGGAGGTTGGAAGAGCAGGCAATGTTCTTAACCACTGAGCCATCTCTCCAACCCGTTTTTCAACTTCTTGAACTAAACCAGGTTTACTCAATGTGGTGTGTGGATCATATCTGCATTCCACTAACATGTGGAGTACAGGGGTCTCCATGGACATATTGGCCGTTCGCGTACCTCATAGATGAAGTCTAGATAAATTGTTTGTCTGGCTTTAAATTGGTAAACCTTTTGCTGGTGTTTGTCGTCCTTTGGATGTCTTGGATGTGAGTTCTTCTTAAGGAACATGAACATGCCTGTATTTTCTTCTTCTAACCATCTTTCCTCATTCTGCTTGGTGGTGTCCCTGAAGCATGCAGGCTCATGCTGATAGAGCTGTGAGTCTTTATTATCCTAACAAAATGTGTTGCCTGATTCTGAGACAACAACGTGGGCCCTGGCTGTATGTGTCCACTTGGCCTCATCAACCTCAGCAGGCAATGCTCTTAACCACTGAGCCATCTCTCCTGCCTCTTCCTTCTGTTGCCAGTAGAGGGCACCAAACCTCATTTTGAGAGCAATTATGTGATTTCCAGGAATCGAACTTCTGAACTTTGGAAGAGCAGGCAATGCTCTTAACCACTGAGCCATCTCTCCTGCCTCTCCCCTCTGTTGCCAGTAGAGGGCACCAAACCTCATTTTGAGAGCAACTATGTGATTCCCAGGAATCCAACTTCTGACCTTTGGAAGAGCAGGCAATGCTCTTAACCACTGAGCCATCTCTCCAACCCGTTTTTCAACTTCTTTTACTAAACCAGGTTTACTCAATGTGGTGTGTGGATCACATCTCCATTTCCCTAACACGTGGAGTACAGGGGTCTCCGTGGACCTATTGGCCGTTCGTGTACCTCATAGAGGAGGTCTAGATAAATTGTTTCTCTGGCTTAAAATTGGTACACCTTTTGCTGGTGTTTGTCGTCCTTTGGATGTCTTGGATGTGAGTTCTTCTTCAGGTTCATGAACATGCCTGTATTTTCTTCTTCTAGTCATCTTGCCTTACTCTCCTTGGTGTTGTCTCTGAAGCACGCTGGCTCGTGGTGATAGAGCTGTGAGCCTTTAACATCCTAACAAAAGCTTTTGCCTCATTCAGTCACAACAACGCGGGCCCTGGCCCTTGGCCCTGACTCTATGTCTGTATGTGGTCTCATCAAACTCAGCAGGCAATGCTCTTTACCACAGAGCCATCTCTCTTGCCTCTTCCTTGTGGTGCCACTAGAGGGCGCCAAACCTCCTTTTGAGAGCAATTATTTGGTAGCCAGGAATCGAACTTCTGACCTTCGGAAGGGCAGCCAATGTTCTTAACCACTGACCTATCTCTCCAGCTTTTCTTACTGTAGCCAAAAGAGGGCACAAGACCTCATGGCAGATGGTTGTGAATCATTATGTGGTTGCCTGCAATTGATTTCAGGAGGTTCTAAGCGCAGGCAATGCTCTTAAGCACTGAACCATCTCTCATGCCTCTTCTTTTTTGCCAGTAAAGGGCACCAAATCTACCTTTTGAGAGCAATTATGGGATTGCCAGGAATGGAACTTCTGACGTTTGGAAGGGCAGCCAAAGCTCTTATCCACTGAGCTAACACCCCAGCTCTTATTTTTGTATCGAAAAGAGGGCACAAGACCTCATTGCAGATGGTTGTGAGCCATTATGTGGTTGCCTGGAATTGAATTCAGGAGGTTGGAAGAGGAGGCAATGATCTTAACCACGGAGCCATCTCTCATGCCTCTTCCTTATGTTGCCAGTAGAGGGCACCAAACCTCCTTTTGAGAGCAATTATGTGATTTCCAGGAATCGAACTTCTGACCTTTGGAAGAGCAGGCAATGCTCTTAACCACTGAGCCATCTCTCCAACCCGTTTTTCAACTTCTTTTACTAAACCAGCTTTAGTCAATGTGGTGTGTGGATCACATCTCCATTTCCCTGACGTGTGGAGTACAGGGGTCTGCATGGACCTATTGGCCATTCATGTACCTCATAGAGGAGGTCTAGATAAATTGTTTCTCTGGCTTTAAATAGGTTAACATTTTGCTGGTGTTTGTAGTCCTTTGATTGTCTTGGATATGAGTTCTTCTTCAGGCACATGAACATGCCAATATTTTCTTCTTCTAGCCATCTTGCCTTACTCTCCTTGGTGTTGTCTCTGAAGCACGCTGGCTCATGGTGATAGAGCTGTGAGTCTTTAACATCCTAACAAGAGCTTTTGTCTCATTCAGTCATAACAACATGGGCCCTGGCCCTGTGCCCCGACTCTATGTCTGTTCTTGGCCTCATCAAACTCAGCAGGCAAAGCTCTTTACCACAGAGCCATCTTTCCTGCCTCTTCCTTGTGGTGCCACTAGAGGGTGCCAAAACTCCTTTTGAGAGCAATTACGTGGTTCCCAGGAATCGAACTTCTGACCTTTGGAAGGGCAACCAATGCTCTTAACCACTGAGCTGTCTCTCCAGCTCTTCTTACTGTAGCCAAAAGAGGGCACAAGACCTCATTGCAGATGGTTGTGAGCCATTATGTGGTTGCCTGGAATTGAATTCAGGAGGTTGGAAGAGCAGGCAATTCTCTTAACCATTGAGCCATCTCTCTCGCATCATCCTTCTGTTGCCAGTAGAGGGCACCAATACTCCTTTTGAGAGCAATTATGTGGTTGCCAGGAATCGAACTTCTGACCTTTGGAAGGGCAGGGAAAGCTCTTAACCACTGAGCTATCTCCCCAGCTCTTCTTTCTGTATCCAAAAGAGGGCACAAGACCTCATTGCAGATGGTTGTGAGCCATTATGTGGTTGCCTGGAATTCAGTTCAGGAGGTTGGAAGAGCAGGCAATGTTCTTAACCACTGAGCCATCTCTCCAACCCGTTTTTCAACTTCTTGAACTAAACCAGGTTTACCCAATGTGGTGTGTGGATCATATCTGCATTCCACTAACATGTGGAGTACAGGGGTCTCCATGGACATATTGGCCGTTCGCGTACCTCATAGATGAAGTCTAGATAAATTGTTTGTCTGGCTTTAAATTGGTAAACCTTTTGCTGGTGTTTGTCGTCCTTTGGATGTCTTGGATGTGAGTTCTTCTTAAGGAACATGAACATGCCTGTATTTTCTTCTTCTAACCATCTTTCCTCATTCTGCTTGGTGGTGTCCCTGAAGCATGCAGGCTCATGCTGATAGAGCTGTGAGTCTTTATTATCCTAACAAAATGTGTTGCCTGATTCTGAGACAACAACGTGGGCCCTGGCTGTATGTGTCCACTTGGCCTCATCAACCTCAGCAGGCAATGCTCTTAACCACTGAGCCATCTCTCCTGCCTCTTCCTTCTGTTGCCAGTAGAGGGCACCAAACCTCATTTTGAGAGCAATTATGTGATTTCCAGGAATCGAACTTCTGAACTTTGGAAGAGCAGGCAATGCTCTTAACCACTGAGCAATCTCTCCTGCCTCTCCCCTCTGTTGCCAGTAGAGGGCACCAAACCTCATTTTGAGAGCAACTATGTGATTCCCAGGAATCCAACTTCTGACCTTTGGAAGAGCAGGCAATGCTCTTAACCACTGAGCCATCTCTCCAACCCGTTTTTCAACTTCTTTTACTAAACCAGGTTTACTCAATGTGGTGTGTGGATCACATCTCCATTTCCCTAACACGTGGAGTACAGGGGTCTCCGTGGACCTATTGGCCGTTCGTGTACCTCATAGAGGAGGTCTAGATAAATTGTTTCTCTGGCTTAAAATTGGTACACCTTTTGCTGGTGTTTGTCGTCCTTTGGATGTCTTGGATGTGAGTTCTTCTTCAGGAACATGAACATGCCGGTATTTTCTTCTTCTAGTCATCTTGCCTTACTCTCCTTGGTGTTGTCTCTGAAGCACGCTGGCTCATGGTGATAGAGCTGTGAGCCTTTAACATCCTAACAAAAGCTTTTGCCTCATTCAGTCACAACAACGCGGGCCCTGGCCCTTGGCCCTGACTCTATGTCTGTATGTGGTCTCATCAAACTCAGCAGGCAATGCTCTTTACCACAGAGCCATCTCTCTTGCCTCTTCCTTGTGGTGCCACTAGAGGGCGCCAAACCTCCTTTTGAGAGCAATTATTTGGTAGCCAGGAATCGAACTTCTGACCTTCGGAAGGGCAGCCAATGTTCTTAACCACTGACCTATCTCTCCAGCTTTTCTTACTGTAGCCAAAAGAGGGCACAAGACCTCATGGCAGATGGTTGTGAATCATTATGTGGTTGCCTGCAATTGATTTCAGGAGGTTCTAAGCGCAGGCAATGCTCTTAAGCACTGAACCATCTCTCATGCCTCTTCTTTTTTGCCAGTAAAGGGCACCAAATCTACCTTTTGAGAGCAATTATGGGATTGCCAGGAATGGAACTTCTGACCTTTGGTAGGGCAGCCAAAGCTCTTATCCACTGAGCTAACACCCCAGCTCTTATTTTTGTATCGAAAAGAGGGCACAAGACCTCATTGCAGATGGTTGTGAGCCATTATGTGGTTGCCTGGAATTGAATTCAGGAGGTTGGAAGAGGAGGCAATGATCTTAACCACGGAGCCATCTCTCATGCCTCTTCCTTATGTTGCCAGTAGAGGGCACCAAACCTCCTTTTGAGAGCAATTATGTGATTTCCAGGAATCGAACTTCTGACCTTTGGAAGAGCAGGCAATGCTCTTAACCACTGAGCCATCTCTCCAACCCGTTTTTCAACTTCTTTTACTAAACCAGCTTTAGTCAATGTGGTGTGTGGATCACATCTCCATTTCCCTGACGTGTGGAGTACAGGGGTCTGCATGGACCTATTGGCCATTCATGTACCTCATAGAGGAGGTCTAGATAAATTGTTTCTCTGGCTTTAAATAGGTTAACATTTTGCTGGTGTTTGTAGTCCTTTGATTGTCTTGGATATGAGTTCTTCTTCAGGCACATGAACATGCCAATATTTTCTTCTTCTAGCCATCTTGCCTTACTCTCCTTGGTGTTGTCTCTGAAGCACGCTGGCTCATGGTGATAGAGCTGTGAGTCTTTAACATCCTAACAAGAGCTTTTGCCTCATTCAGTCACAACAACGTGGGCCCTGG
This sequence comes from Chionomys nivalis, assembly GCF_950005125.1. Lineage (NCBI taxonomy): Eukaryota > Metazoa > Chordata > Mammalia > Rodentia > Cricetidae > Chionomys > Chionomys nivalis. Next base: position 696,026 of record NW_026646891.1, on the reverse strand, counting down.
CCCTGTGCCCCGACTCTATGTCTGTTCTTGGCCTCATCAAACTCAGCAGGCAAAGCTCTTTACCACAGAGCCATCTTTCCTGCCTCTTCCTTGTGGTGCCACTAGAGGGCGCCAAACCTCCTTTTGAGAGCAATTACGTGGTTCCCAGGAATCGAACTTCTGACCTTTGGAAGGGCAACCAATGCTCTTAACCACTGAGCTGTCTCTCCAGCTCTTCTTACTGTAGCCAAAAGAGGGCACAAGACCTCATGGCAGATGGTTGTGACCCGTTATGTGGTCGCCTGGAATTGAATTCAGGAGGTTGGAAGAGCAGGCAATTCTCTTAACCATTGAGCCATCTCTCTTGCATCTTCCTTCTGTTGCCAGTAGAGGGCACCAAACCTCCTTTTGAGAGCAATTATGTGGTTGCCAGGAATCGAACTTCTGACCTTTGGAAGGGCAGGCAAAGCTCTTAACCACTGAGCTATCTCCCCAGCTCTTCTTTCTGTATCCAAAAGAGGGCACAAGACCTCATTGCAGATGGTTGTGAGCCATTATGTGGTTGCCTGGAATTCAGTTCAGGAGGTTGGAAGAGCAGGCAATGTTCTTAACCACTGAGCCATCTCTCCAACCCGTTTTTCAACTTCTTGAACTAAACCTGGTTTACTCAATGTGGTTTGTGGATCATATCTGCATTCCACTAACATGTGGAGTACAGGGGTCTCCATGGACATATTTGCCGTTCGCGTACCTCATAGATGAAGTCTAGATAAATTGTTTGTCTGGCTTTAAATTGGTAAACCTTTTGCTGGTGTTTGTCGTCCTTTGGATGTCTTGGATGTGAGTTCTTCTTAAGGAACATGAACATGCCTGTATTTTCTTCTTCTAACCATCTTTCCTCATTCTGCTTGGTGGTGTCCCTGAAGCATGCAGGCTCATGCTGATAGAGCTGTGAGTCTTTATTATCCTAACAAAATGTGTTGCCTGATTCTGAGACAACAACGTGGGCCCTGGCTGTATGTGTCCACTTGGCCTCATCAACCTCAGCAGGCAATGCTCTTAACCACTGAGCCATCTCTCCTGCCTCTTCCTTCTGTTGCCAGTAGAGGGCACCAAACCTCATTTTGAGAGCAATTATGTGATTTCCAGGAATCGAACTTCTGAACTTTGGAAGAGCAGGCAATGCTCTTAACCACTGAGCCATCTCTCCTGCCTCTCCCCTCTGTTGCCAGTAGAGGGCACCAAACCTCATTTTGAGAGCAACTATGTGATTCCCAGGAATCCAACTTCTGACCTTTGGAAGAGCAGGCAATGCTCTTAACCACTGAGCCATCTCTCCAACCCGTTTTTCAACTTCTTTTACTAAACCAGGTTTACTCAATGTGGTGTGTGGATCACATCTCCATTTCCCTAACACGTGGAGTACAGGGGTCTCCGTGGACCTATTGGCCGTTCGTGTACCTCATAGAGGAGGTCTAGATAAATTGTTTCTCTGGCTTAAAATTGGTACACCTTTTGCTGGTGTTTGTCGTCCTTTGGATGTCTTGGATGTGAGTTCTTCTTCAGGTTCATGAACATGCCTGTATTTTCTTCTTCTAGTCATCTTGCCTTACTCTCCTTGGTGTTGTCTCTGAAGCACGCTGGCTCGTGGTGATAGAGCTGTGAGCCTTTAACATCCTAACAAAAGCTTTTGCCTCATTCAGTCACAACAACGCGGGCCCTGGCCCTTGGCCCTGACTCTATGTCTGTATGTGGTCTCATCAAACTCAGCAGGCAATGCTCTTTACCACAGAGCCATCTCTCTTGCCTCTTCCTTGTGGTGCCACTAGAGGGCGCCAAACCTCCTTTTGAGAGCAATTATTTGGTAGCCAGGAATCGAACTTCTGACCTTCGGAAGGGCAGCCAATGTTCTTAACCACTGACCTATCTCTCCAGCTTTTCTTACTGTAGCCAAAAGAGGGCACAAGACCTCATGGCAGATGGTTGTGAATCATTATGTGGTTGCCTGCAATTGATTTCAGGAGGTTCTAAGCGCAGGCAATGCTCTTAAGCACTGAACCATCTCTCATGCCTCTTCTTTTTTGCCAGTAAAGGGCACCAAATCTACCTTTTGAGAGCAATTATGGGATTGCCAGGAATGGAACTTCTGACCTTTGGTAGGGCAGCCAAAGCTCTTATCCACTGAGCTAACACCCCAGCTCTTATTTTTGTATCGAAAAGAGGGCACAAGACCTCATTGCAGATGGTTGTGAGCCATTATGTGGTTGCCTGGAATTGAATTCAGGAGGTTGGAAGAGGAGGCAATGATCTTAACCACGGAGCCATCTCTCATGCCTCTTCCTTATGTTGCCAGTAGAGGGCACCAAACCTCCTTTTGAGAGCAATTATGTGATTTCCAGGAATCGAACTTCTGACCTTTGGAAGAGCAGGCAATGCTCTTAACCACTGAGCCATCTCTCCAACCCGTTTTTCAACTTCTTTTACTAAACCAGCTTTAGTCAATGTGGTGTGTGGATCACATCTCCATTTCCCTGACGTGTGGAGTACAGGGGTCTGCATGGACCTATTGGCCATTCATGTACCTCATAGAGGAGGTCTAGATAAATTGTTTCTCTGGCTTTAAATAGGTTAACATTTTGCTGGTGTTTGTAGTCCTTTGATTGTCTTGGATATGAGTTCTTCTTCAGGCACATGAACATGCCAATATTTTCTTCTTCTAGCCATCTTGCCTTACTCTCCTTGGTGTTGTCTCTGAAGCACGCTGGCTCATGGTGATAGAGCTGTGAGTCTTTAACATCCTAACAAGAGCTTTTGTCTCATTCAGTCATAACAACATGGGCCCTGGCCCTGTGCCCCGACTCTATGTCTGTTCTTGGCCTCATCAAACTCAGCAGGCAAAGCTCTTTACCACAGAGCCATCTTTCCTGCCTCTTCCTTGTGGTGCCACTAGAGGGTGCCAAAACTCCTTTTGAGAGCAATTACGTGGTTCCCAGGAATCGAACTTCTGACCTTTGGAAGGGCAACCAATGCTCTTAACCACTGAGCTGTCTCTCCAGCTCTTCTTACTGTAGCCAAAAGAGGGCACAAGACCTCATTGCAGATGGTTGTGAGCCATTATGTGGTTGCCTGGAATTGAATTCAGGAGGTTGGAAGAGCAGGCAATTCTCTTAACCATTGAGCCATCTCTCTCGCATCATCCTTCTGTTGCCAATAGAGGGCACCAATACTCCTTTTGAGAGCAATTATGTGGTTGCCAGGAATCGAACTTCTGACCTTTGGAAGGGCAGGCAAAGCTCTTAACCACTGAGCTATCTCCCCAGCTCTTCTTTCTGTATCCAAAAGAGGGCACAAGACCTCATTGCAGATGGTTGTGAGCCATTATGTGGTTGCCTGGAATTCAGTTCAGGAGGTTGGAAGAGCAGGCAATGTTCTTAACCACTGAGCCATCTCTCCAACCCGTTTTTCAACTTCTTGAACTAAACCAGGTTTACCCAATGTGGTGTGTGGATCATATCTGCATTCCACTAACATGTGGAGTACAGGGGTCTCCATGGACATATTGGCCGTTCGCGTACCTCATAGATTAAGTCTAGATAAATTGTTTGTCTGGCTTTAAATTGGTAAACCTTTTGCTGGTGTTTGTCGTCCTTTGGATGTCTTGGATGTGAGTTCTTCTTAAGGAACATGAACATGCCTGTATTTTCTTCTTCTAACCATCTTTCCTCATTCTGCTTGGTGGTGTCCCTGAAGCATGCAGGCTCATGCTGATAGAGCTGTGAGTCTTTATTATCCTAACAAAATGTTTTGCCTGATTCTGAGACAACAACGGGGGCCCTGGCTGTAGGTGTCCACTTGGCCTCATCAACCTCAGCAGGCAATGCTCTTAACCACTGAGCAATCTCTCCTGCCTCTTCCTTCTGTTGCCAGTAGAGGGCACCAAACCTCCTTTTGAGAGCAATTATGTGATTTCCAGGAATCGAACTTCTGAACTTTGGAAGAGCAGGCAATGCTCTTAACCACTGAGCCATCTCTCCTGCCTCTCCCCTCTGTTGCCAGTAGAGGGCACCAAACCTCATTTTGAGAGCAACTATGTGATTTCCAGGAATCGAACTTCTGAACTTTGGAGGAGCAGGCAATGCTCTTAACCACTGAGCCATCTCTCCAACCCGTTTTTCAACTTCTTTTACTAAACCAGGTTTACTCAATTTGGTGTGTGGATCACATCTCCATTTCCCTAACATGTGGAGTACAGGGGTCTCCGTGGACCTATTGGCCGTTCGAGTACCTCTTAGATGAAGTCTAGATAAATTGTTTGTCTGGCTTTAAATTGGTAAACCTTTTGCTGGTGTTTGTCGTCCTTTGGATGTCTTGGATGTGAGTTCTTCTTAAGGAACATGAACATGCCTGTATTTTCTTCTTCTAACCATCTTTCCTCATTCTGCTTGGTGGTGTCCCTGAAGCATGCAGGCTCATGCTGATAGAGCTGTGATACTTTATTATCCTAACAAAATGTTTTGCCTGATTCTGAGACAACAACGGGGGCCCTGGCTTTTATGTGTCCACTTGGCCTCATCAACCTCAGCAGGCAATGCTCTTAACCACTGAGCCATCTCTCCTGCCTCTTCCTTCTGTTGCCAGTAGAGGGCACCAAACCTCCTTTTGAGAGCAATTATGTGATTTCCAGGAATCGAACTTCTGAACTTTGGAAGAGCAGGCAATGCTCTTAACCACTGAGCCATCTCTCCTGCCTCTCCCCTCTGTTGCCAGTAGAGGGCACCAAACCTCATTTTGAGAGCAACTATGTGATTCCCAGGAATCGAACTTCTGAACTTTGTAAGAGCAGGCAATGCTCTTAACCACTGAGCCATCTCTCCAACCCGTTTTTCAACTTCTTTTACTAAACCAGGTTTACTCAATGTGGTGTGTGGATCACATCTCCATTTCACTAACATGTGGAGTACAGGGGTCTCCGTGGACCTATTGGCCGTTCGTGTACCTCATAGAGGAGGTCTAGATAAATTGTTTCTCTGGCTTAAAATTGGTACACCTTTTGCTGGTGTTTGTCGTCCTTTGGATGTCTTGGATGTGAGTTCTTCTTCAGGAACATGAACATGCCTGTATTTTCTTCTTCTAGTCATCTTGCCTTACTCTCCTTGGTGTTGTCTCTGAAGCACGCTGGCTCGTGGTGATAGAGCTGTGAGCCTTTAACATCCTAACAAAAGCTTTTGCCTCATTCAGTCACAACAACGCGGGCCCTGGCCCTTGGCCCTAACTCTATGTCTGTATGCGGTCTCATCAAACTCAGCAGGCAATGCTCTTTACCACAGAGCCATCTCTCTTGCCTCTTCCTTGTGGTGCCACCAGAGGGCGCCAAACCTCCTTTTGAGAGCAATTATTTGGTAGCCAGGAATCGAACTTCTGACCTTCGGAAGGGCAGCCAATGTTCTTAACCACTGACCTATCTCTCCAGCTTTTCTTACTGTAGCCAAAAGAGGGCACAAGACCTCATGGCAGATGGTTGTGAATCATTATGTGGTTGCCTGCAATTGATTTCAGGAGGTTCTAAGAGCAGGCAATGCTCTTAAGCACTGAACCATCTCTCATGCCTCTTCTTTTTTGCCAGTAAAGGGCACCAAATCTACCTTTTGAGAGCAATTATGGGATTGCCAGGAATGGAACTTCTGACCTTTGGAAGGGCAGCCAAAGCTCTTATCCACTGAGCTAACACCCCAGCTCTTATTTTTATATCGAAAAGAGGGCACAAGACCTCATTGCAGATGGTTGTGAGCCATTATGTGGTTGCCTGGAATTGAATTCAGGAGGTTGGAAGAGGAGGCAATGATCTTAACCACGGAGCCATCTCTCATGCCTCTTCCTTATGTTGCCAGTAGAGGGCACCAAACCTCCTTTTGAGAGCAATTATGTGATTTCCAGGAATCGAACTTCTGACCTTTGGAAGAGCAGGCAATGATCTTAACCACTGAGCCATCTCTCCAACCCGTTTTTCAACTTCTTTTACTAAACCAGCTTTAGTCAATGTGGTGTGTGGATCACATCTCCATTTCCCTGACATGTGGGGTACAGGGGTCTGCATGGACCTATTGGCCATTCATGTACCTCATAGAGGAGGTCTAGATAAATTGTTTCTCTGGCTTTAAATAGGTTAACATTTTGCTGGTGTTTGTAGTCCTTTGATTGTCTTGGATATGAGTTCTTCTTCAGGCACATGAACATGCCAATATTTTCTTCTTCTAGCCATCTTGCCTTACTCTCCTTGGTGTTGTCTCAGAAGCACGCTGGCTCATGGTGATAGAGCTGTGAGTCTTTAACATCCTAACAAGAGCTTTTGCCTCATTCAGTCACAACAACGTGGGCCCTGGCCCTGTGCCCCGACTCTATGTCTGTTCTTGGCCTCATCAAACTCAGCAGGCAAAGCTCTTTACCACAGAGCCATCTTTCCTGCCTCTTCCTTGTGGTGCCACTAGAGGGCGCCAAAACTCCTTTTGAGAGCAATTACGTGGTTCCCAGGAATCGAACTTCTGACCTTTGGAAGGGCAACCAATGCTCTTAACCACTGAGCTGTCTCTCCAGCTCTTCGTACTGTAGCCAAAAGAGGGCACAAGACCTCATGGCAGATGGTTTTGACCCGTTATGTGGTCGCCTGGAATTGAATTCAGGAGGTTGGAAGAGCAGGCAATTCTCTTAACCATTGAGCCATCTCTCTTGCATCTTCCTTCTGTTGCCAGTAGAGGGCACCAAACCTCCTTTTGAGAGCAATTATGTGGTTGTCAGGAATCGAACTTCTGACCTTTGGAAGGGCAGGCAAAGCTCTTAACCACTGAGCTATCTCCCCAGCTCTTCTTTCTGTATCCAAAAGAGGGCACAAGACCTCATTGCAGATGGTTGTGAGCCATTATGTGGTTGCCTGGAATTCAGTTCAGGAGGTTGGAAGAGCAGGCAATGTTCTTAACCACTGAGCCATCTCTCCAACCCGTTTTTCAACTTCTTGAACTAAACCAGGTTTACTCAATGTGGTGTGTGGATCATATCTGCATTCCACTAACATGTGGAGTACAGGGGTCTCCATGGACATATTGGCCGTTCGCGTACCTCATAGATGAAGTCTAGATAAATTGTTTGTCTGGCTTTAAATTGGTAAACCTTTTGCTGGTGTTTGTCGTCCTTTGGATGTCTTGGATGTGAGTTCTTCTTAAGGAACATGAACATGCCTGTATTTTCTTCTTCTAACCATCTTTCCTCATTCTGCTTGGTGGTGTCCCTGAAGCATGCAGGCTCATGCTGATAGAGCTGTGAGTCTTTATTATCCTAACAAAATGTTTTGCCTGATTCTGAGACAACAACGTGGGCCCTGGCTGTGTGTGTCCACTTGGCCTCATCAACCTCAGCAGGCAATGCTCTTAACCACTGAGCCATCTCTCCTGCCTCTTCCTTCTGTTGCCAGTAGAGGGCACCAAACCTCCTTTTGAGAGCAATTATGTGATTTCCAGGAATCGAACTTCTGAACTTTGGAAGAGCAGGCAATGCTCTTAACCACTGAGCCATCTCTCCTGCCTCTCCCCTCTGTTGCCAGTTGAGAACACCAAACCTCATTTTGAGAGCAACTATGTGATTTCCAGGAATTGAACTTCTGAACTTTGGAAGAGCAGGAAATGCTCTTAACCACTGAGCCATCTCTCCAACCCGTTTTTCAACTTCTTTTACTAAACCAGGTTTACTCAATGTGGTGTGTGGATCACATCTCCATTTCCCTAACATGTGGAGTGCAGGGGTCTCCGTGGACCTATTGGCCGTTCGTGTACCTCATAGAGGAGGTCTAGATAAATTGTTTCTCTAGGTTAAAATTGGTACACCTTTTGCTGGTGTTTGTCGTCCTTTGGATGTCTTGGATGTGAGTTCTTCTTCAGGAACATGAACATGCCTGTATTTTCTTCTTCTAGTCATCTTGCCTTACTCTCCTTGGTGTTGTCTCTGAAGCACGCTGGCTCGTGGTGATAGCGCTGTGAGCCTTTAACATCCTAACAAAAGCTTTTGCCTCATTCAGTCTCAACAACGCGGGCCCTGGCCCTTGGCCCTGACTCTATGACTGTATGTGGCCTCATCAAACTCAGCAGGCAATGCTCTTTACCACAGAGCCATCTCTCTTGCCTCTTCCTTGTGGTGCCACTAGAGGGCGCTAAACCTCCTTTTGAGAACAATTATTTGGTAGCCAGGAATCGAACTTCTGACCTTCGGAAGGGCAGCCAATGTTCTTAACCACTGACCTATCTCTCCAGCTTTTCTTACTGTAGCCAAAAGAGGGCACAAGACCTCATGGCAGATGGTTGTGAATCATTATGTGGTTGCCTGCAATTGATTTCAGGAGGTTCTAAGAGCAGGCAATGCTCTTAAGCACTGAACCATCTCTCATGCCTCTTCTTTTTTGCCAGTAAAGGGCACCAAATCTACCTTTTGAGAGCAATTATGGGATTGCCAGGAATGGAACTTCTGACCTTTGGAAGGGCAGCCAAAGCTCTTATCCACTGAGCTAACACCCCAGCTCTTATTTTTGTATCCAAAAGAGGGCACAAGACCTCATTGCAGATGGTTGTGAGCCATTATGTGGTTGCCTGGAATTGAATTCAGGAGGTTGGAAGAGGAGGCAATGATCTTAACCACGGAGCCATCTCTCATGCCTCTTCCTTATGTTGCCAGTAGAGGGCACCAAACCTCCTATTGAGAGCCATTATGTGATTTCCAGGAATCGAACTTCTGACCTTTGGAAGAGCAGGCAATGCTCTTAACCACTGAGCCATCTCTCCAACCCGTTTTTCAACTTCTTTTACTAAACCAGCTTTAGTCAATGTGGTGTGTGGATCACATCTCCATTTCCCTGACATGTGGAGTACAGGGGTCTGCATGGACCTATTGGCCATTCATGTACCTCATAGAGGAGGTCTAGATAAATTGTTTCTCTGGCTTTAAATAGGTTAACATTTTGCTGGTGTTTGTAGTCCTTTGATTGTCTTGGATATGAGTTCTTCTTCAGGCACATGAACATGCCAATATTTTCTTCTTCTAGCCATCTTGCCTTACTCTCCTTGGTGTTGTCTCAGAAGCACGCTGGCTCATGGTGATAGAGCTGTGAGTCTTTAACATCCTAACAAGAGCTTTTGCCTCATTCAGTCACAACAACGTGGGCCCTGGCCCTGTGCCCCGACTCTATGTCTGTTCTTGGCCTCATCAAACTCAGCAGGCAAAGCTCTTTACCACAGAGCCATCTTTCCTGCCTCTTCCTTGTGGTGCCACTAGAGGGCGCCAAACCTCCTTTTGAGAGCAATTACGTGGTTCCCAGGAATCGAACTTCTGACCTTTGGAAGGGCAACCAATGCTCTTAACCACTGAGCTGTCTCTCCAGCTCTTCGTACTGTAGCCAAAAGAGGGCACAAGACCTCATGGCAGATGGTTTTGACCCAATATGTGGTCGCCTGGAATTGAATTCAGGAGGTTGGAAGAGCAGGCAATTCTCTTAACCATTGAGCCATCTCTCTTGCATCTTCCTTCTGTTGCCAGTAGAGGGCACCAAACCTCCTTTTGAGAGCAATTATGTGGTTGTCAGGAATCGAACTTCTGACCTTTGGAAGGGCAGGCAAAGCTCTTAACCACTGAGCTATCTCCCCAGCTCTTCTTTCTGTATCCAAACGAGGGCACAAGACCTCATTGCAGATGGTTGTGAGCCATTATGTGGTTGCCTGGAATTCAGTTCAGGAGGTTGGAAGAGCAGGCAATGTTCTTAACAACTGAGCCATCTCTCCAACCCGTTTTTCAACTTCTTGAACTAAACCAGGTTTACTCAATGTGGTGTGTGGATCATATCTGCATTCCACTAACATGTGGAGTACAGGGGTGTCCATGGACATATTGGCCGTTCGTGTACCTCATAGATGAAGTCTAGATAAATTGTTTGTCTGGCTTTAAATTGGTAAACCTTTTGCTGGTGTTTGTCGTCCTTTGGATGTCTTGGATGTGAGTTCTTCTTAAGGAACATGAACATGCCTGTATTTTCTTCTTCTAACCATCTTTCCTCATTCTGCTTGGTGGTGTCCCTGAAGCATGCAGGCTCATGCTGATAGAGCTGTGAGTCTTTATTATCCTAACAAAATGTTTTGCCTGATTCTGAGACAACAACGGGGGCACTGGCTGTATGTGTCCACTTGGCCTCATCAACCTCAGCCGGCAATGCTCTTAACCACTGAGCCATCTCTCCTGCCTCTTCCTTCTGTTGCCAGTAGAGGACACCAAACCTCATTTTGAGAGCAATTATGTGATTTCCAGGAATCGAACTTGGAAGAGCAGGCAATGCTCTTAACCACTGAGCCATCTCTCCTGCCTCTCCCCTCTGTTGCCAGTAAAGGGCACCAAACCTCATTTTGAGAGCAACTATGTGATTCCCAGGAATCGAACTTCTGACCTTTGGAAGAGCAGGCAATGCTCTTAACCACTGAGCCATCTCTCCAACCCGTTTTTCAACTTCTTTTACTAAACCAGGTTTACTCAATGTGGTGTGTGGATCACATCTCCATTTCCCTAACATGTGGAGTACAGGGGTCTCCGTGGACCTATTGGCCGTTCGTGTACCTCATAGAGGATGTCTAGATAAATTGTTTCTCTGGCTTAAAATTGGTACACCTTTTGCTGGTGTTGTCGTCCTTTGGATGTCTTGGATGTGAGTTCTTCTTCAGGAACATGAACATGCCTGTATTTTCTTCTTCTAGTCATCTTGCCTTACTCTCCTTGGTGTTGTCTCTGAAGCACGCTGGCTCGTGGTGATAGAGCTGTGAGCCTTTAACATCCTAACAAAAGCTTTTGCCTCATTCAGTCACAACAACGCGGGCCCTGGCCCTTGGCCCTGACTCTATGTCTGTATGTGGTCTCATCAAACTCAGCAGGCAATGCTCTTTACCACAGAGCCATCTCTCTTGCCTCTTCCTTGTGGTGCCACTAGAGGGCGCCAAACCTCCTTTTGAGAGCAATTATTTGGTAGCCAGGAATCGAACTTCTGACCTTCGGAAGGACAGCCAATGTTCTTAACCACTGACTTATCTCTCCAGCTTTTCTTACTGTAGCCAAAAGAGGGCACAAGACCTCATGGCAGATGGTTGTGAATCATTATGTGGTTGCCTGCAATTGATTTCAGGAGGTTCTAAGAGCAGGCAATGGTCTTAAGCACTGAACCATCTCTCATGCCTCTTCTTTTTGCCAGTAAAGGGCACCAAATCTACCTTTTGAGAGCAATTATGGGATTGCCAGGAATGGAACTTCTGACCTTTGGAAGGGCAGCCAAAGCTCTTATCCACTGAGCTAACACCCCAGCTCTTATTTTTGTATCCAAAAGAGGGCACAAGACCTCATTGCAGATGGTTGTGAGCCATTATGTGGTTGCCTGGAATTGAATTCAGGAGGTTGGAAGAGGAGGCAATGATCTTAACCACGGAGCCATCTCTCATGCCTCTTCCTTATGTTGCCAGTAGAGGGCACCAAACCTCCTTTTGAGAGCAATTATGTGATTTCCAGGAATCGAACTTCTGACCTTTGGAAGAGCAGGCAATGCTCTTAACCACTGAGCCATCTCTCCAACCCGTTTTTCAACTTCTTTTACTAAACCAGCTTTAGTCAATGTGGTGTGTGGATCACATCTCCATTTCCCTGACATGTGGAGTACAGGGGTCTGCATGGACCTATTGGCCATTCATGTACCTCATAGAGGAGGTCTAGATAAATTGTTTCTCTGGCTTTAAAGAGGTTGACATTTTGCTGGTGTTTGTAGTCCTTTGATTGTCTTGGATATGAGTTCTTCTTCAGGCACATGAACATGCCAATATTTTCTTCTTCTAGCCATCTTGCCTTACTCTCCTTGGTGTTGTCTCTGAAGCACGCTGGCTCATGGTGATAGAGCTGTGAGTCTTTAACATCCTAACAAGAGCTTTTGCCTCATTCAGTCACAACAACGTGGGCCCTGGCCCTGTGCCCCGACTCTATGTCTGTTCTTGGCCTCATCAAACTCAGCAGGCAAAGCTCTTTACCACAGAGCCATCTTTCCTGCCTCTTCCTTGTGGTGCCACTAGAGGGCGCCAAACCTCCTTTTGAGAGCAATTACGTGGTTCCCAGGAATCGAACTTCTGACCTTTGGAAGGGCAACCAATGCTCTTAACCACTGAGCTGTCTCTCCAGCTCTTCTTACTGTAGCCAAAAGAGGGCACAAGACCTCATGGCAGATGGTTGTGACCCGTTATGTGGTCGCCTGGAATTGAATTCAGGAGGTTGGAAGAGCAGGCAATTCTCTTAACCATTGAGCCATCTCTCTTGCATCTTCCTTCTGTTGCCAGTAGAGGGCACCAAAACTCCTTTTGAGAGCAATTATGTGGTTGCCAGGAATCGAACTTCTGACCTTTGGAAGGGCAGGCAAAGCTCTTAACCACTGAGCTATCTCCCCAGCTCTTCTTTCTGTATCCAAAAGAGGGCACAAGACCTCATTGCAGATGGTTGTGAGCCATTATGTGGTTGCCTGGAATTCAGTTCAGGAGGTTGGAAGAGCAGGCAATGTTCTTAACAACTGGGCCATCTCTCCAACCCGTTTTTCAACTTCTTGAACTAACCAGGTTTACTCAATGTGGTGTGTGGATCATATCTGCATTCCACTAACATGTGGAGTACAGGGGTCTCCATGGACATATTGGCCGTTCGCGTACCTCATAGATGAAGTCTAGATAAATTGTTTGTCTGGCTTTAAATTGGTAAACCTTTTGCTGGTGTTTGTCGTCCTTTGGATGTCTTGGATGTGAGTTCTTCTTAAGGAACATGAACATGCCTGTATTTTCTTCTTCTAACCATCTTTCCTCATTCTGCTTGGTGGTGTCCCTGAAGCATGCAGGCTCATGCTGATAGAGCTGTGAGTCTTTATTATCCTAACAAAATGTGTTGCCTGATTCTGAGACAACAACGTGGGCCCTGGCTGTATGTGTCCACTTGGCCTCATCAACCTCAGCAGGCAATGCTCTTAACCACTGAGCCATCTCTCCTGCCTCTTCCTTCTGTTGCCAGTAGAGGGCACCAAACCTCATTTTGAGAGCAATTATGTGATTTCCAGAAATCGAACTTCTGAACTTTGGAAGAGCAGGCAATGCTCTTAACCACTGAGCCATCTCTCCTGCCTCTCCCCTCTGTTGCCAGTAGAGGGCACCAAACCTCATTTTGAGAGCAACTATGTGATTCCCAGGAATCGAACTTCTGAACTTTGGAAGAGCAGGCAATGCTCTTAACCACTGAGCCATCTCTCCAACCCGTTTTTCAACTTCTTTTACTAAACCAGGTTTACTCAATGTGGTGTGTGGATCACATCTCCATTTCCCTAACATGTGGAGTACAGGGGTCTCCGTGGACGTATTGGCCGTTCGTGTACCTCATAGAGGAGGTCTAGATAAATTGTTTCTCTGGCTTAAAATTGGTACACCTTTTGCTGGTGTTTGTCGTCCTTTGGATGTCTTGGATGTGAGTTCTTCTTCAGGAACATGAACATGCCTGTATTTTCTTCTTCTAGTCATCTTGCCTTACTCTCCTTGGTGTTGTCTCTGAAGCACGCTGGCTCGTGGTGATAGAGCTGTGAGCCTTTAACATCCTAACAAAAGCTTTTGCCTCATTCCGTCACAACAACACGGGCCCTGGCCCTTGGCCCTGACTCTATGTCTGTATGTGGTCTCATCAAACTCAGCAGGCAATGCTCTTTACCACAGAGACATCTCTCTTGCCTCTTCCTTGTGGTGCCACTAGAGGGCGCCAAACCTCCTTTTGAGAGCAATTATTTGGTAGCCAGGAATCGAACTTCTGACCTTCGGAAGGGCAGCCAATGTTCTTAACCACTGACCTATCTCTCCAGCTTTTCTTACTGTAGCCAAAAGAGGGCACAAGACCTCATGGCAGATGGTTGTGAATCATTATGTGGTTGCCTGCAATTGATTTCAGGAGGTTCTAAGAGCAGGCAATGCTCTTAAGCACTGAACCATCTCTCATGCCTCTTCTTTTTTGCCAGTAAAGGGCACCAAATCTACCTTTTGAGAGCAATTATGGGATTGCCAGGAATGGAACTTCTGACCTTTGGAAGGGCAGCCAAAGCTCTTATCCACTGAGCTAACACCCCAGCTCTTATTTTTGTATCCAAAAGAGGGCACAAGACCTCATTGCAGATGGTTGTGAGCCATTATGTGGTTGCCTGGAACTGAATTCAGGAGGTTGGAAGAGGAGGCAATGATCTTAACCACGGAGCCATCTCTCATGCCTCTTCCTTATGTTGCCAGTAGAGGGCACCAAACCTCCTTTTGAGAGCAATTACGTGGTTCCCAGGAATCGAACTTCTGACCTTTGGAAGGGCAACCAATGCTCTTAACCACTGAGCTGTCTCTCCAGCTCTTCTTACTGTAGCCAAAAGAGGGCACAAGACCTCATGGCAGATGGTTGTGACCCGTTATGTGGTCGCCTGGAATTGAATTCAGGAGGTTGGAAGAGCAGGCAATTCTCTTAACCATTGAGCCATCTCTCTTGCATCTTCCTTCTGTTGCCAGTAGACGACACCAAACCTCCTTTTGAGAGCAATTATGTGGTTGCCAGGAATCGAACTTCTGACCTTTGGAAGGGCAGGCAAAGCTCTTAACCACTGAGCTATCTCCCCAGATCTTCTTTCTGTATCCAAAAGAGGGCACAAGACCTCATTGCAGATGGTTGTGAGCCATTATGTGGTTGCCTGGAATTCAGTTCAGGAGGTTGGAAGAGCAGGCAATGCTCTTAACAACTGGGCCATCTCTCCAACCCGTTTTTCAACTTCTTGAACTAAACCAGGTTTACTCAATGTGGTGTGTGGATCATATCTGCATTCCACTAACATGTGGAGTACAGGGGTCTCCATGGACATATTGGCCGTTCGCGTACCTCATAGATGAAGTCTAGATAAATTGTTTGTCTGGCTTTAAATTGGTAAACCTTTTGCTGGTGTTTGTCGTCCTTTGGATGTCTTGGATGTGAGTTCTTCTTAAGGAACATGAACATGCCTGTATTTTCTTCTTCTAACCATCTTTCCTCATTCTTCTTGGTGGTGTCCCTGAAGCATGCAGGCTCATGCTGATAGAGCTGTGAGTCTTTATTATCCTAACAAAATGTTTTGCCTGATTCTGAGACAACAACGTGGGCCCTGGCTGTATGTGTCCACTTGGCCTCATCAACCTCAGCAGGCAATGCTCTTAACCACTGAGCCATCTCTCCTGCCTCTTCCTTCTGTTGGCAGTAGAGGACACCAAACCTCCTTTTGAGAGCAATTATGTGATTTCCGGAATCGAACTTGGAAGAGCAGGCAATGCTCTTAACCACTGAGCCATCTCTCCTGCCTCTCCCCTCTGTTGCCAGTAGAGGGCACCAAACCTCATTTTGAGAGCAACTATGTGATTCCCAGGAATCGAACTTCTGAACTTTGGAAGAGCAGGCAATGCTCTTAACCACTGAGCCATCTCTCCTGCCTCTCCCCTCTGTTGCCAGTAGAGGGCACCAAACCTCATTTTGAGAGCAACTATGTGATTCCCAGGAATCGAACTTCTGAACTTTGGAAGAGCAGGCAATGCTCTTAACCACTGAGCCATCTCTCCAACCCGTTTTTCAACTTCTTTTACTAAACCAGGTTTACTCAATGTGGTGTGTGGATCACATCTCCATTTCCCTAACATGTGGAGTACAGGGGTCTCCGTGGACGTATTGGCCGTTCGTGTACCTCACAGAGGAGGTATAGAAAAATTGTTTCTCTGGCTTAAAATTGGTACACCTTTTGCTGGTGTTTGTCGTCCTTTGGATGTCTTGGATGTGAGTTCTTCTTCAGGAACATGAACATGCCTGTATTTTCTTCTTCTAGTCATCTTGCCTTACTCTCCTTGGTGTTGTCTCTGAAGCACGCTGGCTCGTGGTGATAGAGCTGTGAGCCTTTAACATCCTAACAAAAGCTTTTGCCTCATTCCG